>NW_006383018.1:1780077-1792005 GCF_000327345.1 Myotis davidii | reverse complement strand
ATATATATATATTTTGAAGTGTGTGGGAAGAAGGACATTTCCCCTTCCCTCCTCTGGTTCTTCTGGCTTGTCGAATAACCAAATCCACATGAGACAGATTGGCAAGAGAAAAATCAAAGTTAATTTTGTGTGTATGGGAGCCCCATATATGTGAGAGGTTCAGAGATAAAAAGAAAAAGTGAGATATATATATGACATTCTGAGCTGAGGATGAAGGAAGGCGCCTTGGGGCTTCAGAGGGTCATTGCAGAAGTTCAGTTAGTAGTAGGTTTGCCCATCATATAGATAAATCAGTTGTCTCTGATAGTATTTTATTATGAACAAGTTCCCTAATTCAAGTTCATAGGTAGATAGGAGGTAGAAAGCATGGAAGTTTCTCTGGAGCTCATAGGGTCTCAGTTGCCTTTAGCTCAAAATAATCCACAGACCAGCGACACATTAAGCGATGCATTCTGAAGTCCTCTAGTGGGCTTTGGAGGAATTTATGGAATTTGTTAGAATGAGATATTGAATATTCTTTGTAAAATTATGTCAAAGCTAGTACATTTTTAAGTACTTGTTCTTTTGAGTTTTTTATTGAATTTATGGGGTTGACATTGGTTAATAAAATCATATAGGTTTCTGGCAATACAGTTCTACAATCATCTATATATTGTCACCCCATGTTGTCTCCTTCCATCACCATTTATCTCCATCATACCCTCTCCTACTTCCCCACCCCCTTTCTTTCTGGTAATCAACATGCTGTTGTGTATGTCTATGAGTTGTGGTGTTTTATTTTGCTTAATCCCTTCATCTTTTTCACTCAGCCCCCCAACCCTCTTCTCTGGCAGCTGCCAGTCTACGTCATATCTGCAAAGTGTCTTTTGCTATGTGACACATTCACAGGTTTCAGGGAATCAAAGGTAGATATCTTTGGCAGGGGTAAGGGGGGGTCACATTATTCTGCATATGGTAGGGATATTGGGAGGACTGGATTTTGTTCTCCAAGTTCTAGGCAAAAACAATAGGACTTTATCGAAGGCTTTGCTCTTCACCTTAAAGCTACTAAACACAGTACATTCACTTGACCTTTGCTCCTGCTTTGATCTGAAGTAAAGAGAAAAAGGAGCCTTGAATTCCCACCTACCTCTGCTTGCTTCAACACATGTTTGAGAGCCAATATAGTTACAAAGGCATATTCTGTTCCCAGAAGCAAACAATATATTCAGGGACAATTCAATCCAAATTTATATTCATAAAAAACAACACACAGAATATCTGTATGTATACAATTCTCAATACTGGGCAAAATTTACCTAAAATCTCAGTCTAAGTCATCTGTACTCTAGTACTTCACTGGTTAAATTTCCTTTAAAAACTGGGTAAAGGCTTCCTTGCATATGTACAACCAAAAATGTCCAAATGATTGATCCTTTCTTGGAAACCAGGATTTTATAATCACATAGAGACTCTAGAGATGAAGGGACTTTATAGGATGTATAATTTAGTCTCATCATTTTTTAAAAAACTTTTTTTAATCCTCACCTGAGGATATGTTTTTATTGATTTTTAGAGAGATAGGAAGGGAGAGAGAGAAAGAGAAACACTGATGTGAGAGAGAAACATTGGTTGCCTCCCTTTCTTGGCCCAACCTGGCATCAAATCTGCAAGTAGGTATGTGCTCTGACTAAAAATTGAACTCGCAATTTTAGTGTAGTGAACTATGCTATAATCAACTCAGCCACCTGGCCAGGACCTAACTTTTTTTAAAAAAAGTTTCTTGGTGTTTGTTTTTTTTTTTTTTTGAGAGAGAGAGATATCAATTTATTATTCCACTTATTTATGCATTCATTGGTTGAATCTTTAATGTGCCCTGACCAGTGATCAAACCTGCAACCTTGGTGTATCAGGCTGATGTCCTTACCAACTGAGCTGCCTGGCAGGGACTGTCCCATTATTTTTACAGATAATCTGAAACTACAGCTAAGAAGAAGTTAAGTAGCTTTCCAAAGATCTCATGTGTAGTAAGGACAGAATTAGTGCTAGTTCCAGTTTCTTTTTACTCTCTTTGTAATCTGTTTTCAGCCTAACTTACCATCTGTACAGATGGAAAATCTCTTGTGAATTCTATCTGGTATATTCTATCCGTTCAGATGTAGTTCAACCCATTTGATGTTCTTGGCATTAAGGTTGTCAAATAAGGGATCTTCTTATGTGCTTTGGGCAATGATAGAACCAGGAGAGCCGAGCAGTAGTTGATACAATTCTTAATACCTTTAAGATATCTCTAACCCACACCTGTTGTAGGCTTATTGTAGAATTTCTAATTTCGGGTGGCACTGTTTCTTAAGCTTTCTAAGCCTCAAAATACCTTTATTTAAAAAACACGGACACTATTTCTCAAGGTTTAGTGAGGATTCATGATGGAATGCATGGAAATCCAAAATAGGAGTTCAGCAAATTAGAATTCTCCAAGCTTTTCTACGAAGAGATTGTAGAGCTCTGAATACAGAAGCAGATATGCACCTTGTTACAATTGTCTTAAATCTTAAATGGCATACTGCAGAGCACATAGAAGCTCCTCCCCCACAAATAAAGACTGAATAAGACAGGTAAAATAATTCACACCCTAGCTGGTTTGGCTCAGTGGATAGAGCGTGGGCCTGTGGACTGAAAGTTCCCGGGGTTCGATTCCAGTCAAGAGCACATGCCTGGGTTGCAGGCTCGATCTCCAGTGGGAGGACTGCAGAAGGCAGCCAATCAATGATTCTCTCTCATCATTGATGTTTCTATCTCTTTCTCCCTCTCTGAAATTAATAAAGATATAAAAAATAATCACTAAAAAAGACTGTTTAGGAACCATTTTTGTGTTCTTTTCTGGACTTTAAACCTTTTAGATAGTTTTTCATGTTTTAAAATAATGTTAGATCTCAATATTCAGTAAAATGGGTAAGCAGGGAACATAACAAGGACCCCAGATCCCCAGATAGTGCAAACATAAAAATAAGATATGAAATACAAACGTGAAAGTTGCATGCAGCCAAAGTCTCATGCTCTAGCACATCTGGGAGACATTATTCCCTGTACTATAGAGTTTAGAAAGGAAACAGTGACAGCCCTTTAAACCAAGTGGTAAAATTTTAATATGATTCAGGGGCTGTACTATTCCTGAAATCAGAAATAAAGGTAGTGGAAGAAGAAGCCACTCATTTTTCTCTATTCTCATTATCTTCGTTTCAGTGGATTAGAAATGGTAAATGTAGAAGTCAAATTGGAGATGGTCCTCACCTCAATCGCCTGCCAAGTTAAGTCTGATAAATGGCAAGTGTGTATAATTAATACTGTCATTTTCCCCTAGACCAAAGGGCGACTGCAGTAACTATAGATTGTAATTGTCATCGTTGTCACATAGAATGTGCTATTATTAAGTTCAGGCTGAATTTTATTGCTGGGAATGCTCATAAATTGAGCGGTCAGTCATTTAAATTACCAAGTAGCGAGCTTTGTGGCTTGCTCTAAAACTACTTTCTAAGACAATGTATTTGACTTTGGACCTCCAGAAACTAATTACATTTTTGGAACAGACGCTAGACAGGCTGTAACCTATAAGTGAGGATATTCTGACGGGCATGCCATGTATGCTTATGATTGTTCGTAGGAATCATACATTTTTATTTCCAATATTTTTAGTTATAGGAGCAAGAAAGAAATGAGGAGTGGATGTGAAATGACATATGAGTGGGAGAGATCACTTTGAAAACACACTTATTGCTTTCTCACAAGATGCCTGCCTTCCAGAGGTGATGTTGATAAAAAATTAATGAGTTCAGGGTGAAAACTATGATGGATTTGTTGTTTATGTCTTAAAGGATGACTGTGGGAGATAAATCTGAAGGAGTAGCAGGAGAAGAGGAACCAGCTAGCAATACGTTTAGCAAAAGTTCAATAATAACTAATAGGATGTTTAATGATTCCATTTATTCTTATTTCAGTTTCTTTGTATATTTAAAATCATGAATATTAAAACAACAAGTATTAAACATAAATTTATGTTAAATACTCTGCTAGGTGCTCTGATATGAAAAGCATTGATGAGACACATGAACTGATCTCTGGTATGTTTAATTCTATTTACATTTTTTTCCATTTGGAGCTTAAAAATAATACATTTTTAAACTAATAAATATATAAATACAGGGGAAAAATACCCATACCCTCTTCATATTGGTATCTCTACTATTGCTATCTTAATGTATATCTGCTATATAATAATGAATTTTTAGTTGTAATAAGTTTTATACAACTTTAAGTTCTGTACTTAGTTCTCTGCATATTTCTATGATTTTCTATAATTACATAATATTCTGTAGATGTTCACATAACTGTCTAGTTCACTCTTATCATTCAAGTCTCAAATAAAATATCACCTTCCCAGACCATTCAATCTATATTAGCCCACTTTCTCCCCCAAATTTCAATCATATTACCCTTCACAGAATTAATATATCCATAGCAATTATTCTTATAGTTAATAATTTTGCATATTAATTTTTTCATTTAATTTCTGTCTGTTCTCTATTAAAATATGACAGCAAGGGCTTATGTGCCTTATTCTCTTCTGTATGCTCAGCCTACAAAACAGGGCCTGTAAAGAAATACAGATTGACTAAATAAAGAAAAATGCACTGTAGTATTCTTCCTTTGTTGGACATAATTTATTTTCATTTTTGTGTTGTTATGTATGCATCTAGGGTTAGCTTCCATGAATATTAACAGATTTCAAATTTTAAAAATAAAATATTAGGAAAAACATAGAAAATAATTCCTAATGTTAGGTAATAGCTCAAAGAATCTGAACTTTAAACCTTTAAACCATATATATATATTAGAGGCCCAGTGCACAAAATTCATGAATGGGTAGGCAATCAGGGCTGATCTGTGGGGTGACTGGTGGGGTGATCGGGGCCCCCGCTCGTACCTGCTTTGGCCTGGTGCTGCCTGCTCGCAGGCCCCGCCCCCCGCCACCTCTGCTGGTTGCGGGCTGGGGTCAGCTCCTGTGTTGAGCATCTTCCTCCTGGTGGTCAGTGCATGTCATAGCGACTAGTCATTCCGCCATTCATTCCACTGTTCGGTCAATTTGCATATTAGGGTTTTATATAGATAGATAGATAGATAGATTTCATCTTATTTTTTAGAAGGCTTGGACAAATTCCAGCAGCCTTATATTTGCATCCACTTTTTCATAGTTTCACTTCTGTGTATTACAATTTTAGAAAAGTTCCTATTAAACTAATGCTCAAAACTGTTATACCCAAATTTGTTTGTTTTACTTGTCTTTGATTTTTAACAAGTTTGTATTTTTAATTTCTTTAGTATTATTGTTAAATAGTATTTTCTCTTTTGTATATTTGTGTTCATTTCTCTATTTTGTTTGAACATTTTTCTTTTTAATATGAGCTCTCTATACTTTAACCCTTTGAGCTGACAAGTTTAGGTCTATTCAATTAACCCATTATTTAGAAAGGTGACATGCTATGAGTTTAAATGGTGCAACAAGCAATGAGGTAGCATCCTTTAATACCCTTGACATGACATGGTGACTGAGATAACAATTATGGCCCCCACTCCTGAGCACCTGTTAATTAGGTTATGTCAGATTGTGTTGTTAGGGCTTTTAGGGCTTAGTTCTCATAACAAGTCTGCAAAGTTGGTAGTGTTTCCCTGTTTAAAGATGTGAAACTGAGGCTAAATGAGATCGAATAACATGCCCTCGGTAACACAGTTATTAAATACGTTGGAGCCATGATTTTACTCAAATCTGTTTTCTCCCACAGTCAGTGCACTGTCTGCTATGCTTGGATATCACCTTTGAGATGGACATGTAGATAACTAGTAGGGCAAAGTAATGCAAATGTCACTGAGGAAGATACTAGAAATGAAACTATCTGAAAACATTGATGGTATTAAAATGCACATTTTTTCAATTTATTTGAATTAAGCCAATGTCTTAGATAATAAACACACATTAACCTCTTCCTTTGTTTAATATGCAAGTGCTAAATTTGTAATACCGTGATTTAAATTGTTAACTAAAATTCAGTCATACACCGCAACACGATGGGGATACATTCTCAGAAATGCGTTGTTAGGTGATATGATCATCCTTGGAACATCATAGAGTGCACCCACACAAACCTAGATGGTATTGCCTACTACTGTAATTGTGCACGCTATATACTTTTGTAAGACTGGCAGCTCATTAAGTTTGTTTATACCAGCATCACCACCAACACAGGAGTAATCCTGAGGTAAGCCCCAACATTTGGCTTTTCTTTTTGTAATGCAAGAGTCTGGCTTAAGCTTCTCAAACACCCTCATGCCTTGTACTCTCCCTCTCTCTCTACCAGAAACCTCACTGCTTGCCTCCGGGGCCTGTAAGTAATAACCTTTATTTTTTCCTCCAAATTTCCTAATGATTATTGCTGAAGTGTGTCTTGCAATCATAGTAAGAACCATAAAGGTCATTCCAGTTGCAACCTTGGTTTGGAAAGTGGGAATGCCTGTGGGAGCTCACAGGCCCAGTTGAGTGCCCCCAGGCCTTTCTAGTTAATAGCATTACTATCAATAGACCAAGACCTTCACAAAACAGTCATGTGTTGCTAGACTAACTACAGCTACGATGTCATTTGGAGACAGGGATTTTTAATTCCATTTAATCATATGGGACCACCATCGTAAATGTGGTCCATCCTTGAACGAAATGTCCTCATGTGGTGCATGACTGTACTTTAGTCTTGCTTGTTATACAAAATATTAAAGAATGCTTTTCAAGAGCTACTAAAATATGCCTTGCTTTTATTGTTGGGACATATGGAGTCTGTACAATATTTATTTTCACTAAAGTTTGCATATTTTAATAGATGATGTGAAAACTGTTTTTTCTAGGACATATTGACAATCAAGATCTTGGCTTCAGAACTCCCAATGGGATTTACTTACATTCTCACATTCTGTTCCCGGATAAATAAATTTAGAGCAAATATGATTTTCTTATATTGGCAGCCTGGAATTGTTTGAACATCACTGGGTATTAGCATTACTGTGACAAACAAATACTAATTAAAGACTCACATGGCATAATTCCTACTTTTTAAGACATAAAATCACATCATTGCACAGAAGGTATGACATAGGGAACAGTGAAAGTACGTTATTTAATTGATCTGAAGACACCAAAGAAAAAATGTCTTTAACAAACTCTTCCTGTAGGTAGCTCTAGAAATCTTTTATATATATATATACCAGAGCCCCAGTGCACTGGGTGGGGAGAGGGGGGAGGGGGAGTCCCTCAGCTTGGCCTGCGCCCTTTAGCAGTCTGGGAGCCCTCGCGGGATGTCCAACTGATGGCTGACCCTGCAGGAGAGGGCCTAAGCCGCAGTTGGACATCCTTACTGCTGCCTGCTGTGACTGAGCGGCCCTCCTGCATTGAGCGTCTGCCCCCTGGTGGTCAGTGCATCATAGCAACCGGTTGTTCTGCCATTTGGTTGATTTGCACATTACCCTTTTATGGTTCTCTTTGCCATGGTATCTATACCATTATATTTAATATTTTTGTTTTACTTATGAAAAACAAAGCTCTATGCATTATTAAAATATTATTAATTGATTATTATGTATATTTCTTTCCTAAACAGGGTCATATATAATCTCTTAGAAGAGGTCATCTTCTTATAGTAGATAAATAGTTGGTGTAAACTGTTTTGGCCTAATGACTTTTACATTTCCAAGACAAAAAAAAAAAGAATATCAATTATAAAAATACTGAGATGCCTTTTTTAATTTTGAGATATGAAGGAGATGAAAGCCTCCATGTGTAATAGTTTCTCAATTGATATAAAATTTTACAAAAACAACTCTTATTTCAGGCATTTATGGTCTAGAAAAATACTTCTGTTGTTTTTCAGAGTAGGATGGAGCATTGAACTGAAAGCCAAGGCACCTAAATTCTAATGCTGTCTTGTTTGTCCTTGGGCGAATTTTATTCCATCCTATGCTGTTGAAGCACTTTGTAACAAGGAAACCAAAAACCAATTAAGTAAAGCCTATGGTATATTCAAGGAACTTGGGACAAAATTGAAATAGAAATTAGATACCCTTTTACAGGCATGAAAATAAGCACCTTTATTATGTTGTAAGGAATTTAATGATCTGAAATTTTTATATCCCCTTTAATAACTTTGTGATAGTGGTAAGGAATATGAATTTAAGGGAAATAGACACAAGTATTAGACATGATCTGGAGGATCAGGAGACTACCTGGATGTCCTGAATCTTTATTTAAACATGCCCATCAGATCCAACCATTCTGCATGACTTGATTAGGGAGACAAATCAATCAGATTAACGGGACAGTTCAGTCAAGTAATGAATTAGTCAGTCAAATAGTTATTATTTGCCTAAATAGATTAGCTAATTTACTTAGCCAACAACTGATTTTTTTTTTGAGCATTAATTATATGACAATCAGTGTGCTATCGACACAAAGATGAAGCAGACATGATACTTGCCTTTAAGGATTTCACAGATTTTGCTTGATTCAATGATAATCCAAAGTATTGAATTAAATGCTATCTACATTGAACCTGCTGTAAACAGATGTTTGGTTAACTTGTTAGGGTGAGTTGAGAAACAGCGGGCATGTGTCCAGAGGATGAGACACTTCAGGTCAAAAGAGAGGAATTTCAGGAAAAAACCCTCTGCAGGGGGGTTTGGGATTTGGAGAATTTATTGGCCCATTACTTGTTTCAGTTCTTCAGTGTCAATCCAAATGGCATTTAGTCAGGACTGAGAATAATAGACTTTGTTTCTAATATATTTTTTTACACTTAGTAATAGCCCCAAATTACTGGCTTCCTTTCTGCCTAATATTACGCAGACTCTTCCTTTCCTTACTCTTCGTTTTATTTTGTTTTCCTTGCTCTTTGATTAGACAGGACAGAAAGTCTAGTTAACAGGAAAAGGGAGTAAGGAACCACTACTTCATGTGTTAAGATGAGGTGCTTAATGATGATATCACATGATACCTTAGAATATCAGTAGTAACAAAGTTGATTACCACTATTTATATTCAAAGATAGATAAATGAAATCCTAGCAAGAGATTGAACAGTTATTTTAATTCAGGCCTTGGGTGTAACCCACAGCATGAAAGCTTATGAAAAGGAGATTTTTATTTTTATTATTTTAAATTTTTAATCCTTATTGTTGAAAGTATTACATATGTCTCCCTTTTTCCCTCCATTGGCCCCTCTAGCACACCCCACCCCAGGCCTTCACCACACTATTGTCTGTGCTCATGGGCTATGCATATATGCATACAAGTTCTTCTGTTGATCTCTTCCCAAACACCCACCCTCTCCAGTCTTCCCTCTAAAAGAAGATTTTTAAATGTCTTTTTTTTGTATTCTTGGTAGTTCCCTATTCATATTGTATAGAAATTTAAAGAAGGAGACATTTGTGTATTTATGATAATTGTGCACTGAGGCCTCGGTATTCGGTATGAGACCATTTTGAAATATCCTGTGCTTACTAAATCCAGCTATTGCAGAGGTATAAAACCACCCTGGCTTTTGGTCTTTGGATGGTGGCCCTGGGGATTTGCGGAGGCAGCACTTTCATCAAAAGTCCAGCTAATGGACAGTAATTGTGCAGGTGAAATGAACAGCACAATACTCTCAGGAAGGCTAGGGATTCTGTCAGACTGTTCATGAGAGAGTGAAGGCTTTGTCTTTCCTCAAAGCAAGAAGATGCTGAGATTCAACTTAAAAATTCTGTCTAGTTCCAAAGTTTATTTTTAAAATGTGTATCATATCTGAATTGTTAAGATTTTACTGTATTTTTCTGCCACAAAATTATAATCTTTCATATGTTCTTGCATTCAAGGGTTTCAGACACACATGCATGCAATATTAACTTAATTATTGGTTACTTAGATATTATAATATCTAGATTAATGGTAACCAGGAACCATCCGTCATGTTAATGTCCAGATCCCAGCCTGGTTTACACAGCAGAACTGAATTAATTCATATCCTTTTAATTCATTTTTGCTGGTTTCACCAGTAAGAGTTGCTAGCAGATTCCGCTTTTATTGGGTTGCCTGGAGTTTAACTGAAAGGCTTGGGCAAATTGCGTCATCAATAAGCCTGAAGCAAGCATACTTGAGTCAGAGTGGGTTATGCAGATTTAATCTCGAGTAGCACTCTTTAAGGGATATTTTGGATTAATAGAAGGGGAGAGCAAAATCAGGAAGAGGAAGTGAGTGATGAGGTTACAAAACTGATCATGATACAGTAATCTTGATTTTGGATTTGGATTCCATTATAACCAGGAAAAGAGGCCTGTGGAAGTGGGAAGAGAACAGGAAGAATCTGAGAAGAGGGGATTAACAAATTTAAAGGTGTTCAGATAGAGTATAAATGGCTTCAAAGGGTATAACTCCAAGGTATGATAAGGGATTCAATTTTCCTTTCTTCTGAAACAAGCATTAAGATGTTGAAGGGAAAAAAAAAGATGGAAGCAGAAACCTAGGATATTATGTTGTATTCACCAAATAAATACATGCTACATAGCTTTTTTATTTAAAGTTCAATTAGGCAGCTGTGATGTGTGAAAGTTCTGAAATATGGTAGTGATAGGCGGGTCCACACACTATAGGTCCCGGGCCAAATCTGGCCACTAACTGTTTTTGCACCACCTGGGGTGGCTAAGAAAGTTTTTGTATTATTTAATGGTTAATATAAAATCAGAGAAATACTTAGTGACATATGAAAATGATAGGAAATCCAAATTTCACTGGCTATACAAGAATATTTTTTGGAACCTATCCACATCCCTTTTACTTTCCATTTGTTAATGGCTGCTTGCCTGCTTTAAGAGCATAGTTGAGTAGTTGAAACAGACTGTGATCTGCAGAGCCGTTGTATTTACTCTTGGGCCCTTGACAGAAAACGTTCCTGAGCCCTGGTCTAAGATAAATCCCAGTTCCACTGTTGCTTCATGTGGATTCAGTGATCTCACACGCTAAGATTTATTGAGGACTATTGTGTGTCTAGCATTTTTTCCCAGAGCTTACTCATCTCATTTCACCCTCAGCATACTTTCATGAGATAGCTTCCATTTTTATGCATATTTAAAAGAAGAAACTGAAGCATAGTAATGTTGAAAACGTGCCCCTATATCACATAGCTATTAAGGAATTGAATTGAGATTTGGACCCGGTGATCTGACTTCAAAGAATATGCTCTGCACCAGCGATTTCCACCTGATTTTTAACCGGTATGCTGCAAGAAGTGTTAGCCCTAGCAGGTTTGGCTCAGTGCGAGAACTTTTAAAAATGCAGTACCTTCTTATATAGTCATGGGCACTGACCTCTTTTCTCTTAGATTAATAAAAAAATGATAACAGCCAATACAACAATAGCCGTTCAGTGTGATTGTCCTGTCTTAAACCATAAATATATAGGCCATATAATATGGTTGCATCTTACTGGTCACATTGCATAAGGTTGTGTCTGATTGGTTAATTCTTGGTACTAGAAATCCTTATATAGAAATATAGGCACCTAATTTTTAAAAAAGTCACTTGGAGCAAAATGGGTAGGTAATTACTATTATTTTTTTGGTAAAGAAATCAAAATTATAGCTACTTTTTTTTGTCAGATCAGCAAAAGATATATTTTTTGGTGTGCTACAGAATTTTAGTAATTCATTTGTATGCCTTGAGATGAAAAATGTTGAAAATCCCTGCTCTACACTTTCTAATTCTTAATTTCTCATCTATGATAGTAATACTTTTAAAAATAGTTATTTGGATTGTGTTAAAATATGCAAGACCCTTGGCACACATACAAAAATGATACTTTATGTGTTAATTCCTCATTTCTTTC
>NW_006383018.1:1771360-1778882 GCF_000327345.1 Myotis davidii | reverse complement strand
AGCCTTAAGTGAGGATTAAGTGACTTCACATATACAAAGCATTTAGATTGGTGCCTGTAATAAAATATATCTTCTGTATGTGTTTACTCTTATTAATCATGAAGCAACATAATCGGAATGAGAGCTTTGAATCTTGCTGGATAAGAATGCTTTGAAGGAATGTGTAAACAGAGGTGGTGCTCAGAAAGGTAGATATAAAGTCAGAAACAGATGGACTTGGCTGGTATCTGTTTAGAAGCAACTGGCATGGACATCAGTCTCTCCTTGGAGAAAGTGTTTGTTTCGTTTTATTTTTAAATGCAGTTTATCTGAGATGCACAACCCCTTATTTTTAAAGTGTCCTGGGATCCCAAGTAACATTTCAAATCACTAAGCAGAAGTTACATCATTGTTGGATAACAAAACATTGGGTAGAACACTTTTTTTTAGTCAAGTAGATTTTAGGCAGCATTAATTTCTCTTATTAGAATGGTCTCAACTATTTACCAACATGGACCCTGTGCCCAAAGAAACTATTAAATTCTTGAAAATTGAATGTGCTCTAGAAAAGCAAAAAACAACTGGTTATATTCCTGGTTCAAATAATATCTACTACCTAATGAAAGAGCATTTATAATTGCAGAAATTACCTTCTATTTTATACTTATGACTGATTTTTCATAATGCTGGGGCATGATGTGATAACTCAGAAAGTAACAACTATGTAGAAACTGAGGCTAACAGTACACTTATCTCAAATAAAGAAATTTATTTTGGAACTTGGTGAGATTCTCATCTATGGCCATTTAAAATAGGTTATACAACTTTGGGCTTGCCTTTTCAGAAAGCAAAAAAAGTTCCAGAACAAAACATTATTTAAGATAGGTCTTCTCTGATTACAACTTACATTCTCTTGTAAGTCAAGGATTTTATTTAAAAAATAATTTTCAAAAATTACTTGTTTCCTTATTTACTAATTTCTACCTTTAACCTCCATTCATCTTTCTAATAATATGCTATTTACACAAATAGAGCCCATTGTACAATGTTACCTGTACCTGTGCTATTTCCATGTTTTAGTCTTAAATAGTCATAGGTAGTAACCATGAATAGAGGCACCAACATTCTGTTGGCATGGATTCCTTGTGCTTATGCCAGTATAAAGAGCTTTTATATATTTGTGCCCTGACAATCACAAATGAACTTATGAAAATACTGGGTGGCTGATCAATAGACACCCTGAATGAATGGTTCAAGAATAATGCAGCACACTCTTAATTAAAACATGTTTCATAAATCATGGTGATGAGTAAAAATATTTTACATTTATTTTCAGAACTCATTAAGGATTTTAAGTAAGCAGTATTTTAGATTTATTTTTAATGAGGCAGTGCCAACAAATATCTATAGGTAAATACCTACATGCCTATTATCTATCTATCTTAGGAAGAAAAATGTTATGGGAGGAATAAAGTTAATGAATAAATATGAAAAGTATTGTAAGGAATGCAAAATCATGCAAAGATGTAATACATCTCTAAGCCAACACAATTTGGTTTGATATCCGATCCTTTTATTTTTACAGTTTTAAAATGCATCTTTCAGCCAAAGCCATTCTTTACTCCTCTCCTTGGGGAAATATGCAAAGACATGCAGTTGCACACAGGTCTGCCCCACGGGAAGGTTTTTATTTCAATGCTATCAACTTCTATTCTCTCCAATCACTTTTCTTTTATTTTCAGTTTCCTTTGTTTCCAGTAATTCACTTGAGTGATCCGAGCACTGCTAAGCACAACTGTGAGAAATCTCTCTGCCTGCTGACTTGACTTTGTTGAGTTTGGCTATTTTTTTTTTGCAAAAGGTTATATCTGAGTCTATAGATAATTAATAAGTAGACTGACATTAAATTATCATTATCTCACACAATCACACTGATAAGATAATACCATTTTATTTTTTGCTGTACGGAAATGCCCTTAAATCATATCTGGTCATCTTAGTCCCCAGTACTGTGAATGGTAATGATTTACTGGTTTGTGATGTGGAGACGCAGAGGAGGCACTGGGACGAGCTCTCATCTCTCCTGACTCATAACCTGACCTCTTGGTCAGCTATCCTGTGATGATCTCATTTTAATTTCTTTGTCAGTGGCTATTCTACTGTAAAAGGACGTGAATTCAATATGATGTGTGAATAAGTTCATAGGAAAAACTCCCACCAAATTGTAAGGTTAACTTGGTTATATTAATCCTCAAGTATACTGAAGACTTTTATCAGATTATTGTCATTATCATGCTCATTAACATGATCACCATTGATCATATTGTATTACTTTTAAAGCTCTACCTATATGATATCACAGCTATAGATTTTTCTAATTCAGTCATCCTAAATAAGTCAAATCTATTTTTTTTAACAGAGGTGACCAGATCAGTCTAATTGTTCATATATAGACTAACTGATGCCTTGCTGTTTTCATGGATTAGAAGATGGCTCAATTGCTTTCAGCTGACCAACTTCCAAATAATTGTGAAACCTAGTC
The DNA here is from genome assembly GCF_000327345.1 of Myotis davidii. Classification (NCBI taxonomy): domain Eukaryota; kingdom Metazoa; phylum Chordata; class Mammalia; order Chiroptera; family Vespertilionidae; genus Myotis; species Myotis davidii. The sequence continues at coordinate 1,776,361 of NW_006383018.1, read as the reverse complement.
TCCTAGCATCCTTTTTTCCTTTAACATCAACTATGTGTGTAAACTGTCTTAGAATATATAATAGGCTTTTGGATTTTATTGCTATGACTGCTAATAATCACAGCAACTTTCTTTTTATCCAAAATTTAGTTTAGAGCGCACATTGTAACATACCTTAATTTTCTTCAGTCTTTCCAGAAACTCTAACTCTGCATTCTTAGTATTACCCCATTTTACCAATGTCATTTTTCCTCTTTCAAACTGGTACATTGAATAACTGCTTTAGACAGTTACAACATTATTAATATTGGTGTCAAAATGGAAAGCACTGATGTCATTACTATGTAATAATAGCTGTTTTTTTCTTTTTCTTTCTTTTTAACTAAAATGTACCATGGTCCAGGCCAACCTCTTCTTGAAATAATATACAAATTCATTTGTGCAACTAGTACTCCTAGAAACATCTTCTATACAAGGGTCTATATCATGGAGCCCAGGGAGGTAAACACAGTGTTTCACAGAGTCAACACTGTACCGACTCAGGCACACAACTGACACTCTTAGAAACAACTTTTACACAATCGTCCTTAGAGAGTGTTTAACATGACAGGCTAACTTTAAAAATATATTATGTGTAATTACTTCAACAACTTCGCATGGTCAATACAGTTATTGTCATTGTATCAATAAGGAAATTGAGACTCAGGGAGGTGAAATAGCTTACATAAAACAGATCCTACTTCCACTTCTGGAAATATACACTGTTTTTCCTACCACAAAATATAACTAAAATCTCTGGACATTATATAGCACATAACGTAGATGACTCTGTCAACATTGGAACCAACATGCTGGTGAGTTTCCTGGGTTTTCTGTTGGCTCATGTATCTCAAACATAGTGTTGCTATGTGGGCAACTGGGAAATGCTACCAGGCTAAATAAAATAGTCCAAACTAAACATTGCACTTTTAAGTCAGAGGACAAAAAAGGGGCAGTCTGCCAGACAGAAAAATTTTAGAATATAGACACTAACTTTATCCAAACATCATAGGGAAAAGTAAAACAGTGGCCCCATCTCCACTGCTGCCAGCAAAAGCCAAGTCAGGGACCTAGGCTTCAACCCTTGCCCAGCTATAATAAGGTGCTGCTGCCTCCTAACCTGGGTGGCATTAGAGCCATGCTGAGTAGGAAAATAGACTTTTATGAATGTATTTCCTTAGGAAAACTGTAAATTTTTTTTTATGAGGAAAGAATTCCTATTTATGAAAGACTGAACTTTGGCCTACTTTGTGGTAGGCTGTAAAGCACACAAATTTAGGATTTGCTATTTCTCACCTGTGTATCCTGAAAATGACTTTGTCACAATGCTCACCTACTGCATACTCTTGATCTATTATGAAAGGAGATTTACCAGATCAGAACTTGGCTGGAGATCCTGGCTAGGATCCTGCTGATCAACTGAACGCTGTCTCCGTCTCATTCCTTCTTCGCCGACTCCGTCCACACCTTTGGGGACCCCTGGACCTGCTGGGGTTGGACCCCGGCACCTAATCACAATCCATGTGCCTTAAAGTGGCCCCCAATGTGCTGCTGGCAGTGTCTGGGCAGGGGGTCTATCATAGAACCTGCCACAAATGATTGATCAAATCTATTAAAAAGATTTCAAGGAAAAAATGATAATTTTAAGCACTCAGGTAAAGGGAGAAAAGCATTATAGACATATGTGTAGTGCCAGGCATTGCCTATTCCAGGTGAAGTCAGGTGGGCTAAGGGGATATGGAGCAGGACACGGATGGGGTTGGTTATAGCTTTCAACCCCAACGTTCAATACTGTATGATGTAGGCTGCAACAGTGCTTCTAAAACTCTGACAGTTGGATTAATTCAATCAATATAGAATGTCTCTAAGCCCCCAGAGACTCATACTTGAATGACATTTTATCAGTGATATTAACACATCTAAAGCAGAATGATTTTGATGGAGAAAAGAGGTGAAAGCCAGGAAAACTGAGATTCAGAAAGTGAAGATCTGCCTGATTTGTTGGGTGAGTACTTACTGCTCTACGAAGGAAGGCTCTACGTTTGGGAGATAAAAAGCAAACTTGTTAACTTAGCTTCACTAGAAATTAAATGTCATACCACCACCACCAACAACACCACTTCACTGCCCTGGAGCTTCCATTTCACATTTACCAAGCAAGAATGTGTTGAAAAAAAATGTGGGTTCCCAATAATCTTGCCAATAACAGATCAATGTAATTGATTACTATGTGCCAGACACTGTTCTGGGTGCTTTATATGCATTAGCTCATTTATTCTTGTAAAGCCACTCTGAAGTGGAAGCCATTATTAGCCCCATTGTACAAATGAAGGAACTTGATTCCACAGAGACTAAAAGTGGCTCGAGAACAAATGGTTAGTAAGCGGCAGAGCTGGGATTCACACTGAAGCGGTTGCAGCTCTAAGTCTGAGTTCTTAAGTGTTCTGAAACACCGCCTTGTTGAATCTGGGATAAGGGAAGACTTAGAATGGAGTATAGGTACTTAACCACTCAAATAATGTGAATGCAAGAATGGTCGTTGAGGTACTGTGGTTGGAAGTACATAGATCAGTCTTGTGCAAAGTCAGTTACTAGGACTTCATCACAGAGAGACTGTTCTCTCTAGGTTACTGAGATCACCTGTGCTTTGCACTAGAAAGCCTGAAAGCTGACTTTCTAACTGTAGGTATTTACTTTCTACAATAAAGGGGTTATCTTTACAAGCCCCTCCCATATAATATCACCATCAGGGTGATTTCATCAGCAATTCAGCCTTGACTTGGGGAACTTCATTCAAAGTGACGGTGCAAGTATTTTCTATAAATGTGATTTCTATAGGAGACTATTTGAAATATTTCAGGAACTTGAATATGAAGTCTATGTGAACTCTTTGATCTTCTCATTCGTGCTGACTTCTTCCCAAATCTTACTTGCGGTCTATGTGAAGTCAGGGTTACCTCTTAAACAACCAAGTAATTAATAGCATACGATGGTAAAGAATACTTTCATGTTTTTTGTTTTGTTTTGTTCATCTGGAGAACTAAAATGTGTTTTCAAAGTGAAGTCGATTATTTGGTAAACTCCCAGTTGTGTCGGGCCAGCACTTCTCCCTGGGAACTTCTGAGAGTTGGCTTCTGTCAGTTCCTACAGGCAGGGACAGCTGGTAAGCTATTTTCTTCTTGGCATTTAAAAAACAGCTCTCAAGTTGTTGTTGTAGTAGTTTTAAAAAGTAGCATATTTTTTTCTTTATTCTGGTGTCTCTCCAAAACCTGTCTCAGGTGATCCTAGCACCGTGGGCGACGGTGATGTTTTCTTCAGCTTCCTTCTGGCTGGGATAATCATCTGGAGGCCTTGGGGTCATCCATCAGCCTATCCATTAAAACAACTGAATCCAAATAATTAGGGCTGAAAGTTCACCAGTTCCCCTCCCTCTCTATCTAGTGCTTCAGTTGTCTCCCATTTTACAATTACCTAGAAAGTTCTCCCATTGGACAGGGCTTGGTCCAACCAGCTTCCCTGATACTTTCTCTTGTCTACTTATGTTTAATCTTTTCTTTGCTGACTGCCCTGGTCATTGGCCTTTGCCTTCCTATAATGCCTTTTCTGTTCCATCAAACCAAGTAAGCTGCTCTCCCTTTTCTAATTGCTTTCAGGGCACTGAAATGATTGATTTTCTTCCTCTTGTGTTATCAAAGAATTAATTTTCCACTGCCTTCCTGAACCTCACTCAGTAAACACAGCAGAACTTTTGAAGGAAGGAAGATAGAAGATTGGGAAGGAGGAAGACATCAATCAATTGATAGCTTATTAAAAACAAGCTGCTTTTCAAATGTTTCTTCCTACCTTTTCTCTACAGAATATAGTGAAAGGCCATTTACTAATGCTTACCAAGGAGAATATAAAAAATTAAGTGAATAATAATTTATTTAATTTTTAATAATTATGGATAATTATTAAGATTTAATAAGTTGATTACAGGTATATAATGTTGGTGAAAGTACTGACCATATCTGCATCAACATTATGAGGAAATAAAATGTAATCAAACATTTATAGGGATTTAAATACACAATAGGGATTTAAATTAGTGGTAGCATCTTAGTTAAAATAAATGCTAAGCCTCAATGTTTGAGGGTTATCCTGACCTTAATTTACGAATTTGCCATGTTGTTCCTTTTGTTGGGTCATGATTTTATATTAATATGCAGAAATAAAGGTAGAATAATGTAGTCATGCAATGCCACCTTCTCCAGAAGCTTGAGGCAATTTTAGGATATTATAAACTTTACCCTCATAGCTTTTACATATGGACGGGTAGAATTAATTTTATTATTCTAGAAATGAGGTTGTAAGATAGAAATAGTCTTTGGGTTCACAAAGTATGAATACCACTTAGAAATTGCTCTTTAGAATATATTTCTCATCATTAAAAGTTCCCATGGTTTGAAAGGCCAAATGTGGCAAAATCGGAGAAAAATATATTAAATTGTGGACGGATCATGAGAATTCTTGTGCTTTCTGTTCTAAGGCTTGTGGACAATCACCACAATTCTTTAGTTTAAACAGATATTAGCTTGTAATAACATGTAATAAATAACTTCAAAATGCAATGGGTATTTAATTTTAAAGCGTGCCTTTAACATTTATGTAAAATGTTTTTTGTACTTGTTCAATAGAAACTTATCTGACCACTGGATAAATCTAGCAATAAAACTACTGGTCTGCAATGTGTTAAGATATATATGATGGCAAATGTATAGGAGACAAGTTTATAGGAATGAATTAAAGGTAAGGTTGCTAAAGGATTGCCATTGTCTGTATTCAAACTATGGCTCTGGCATTGATCAAAACATAAATAAAATAAGTCTTCAAAGCTTGCTTCCTTATCTTGTACCCTATTGACTTTCTAGGGATTTCTAAAGTGATGTCGAACACAGATCTACCTTCTCAGAACAGCAGTCTTATACAGAAAATGTTTTCTTA
>NW_006383018.1:1762025-1771299 GCF_000327345.1 Myotis davidii | reverse complement strand
TAGAGCAAAAATCCTTATTTATTCCAATTCAGCTGCTAAAGGCCAATGACCCAATTGGAAATTTTCAGATACATTTATGTAGACTCTATTTCATAGAAATTTGTCATTTTATACAAAACAAATTATTATTTTTTATTGATTTCAGAGAGGGATGGAGAGGGAGTGAGAGATAGAAATATCAATGATAAGAGAGAATCATTGATCGGCTACCTCCTGCACGCCCCCTACTAGGGATCCAGCCTGCAGTGCAGGCATGTGTCCTTGACAGGAATTGGACCCGTCTGGGACCTTCAGTATGCAGGCCGATGCTCTATACACTGAGCCAAGCTGGCTAGAGCCAAAATAAATTCTTAATACAAATGATTCACAGCCTAATGCTGAAATAGCAGACATGAGTAGGGAATTGATAAGGGGGAAAATTAGGGATGTGAGAGATTTAGGGGGTGTTAAATCAAATCATGGTCCCTAAATTTTGACCAAATGAAGCTTTGTTTACTGGTTCTAGAAAGTGATGGTCTGCTGAATCATATTCAGAGCTGTAGTAAATTATTACATTAATAATTTCAAATGAATTATTCTTCCTGTTATCCATGTTCATGTATAATCCTCTCCAGGATCACTATATGCTTGGTCATGTGACTTGATTTGACCAATGGGCTATCAGCAATATGAACACAGGTAGAAGCTTGTGCTTGTGTGTTATTTTCCTCTTGAGCCCCATGATGCCCAAGATGGTCTGTTTTATAAGCCCAGTAGAGGAAAACCAAGGTCCTCTAATCAACAGCCGCCTGCCAGCCATTAGTGTGGCCATCTGGTGTCAGCCAGCCTCCAGCTGACCTGCTAACCAACTGCATCTGCACGAGTCGGTCAAATCAACATAACCTGAAGCTAAGACAAATGTCCCCCATTGAGCTCTGCCTTAATTACCAGCTCAAACAACTATATGCAGATAAAGGGTTCTTGTTTTAATCCAAGTTTTGTAGTGGTTCGTTTTCTCAGCTCTAGAAAACAAAGCAGTGTCTGCTAGAAAGTGCATCTGTAATTACCCAAACTAGGTAAATTTTTGTCATTATTCACAGAATGACATTGGGTAAATTGTAATTTCTGAGACTCTTTTGGCTAATTAGTAAAATAGAATATTAAAATTTATATATATTAAAATTTAGGTAATTGCCTGGTCTATGTGACTCAGTTGGTTGAGTGCTATCCTGTGCACCGAAATGTCACCAGTTCCATTCCCAGCTGGGGCAAATACCAGGCTGCAGGTTCTGCTCCCGGTTGGGGTGCGTGTGGGAGGCAACCAATCAATGTTTCTCTCTCATATTGATGTTTCTCTCTCTCTCTCCCTCTCCCTTCCTCTTTCTCTCATCAATAAAACATATTTTAAAAAATCTATACTAATAAAAGTATAATATGCTAATTAGACCAGGTCGACCTGACATCTTCTGGACAGTTAGGGGGTGACCAGGCCAGCAGGGGGGCAGTTAGGGGGTGACTAGGCCAGCAGGAGAGCAGTTGAGTGACCAGGGGGGCAGTTAGAGGGATGACCAGGCTAGCAGGGGGGCAGTTAGGGGGTGACCAGGCTGGCAAGCAGAGGCAGTTAGGGGTGATCAGGAAGGCTGGCAGGGGAGCAGTTAGGGGCCAGCAGTCCCGGATTGAGAGGGATGTCTGACTACCAGTTTAGGCCATCCCACAAGAGGTCCCAGATTGGAGCAGGTGCAGGCTGGGCTGAGGGACCACCTGCTCCCCGTGCATGAATTTCATGCACCAGGCCTCTAATGTTCAATAAAAAGAGAATGTCAGCATCCTTGATGCAGAAAAATAAAATTAGAGAGGTCATTTAGTTTATTTGTCCCCTTTTCAGCTGCAGAAAGAGATTTATAGGATTAAATGACTTGCTCAAAATTACAAAAATACTAGTTTGCAGAAATTGAATTAGCTTTCCTTTATATCAGTAATGAAGAGTTTTAAATGCAATTGGATGGGATAAAAGGAGGGTGGTTCACATTCCAAAAAAATTTTTTTAAAATACCAAAACCAAAGCCAAAAAGGTAAAACAAATAAACAAAAACCATAAACTACCCAGGATTGAACTTGACAACAAAGGAACAAGACTAATAATAGAATTTATCAGAAAATATAAAGAAGGTTGGAATAAAGGAAAAAACTTGCAAAGACATGACATCATTAAGGTGCCAGTTATGTCCAAATTCATATATTTAATTTCACTTGACACTCTAAAAGCTGATGCTGCAGCTCATCTGGAAGAAGAATGTATTAAAATGGCCAAGAATAGTGGTTAGAAAATAAAAGCAGGATTTTGTGGAAAAGATAAAACATTGGGGAAATAGACTGTGCAGCTATTGTAATTGATCTAGTGTGGCTCTGACATCCTCACTCTTAGATAACATTCTTGTTCTTATTTCATTGAAAAAAACAAAAGCAATTAGAAGAGAATTTTCACATGCTCTTAACATGACATAAGTCACCCTGTGTATATCTGTATCCAGATTCTTGGTCTCCTCTCCGATTACTATTGATAAACAGTTCATGTTCTTATCCAATACCAACCCCCTTTTAAAATAGTGGATCCTATCTCCTTTTGCCTGTTCAAAGACTGTTTTAATGATGATCTCTTCTCTCTTTTGCAGCATCAATTTTTCCTGCTCCACTGAATTATCTACCAGTATACAATTACGCTATTATTTTTCTTGGTTTAAAAAGAGGGAACAAATGTCTCCCTTGACCACTTATTCTCCTCCAGACTGTATTCTCTTTGTCAGCAAAACACCTTAAAGAAATTTCTGTAATCACTCACTTTACTTCTCATTATCTCTAGAAATCACTGCAGTCTTTGGTACCTACTACTCTATCAAACTAACTCGTGTCAAACACATGAAGGACTTTTCTGGGAAAGATAGTGCTCAATTCTAGGCTTTCAATCTTTAACACAGCTAATCACTCTTGTTATTTTAGGAACAGAGTCCTTATCTGGATTTAAAAAAGAAACCATGTTCTCTTCATAACCTCATGAAGTGTCATGGCTTTGAACAATTTCCATACATTTATGAGTCTTAAAGCATATCTCCAGCCCAGACATTTCACCCAAACTTCAAACTCATCCACCCCTACACCTACTTAATATTCTCAATTGGATATTTAACAGACCTCTCTCTCTTTTTTTTTAATGTTATGCTCTCAGTTCAGTTCTAAGTATTTTCCATTTTATTTTCTATTTGTCTTGTGTTTTACACCTTTTCATTTCTTAAATCCTCACCCAAGGATATTTTTCCATTGATTTTTAGAGAGTGGAAGAGAGAGGGAAGAACAGAGAGAAATGCCGATGTGAGAGAAACACATTGATTGGTTGCCTCCCGCACAGGCTCCGACCAGAGCCTGGGGCCAGGGAGGAGCCTGCCACTGCGGCATATGACCTTGTCTAGAATCGAACCTGGGACCCTTTGGTCTGGAGGCCCATGCTCTATCCATTGAGCCAAACTAGCTAGGGCCTAACAGATATCTTAGACTTAACAAGCTCAAACCTAAGCTCTTGAATATTGACCCCCAAAACAAATTCTTCTCACAGCCCTGTCCATCTAAACAGATGGCAACTGCACTCTTCTAGTTATTTCGATCCAACATTATGATGGTATTGTCTGTCCTTTTATTCCTCATATCAGCAACTCCTGTACACTCTAATTTACAAATATTTATAGAAACGCCTCCATCACTATCACTCTCATTCAAATCATTTCAGTACTGGATTATTGCAATAACCTCTTAACTTGTCTTCCTTCTTAAGCCAGATGAACTAAACCTCAACGAAGTCAAAACAGCCACACTAAAAAGATAATCTAATCAATATGGCTAATATAAGTTTCCTTGAGGTAGTAGCAGTAGATGTGGGTTCAAATTCAGATACCACCATTACTATGGGTAATCATGAAAATTTTTAGCCATTGCCCCTTTTATGAAATATCTATGTCATTTACTTTCTCTACCCCACAGAAATTTCCAGAGATTAAACCAATATAAAACACATTTGCATATGTGAAATTTGTAAAGCACTACCCAAATATAAAGTGATAATAATAAATTGATAGTATAATTACTATGACAACTGGATAAATGGATGTACACTGTGTAATATTCCTTCCTCAAGTGTCATAAAATATTAACAGTGATTTCAGATTAATAGAAACCATAATATAATAACCTCTTCATAGAATCTGCTGCATAAAGTGAATGGGGGGGAGGGGGGCATTGGGGAGAAGAGTGTAGCACAGCCACTTTAGATGGGTTTGTAAAGATTTATTGGGCCCAGGGAGCAATCTGCAGTTTAGTAAATTGGCATTTGAGGGGTGTCACAAATAATAATGTACTATGTCTTGCGCTACAATGCACAGGTGTCCAAAGACTATTACAATCTAAGCATTCCTCTAAAATTGTATGAGGGTAATAGCGTTTCTACTATGAGAAGGGTACTCAGAAAAGAGGTTTTTAAAAAATCTATTTAGTACAATCACTGCTACCTTTAGTCCAATAAAACCCCAGCAACTTGAGAAATTAAATTCTCTCCTTCCAATTCAGGCACCACTTCTTTGAGTAATAACTGCAGGATAAAATAATTGTGTGTCAGAAGGGTGTCTGAAATTTTAGGCTTATTAAGTTCAATCCATTTTTAAGGGATTGTTGAAACCTGATGGAGAATATAGAAGACACCAGGCTACTTTTAAAATGAGATAAAGGAGTCCTTTTCCAGAACAATTTTGGTAAGGAATATATTTTATGAATATTTAGTTTGAAATATCCATCAGGTCTATAGCAAAGGCATGGGATATTCAATGAATCTCTTATAGACTATGTTTGCATTAGTTCTAGAGTGAAATTTATCTCTATTATGTTTAAATGATTAATTATTTAGTTGAAGCCACACAAGCACAGATTCACTTCTGAATACAAAGGAAGTAATAAAGCCATAATCCTTTTTCTGTGCCACACTCTATTATATAGGCAATATAACTTTTACCTTATGAAAAAGATATTGCAGAAGTTTAAATGTTATTCAGATATTGGGATAGATACTTTCTTTTAAGAGTAGAAGTTAAGGGAGCCAAAGTATAGTATATCAAAGATGATAAAAGGGCATATAATTTTTATAAACCATTTTTATACCAGTTTCCATATCTGCCAGGAATTATGGTAGGTGTTGGAGCCACAGGGTGAGCAGAAAAGATATGGCCCCTGATCTGTTGTTTTGTATACTGTTCAGATATATGTCCTCTTGTGGAGATCTCCAGACTGTTTCCTTCTCTACTTTTTTTTTAGACCTTCTCTTTCCTTTACACATACTTTTGAGGACATGCTTTATTTGAACTCTGTTTGAAGCTGAGTCTCTTTCATGTGAGGATTTAGTCCAGAGGGGATGTTCAGGCTGTGTTTTGAAAGCTCAAGGCATCCAGATGGCTTAGTGGACCCCTGTATTTCTCCTTAACTGAGTTTCAGCTGAAGTTCTCACACCAACTCGTCCTTTCCTCCGAGTCCTATTGGCTGTTTGAGGTCCTCTTGCTTCCTGCTGCACAGCTGTTGATAGAACACAGGTCTGTTAGTTGTCATGGTTTGTCCAGACCTGCTCATATCTGCGCTGTGGGGTGACGTGGGCTTTCACTTAGGTTTCTTGTTGATGTTGTGGGTGGGTTTTGAGTTTCCTATTCTAGTTGTCCTTTCTCTTTTTATGGGGGATGGTGAGAGATTAAAAAAACCCTGCTCCAATTGCCATCTTCCCAGAATTCAAAACATATTTTTGAACTTATCTGGACAAGTAGAGAATCTCTGGGGATGGCATAAAGCTAAGATTTATACATATGCCAGAAGTTATAACTAACAGCACAGCTGGTCTGCACACAGGAGTGGAAACTGCGAATCAGGCAGTTGTTTATCAGTATCAGAATGTTTTTATCCTTGGAAAGCTTTCTTTCAGCTGTTAAATCTATACTCACTAGCATTCTATGAATATGTATATGTGCATATAGTCTGCAGACAACAAACACATATACAATATTTTGGAACTGAGAACCAAAAAGATACTGCATCACCACCTGTGACTAATTAAATATTTGTGGTAATTTAATGTAATTGAAATTTAAACAACCATTTGGTTCCGGGTAATATAACAGTTTTCCTACATTGGCTATGTGCTTCAATATGCTCTCTGGTTGATTGTTTTAATTTGAATTTGACATTAACAGTTTCTACTATTGTTCTATTTTGTTGAAGTTTACATGCAATATGCCTTCTGCTTATATCTCTTTCCTCCACTCTTTGTCCAGTTAATTGCTCTCATTCTCAGATCTTAGTCTGAATGTCACTTTCTCAAGAGGCCTTTTCTGAACTCTACAGATCCCAACCCTAGTTAAAGTCAGGTTCTCCTTTTATTCCATGTAATAATAATTAGTTCTTTTGTGGCTCCCAGGAAGTAAAGTGCTTGGATAGACAAATGAACAGCACAGTGCCGTCTCCTTATGATTTTCATGCCATTTTTCTATCTGTGTGATTTTGAAAAGTAAGGTAGAGTCAAAACCATTTCTAAAGATGGTGGAATTATGCAATGTAGAGCTTCACCCACTTCTTCAGTGTCTGAAGCTCTGTGCTACAATACTTAATGGGTGAGTTAGTAATTCAACTAGGAATCATGCCCTATATCTTTTCTGTGGCAGGCCCAGCCAGAACAGTGCCATGTAACTTTTGGTGCAATTATTATTATCATTATTTTGTCTGCACAATTTCTCTACTGTTTGTTATACTCGAAGCCACTCCCCACAAATATAATGTGTTGCCGTCCCCCCCAAAAATGTATACACACACTTTGAATAATTAAAGGCAGTGTTTACTAAAGTCCATTTCCTTTTCAAAATTGAGCAGTTTTTAAGGTGTGTGTACATTTTTGTGGTGGGGGACCCTGTAGTTGTATTTATATAACCTGACTCTACTCTAAGTGTTGGGCAACTAAGCAGTTGTCTCAATCAGAAGTCCCTACAGGGACTTAACATCTAGTTAAGCATAGCTCATCTTTACAATGGAGGACCTGTAAACTCGAGAGGTGTGGTCAGCCATGTGGACTTGTAATAAGGAAAGGTGGTATCCTGTGAGCTACCATGATGATATAGCCTGTTTGGCTAAAAGGCAGAGGTGAGAGGTGGGGAGTGTCTGTGGCATTTGTGGTCTTGGTCACAAGTTTATTTCTGATGCCTGGATCCCGTGGGCTCCCTAAGACATTTTTATATTCTAAAAATACTTTCTTTTGTATAATCTAATTGAGTGAATTTTTGCTACTTGTAATCTGCATAGACCTAATCAAAATACAAATTATTAGCTTTTGAATGAGCACATGGCACATTTAAGAGTTATAAGTTCATATAGCTTTTAGTCAAGGAAATAAGCAGTCACTATGATGAAGCAGCACTTGATTATGTTATATAGGGCATACATAACTATTCAGAACTTGCTGCTCACTTGGCAATTAATAACAGAAATGAACTTAAGATTTACTTAAGCCATTTTACGATGTCTTCAGAGTCATCCAGATGTGTTATATTTCTTAAATAGAGCTTAGATAATTTCCTCAATAATAGCTGAAGAGCTCACAGGAAGCAGCAGCATTAATAAAACCTAGACTATCTGGGGGTCCATCTGTAAATAATTAATGCAGCTTTTTAACTTCCACCTTGCCTATGATGGCACCACTAAGAGATGGGGATATGAAGAGAGCTTTGGGTCTAAATATCAAATCGTTCTCTCTGCCTCTGGCATAGCAACCTGCTGAGGGAGGAGATAAACCTCACTCTATGCAGCTTCAAGGAGCTCTTTTGCTCTTGCTGTTTTCACAGAAGCTCACTGGGTGCTTTCTGAAGCCAAAGCCACTGATGGAATGTTTCAGCCTGTTATTGATTCTGTGATCCAATACTACCAAAGGTTGATTTTCCCACGACTAGCCTGGACATGCTGGATCTGAGTCTAAGACAGGAACATCTGTTAAACAAATTTTAGTTTATGAAACTAAGGAATTAACTCTTTAATGGCCAACACTGGATGGAATCAGAAAGAGAGATAAATCCAAATATTAGAGCCTTGGTAGATAGTAGCCACGTAGGGAAGTCAGAGCCAGGCCAACAATCGGGTAGATAATTCTCCCTGACTATCAAAAAGAGATTGAGAGCTCTGGCTGGTTTGGCTCAGTGGCTAGAGCACTGGCCTATAGACTAAAAGGTCACTGGTTCGATTTCCGGTCAAGGGCATATGCCTGGGTTGTGGACTCAATCCCCAGTAGGGGGCGTGCAGGAGACAGCCGATCAATGATTCTCTCTCATCATTGATGTTTCTCTTTCTCCCTTTCCCTTCCTCTCTGTAACCAATAAAAATATATTTTTTAAAAAGAGAGATTGAGAATTGATATTTTTATTGCCATTTGCACCTATTTCTTTCTGCTAATCCAGAATAATTACCAACTTGGCAATACGGAGCCACTACTTTTCATTTGAATAATTAATAATATAAGCAATACCTTCCTTTTCTCTTTTTGCATGCTTATACTAGTATGACATCAATTCTAAATGAAAATAAGAAAAATGCTCAGGTTTATATGCTTATTAACGAACTAATTGCCAGCAACTAATTAGTATTTAAATCAGGATCTTGAGAAGCATGCTATAGCAATCCTCATTAGAACATTTGGAGTTAAGTAACTAAAAATTCCAAATTCACCTGTTCCAACAATTCCTGGTATTTCATGTAGCTGTATTATACAAACACAGCTATTTTTGAGCAGTCAAATGTCTTTATACTGTTATGTTGATTACTGTTTTATTCATTTATATATTTTTGTATTACATACCGTATTTGCCGGCGTATAAGACGACTGGGCGTATAAGACAACCCCCTAACATTTCCACTCAAAGTACAGAGTTTGTTATATACTCGCCGTATAAGACTACCCCCTCTTCTGCACACCTTCCACACACCAAATAAAAGGTAAAGCAATATCAGATTTGATTTTAACATTTTAATTTATATTCAAATGCTTATGACATGCAGGAAAACTGTCACAAGGCTGTATGTAATCAAACATATACATAAAACAGTGCAAGTTTATTACCGGTAAACATACCGGTAATTCACTAAAGAAAACACACTCTATAGACTGGTACCGTAGATGCTTCTCAGGAACACAGGCAAGCAGCCCACAACCTAGAGGGACTGTCAATGATAGAAGAAAGAT
>NW_006383018.1:1732303-1761732 GCF_000327345.1 Myotis davidii | reverse complement strand
AAAATCGCATAACAGCCGAGCATACACCCAGCAGCGCTGCTGATGCCTGAACGGTATGTGGAATGAAGTGGGTGGGCATCGGGAGGCCACTATGGCACGGGGCAAGCACTATGGGCAGTCTATCTGAAGTGTACCTGGCATATAAGACGACCCCCCACTTGGAGGCATATTTTTCAGGGCCAAAAAATCGTCTTATACGCCGGCAAATACGGTACTTTCCTTGTTAAGTTTATAGACATTTAAAAAAGAAACCTACATGGTTAAAAGTGGAATTGCTATAAGTTTTCAAGTGCTGTTCCTAATTGCTATTACCGTGGCTAATAACACCATAGAAATGATGATAATCACACACAAAAAAAGAGCAAATTGGATATTTTAATTAGAGTAGTGTAGATTAAAACAGAACTAACAAGCCTCATGTGGAAAGTCTACATTTAAATAAGAAATGTGTCCTTTTTCTAGAAATGAGATTTCCCTTTAAAGGCATTGTTTGTGACCCTCCAAGAGCACTCAATGTCTATATATTGTGGCATTTGGCATCTTGTTAGAGTGAGGGGAATTTTTGTCATAATGAAATGTCATTTCTTCCTAAAAGTCTTGTATATTTGAATCTGTGGAAGTGATGAAGCTGATATCATCAAAATATTCCTAACTCCTAAAAATTAAATGTTTTCTATTGATTTTTTAAGTATGCCAAAGTCAGCATTTTATCAAAATTTCTTATGGATTTTCTTCTATCCATGGAAATAAAGCTATTAACTCTATGTAGAGAGCTTTAGCTTTATTTTTAACTTTGCTGAAATTTGTATTATAATGTCATTGGTTTCTTCCAAGTTATACATTTTAAATCCTTCATTACTCTTTTTAACTTAGGTGCCAGCTGTTAGGGCAAGATGAGAATCATCATGGTATCTGCATAATGGGAAACCTTATTTTTAGGGCTCTTCGTTTCAGTGTGTGAGGCAGAGGTCAACATGGTAACCACGTTGTTTAACGTACAGTGGGTAGTTACATAACATCGCATCTGTGTCATTGGCTCTGGTAGCTATGAACCACGTGACTAGGGGAAGACATTCTCCTGAGCTTCTGGTTTGTCCGGGGAGAGAATGTAGGAAATAAAAAGCCCCGGAAAACCTATCACTCAAGGTGCGCAAGGGGAAAAATAGAATGTTCCATATAAAAGAGCTTGGTAAACTACAAAATTAAAAGAAGGTCAGTGGCTCTTGTCATTTCCAAACCAGAAATAATTCCCAGAAAATTTAACTTTTCTGTGAAACCGGTGAATGTTTTCATTTCTCTGACATACACAGAGCAGGCGCTGCCCTTGCAGGAGTGTTCTAAAGCTCCCTGTGGGAGGCTTTATCTCAGATTCCCAGGAAAGGGAGGTGACTATACCACGTCTACTAAATGTCACATGGGCACCCAAGAGAGAGGAAAAGCCTATAGAAGTAGGAGCCTTTATATAACAAATCCTTTATAGTACTATTTGTGTAACACCTTTTTGGGTCATTATTGAAGTTATTGTAGAGATAAATCTTAATTTAAATTTTTTTCTGAATATAGATAGATAATGATAGGGAACAGTATTTCTCATAAATCATGGTAAATGAGAGAAAACGTGATGTGTTTTCCCTTTTTATCATTCTAGTCTCTAAAGTTTACCTATAATCCCTGCTATTGAAACACATGTGTGATTATTATAGACGTAAATTATGTGTAACATATTGTAAAATTTAAGGACAGTGACTTATACTTTACATACATACATGAAATTTCAGTATTCAGATTTATACATTAAGATTTTGGATGAGATGCAACTAATTCAGTGGGTTTTACACATGAAATTTAGTAAAAGAAAGTTTAAAACTGAGGATATCCTAGATATGTTATTTGACTGGCAATGCCATTGGCATAAAATAAGAGGTTTATAAATTTATAATGGCAATTTGCCTCTACTGTTTTTTTCTTCTTTTAGCTCAATTGCTTTTTTGCAGACCTTTAAGCTTTTGGGTCTATAATCAAATGAAAGGGTTAACTCTTGAATGTTAAAGAGTGGATATGATTATAAAAATAAAAGCTTTAATTATTACAAAGTTGAATATGACATATACCATGAAGTCTTAAATATAATTTATTAGATAATAATTCTGCTTCAAGTGCCTTCTTTAGCATATCAACTTTCTTAGGGCACCATGGGAGGGGCTGTTGGGGGATCCAACCAGTCATGTAAAGTTTCTCATGGCCACCCTGTCATACACCTGTTTCATGCCCATGTTTGCACCTTCTCTACCTGGCATCTTTAGGTCAGAACTGCAGGCACAGTTCAGGATGTGGACCTGCTTCATAGAGTAGCTTATTCTACCTCGAGGGCTCATTTCCAAGTCTTGCCAGATGAACAATGGTTTTCTTTATAAAAAAACGTATTCCTGCCAAATTTGACTTTGAATCAGACTGTTGGCATGTATTTGCAAAGCTCTCCTGGTGCCAGCAGCTTCTAGTATATGGAAAGGGACTATGTGTTGTCGGCCTCATACTCTGATATTTAAATGTAGTTCACTATGAACTGTGCAAGTGATTATTAGACATGTCTAAACGGATAGATACAAGCAGGACTTGTAGACAAGTGCTGAAAAATGAAAAGCAGTTACCCAGCAGGACAACAAGCATCTTTGGTTTTGTAAACACTAGCAGAAAAGACAAGCTCATTAAATCACAGAACTCATAGATATTTCTGCAGAGCAGAGACTTCCTCAATAGAGGATGTGCTGATTATTATAGGCAATGCATTGAGACATAGGAGGAGTGTACAATGAAAGATTCCATGACTGTTCGGGTATTTGTGTGATGTAATCCTCTATAAAGGAACTGAGTAGAATACAACCTGTTAATATCAATTTGTTATATTCTACGTCTACTTCATATCCAAAAGTCCACTTTGATACCTACATGATAAGCTCAGATTTATAATCCTAAATTGATATAAAAGTAAAGGCATAACTTTGAATTCAATCCTTTGAATATATTTTTGTGCATCTTTTATCTATGAAAATGAGGTTCTGTTAATTCTCAGCCATCAATGGTCCTGTTTAATCTTAGCCTGGCTTTCCCTGCACATCTATGGCACATGTGGGTTACTGCTTCCAGTAGTATTTGTTTTTTAAATTCTGAGCATGAAAACAGAACCATGTTTAATAAGCATTGCTGAGATATCAACATTTCTATCTCGATCCAAAACAAATACCAAGTTCCACAGAGTTTTAAACTTAAACTTTAGACTCTCTGTATTTCTAAAGCATCTTTGGTAGTACAGGCAGGAAATCTATTTTCTATTGCTAGATTCTTAGCATTCTTTATTTTTTGGCCTTCATTTTTGGGGATAGAAAAACACTACAAACAGCAAAATTAAAAAAAAAAACAACACACACCTGTTTTTGATTTCTTAAAAACTCAAGTAAATCTTAAGAAAAAATAACCCCAGACTGACCTAAACATCCATTTCTAATGGCTCTTTGGGCTGTTTCTACCTCTTTGGCTATTGTAAATAGTGCTGTTATGTACATGTTAAAAAAAAATACATTTTTTAAATTCTTTTTTTAAAAAATTTTCATTGATTTCAGAGAGGAAGGGAAAGGGAGAGAGAAAGAAACATCAATGATGGGAGAGAATCATTGATCAGCTGCCTCCTGCATGTCCCCTACTGGGGACTGAGCCCATAACCCAGACATGTGCCCTTTACCAAAATTGAACCTGGGACCCTTAAGTCCACAGGCTGATGCTCTATCCACTGAGCCAAACCAGCTAGGGCCATATTTTTAATTCTTTAGGGCATATAAGTGGTATTGAAATTGCTGGGTCAAAGAAATGGTACTTACTTATTTAATGGACAAGAGAAAAAACTTTTAAATGTCATTCAAGTTTTTTGATAGCTAAATCTTTCACTTCTGCTTGAAAAAAGAGAATGGGTACATGTTTTTAAGACATAAAAGAAGTTTGAAAAAAACTCCAGCTTGTCCCCTCAATTACCATATTAAAGCACATTTTTTCTTTTTTCTTTTTTTGATTTTTGGTTACATAGGCACTGTATTTGTGATGGAAAATGTCTGAAAAGGTACCATAGGGATGGAGATGGACAAATATAAAGATTTCCCAAATGAGAGTAAATTAGATTTCAGAAGCTGAGAACTAAAGAGGTTGGTGTTGATTGATGTTAATACTTGAGAATGAATTATTAAGCAAATGATATGAGTGCACTTAGAAAATACTAACCATTAACTAATATCTTTAGTAAGTTAAAATCTTGCCAAATTCTTTTTTAAAGCACAATTAAGCAGACAGATGTGGTAATTCATAGTCTTTACACATCTTAGTATAAACCAGGCATGTCACAAATATTGCTTATAGATTAAAAAAATCATATGCTGTGCAATATCACCCTTAAGTGTAAGGTTATAAGTGGATGCGGAGGCAATTAGTGTAAAACTAATTAATTTTTTTAAATTAAACTCACTTAACTAGGAAAAATATTCTCTATCTCACATTTAGTAGAAAAATAATCTTTATCTTGTAAGAGAACATGACCATATACCCGTGATTTAATATAAAATATTGTCTTATAAATTAACAATTTAGTTATGTGTTTTAATAGTATGTTGCAATTTATTTAAATGGCAAAATATGCAAGCAGCACACCTCAAGGAAAGTGCCATTGTGGAAGTTAAATTGGTAGAATTATATAAATATACCAACATCAGCAATGAGAAAATGCATGATTCGCAAATAAGCCATGACACATACATGTCTCATTACCCAATCATGGGCTAAAATATGCAAAAGATTCTACCATACATTATACGAATACCAAAAATCCCACCCAGCAATATAATAAGAAACAAAATTAGCTCTAATTTAAAAAGAGGAAGAAAAAACCACAGCAAATGGAAACGCTGATGAGGAACAACTCAGGATAACAGTGATACTGCATAGTTAATGTGTTCTGTTTGAGCATATCAGGATTTCCATATATCTACACATGTGTTGATCTGGTTGTCTATTACTGTAGAAAAGTAAGGCTTTGCTAGAGAAAGAGTATGATTATTAATGAGCTCACAGGGAACATAGGTATCTCTGGAAAGTAGGACACATTTATTCCTCTATGAGAGAGAAAGAAGGTAGAGTAAGTGTGGACTAAAGAATAAATTTTTGCAAGAGCGCAGAGAGTGAAGTGAAAGAGATACACAACATTGGAGATCAAAGGCATTTTTCTATCTCGGGCTTCTTAGTGAGATCAGAGGTAGGATCACTTACTTAAATTGAAAGTCCAGTTTATTTTAGTTCATCTCACATTATTTGAGCATGTCTTTTGTGACAAGAATCTTGATAGGTATCTATGTTCCAAAGAGGAATAATGTAGACCCTTTCGATGGAAGGACTTTAAAATCTAAGTGGGAGACAGTCACATAAATCCAGTGTAATGTTCATAGGCAGAATTTCAGAGAAAATGACACCTAAGCTTGGTTTTAAAGGATGTACAGATATTGATCATGAGAAGATAGAGATAGAAATTTCAAGTAGAACGAATAGTAATTGCCAAATCAGTCAAGATGGATAGAAAAAATGTTCAATATTGATAGAGCTGTTTCTCAATTATTTTTAGCCTATTATTCCTTTAGTGAACATGACAAATGTTCACATCCCTCTTTCAGAGATGCTGAATTGCCTCCCACCATTGAAGACTCAGTTTTCCAGTATAAAACCTAGTTTTTCTTTGTGGTGAAAACCTCTGCCTGAGCAAATTGAACTGGCACTGGGAATTATTTTCATTAGCAATCCTGCGGGAGGCAAATGCTGAGGAGACTAGAGGTAGTAGAATTATAAATAGAAAGTGAATAAAAGCTAAGATTAGCAAGACTCCTACCTTTTACCCAGAGGATCCATAGATGACTAGAAATGAACCTGAGACAGTAAAACAAGATACTTAAAATGCTCTACCAATTGAATTCAAATAGAACTTCTAACAAAATACCAATTGATTAAAATATACCAAGACATAAGAACTACATTCCTCACTTCTACATATTTTGCAAAACCATTAATAATGATATAATTTATATCTGCATTTATATCTACTTCAGAGGGTTGCCATCATGAACAATTGTGTTGACCTGATCCTTTGGATGTCGAACAAATAAAAAACC
Source organism: Myotis davidii (assembly GCF_000327345.1). Taxonomy (NCBI): domain Eukaryota; kingdom Metazoa; phylum Chordata; class Mammalia; order Chiroptera; family Vespertilionidae; genus Myotis; species Myotis davidii. The sequence continues at coordinate 1,755,538 of NW_006383018.1, read as the reverse complement.
CAGATTTCCAAGCTCATGTTAATTAAATGGCCTTAGAAGCTCTTTGGGCAATCCACTTAGGCTTTTCTAAAAGCTACTCTTCTAGTGACAATTTCAATAGGGGGATAATGTCATTAAACCAGCTTTGTTTAAAGACATTTATTCCTAATAACATCGATTAAAAGCATTCTTACGTTAGGAATTTAGTATTTTATATTTGACATTTAATAATCTATTCTTAATTCCCTTGGGTATATTTTATGGAAGGAGTGGATAACCAGACTAAATGGCTCATGAAGCTTGCATGTCCAGCATATGAAACCCCAGAAATTTCAACTTTAAAATTGGCAATCCCTTCCTGACCAGATTGGCTCAGTGGCTAGAGCGTCGGCCTGTGGACTGAAGAGTCCCAGGTTCGATTCCGGTCAAGGGCATGTACCTTGGTTGTGGGTACATCCCCAGTAGGGGGTGTGCAGGAGGCAGCTGATGGATGTTTCTCTCTCATCATGGATGTTTCTAACTCTCTATGCCTCTCCCTTCCTCTCTGTAAAAAATCAATAAAATATATTAAATAAATAAATAAAATTGGCAACCTGGCTAAGTTGAAAAATTTTATTCTGAGAGTTGTAATATTAATATCATTCACTCTCTTACTTAAAACAACTATATTTTAGTAGCCACATTGAATGGAATCATCAAGTCAAATTTGAATTATGGTAATTTATCCTCATTTTACTTACTCTGTCACACAATATTCATTGAGGGAATATAAAATGTAGTTAGGAACTTGAACTTAGAAATCAGACAAACTTGGATTTTGAATGTGTGAATTTAGACTAATTTTAAACACTTTAACCTTGGTATTCTTTCCTTCTATGTGTCCATCTGTCCATCCATTCATCCATCTATCTATAGTTATCTACAAAGTTGATGTAATAGTATCTATTTTAGAGGGTGACCATCATGACTTGTGAAATCAGGTACAAAAGTGTATTTTGTTTTGTTTTGGCAAGAATAGACTCAATGGATGAAAACTGTTGATAATAAAAGAATAATGAACTTTCTTCTTGAAGCCAGTGTTTCCTCCAGTGTTTCCTCTGTGCTGAACACATCATGCTCTTTGACTCCCACTTTCTTGTGGATAGTTGCTTCTTTCTAGTTAAATTGTAATCCCTTACTTGAGACTCAGTCAAAACCTCACCAATTCCATGGGGCATTGTCCCACCAATGCAGAACAAAAAAGTTCTGAACAGAGATATAAATTTGTGTGTCTTTAATTGGAGTCACGGCCTACTGTTGTTTGGTGCTTTGCCCATGTAGATATTCTTTTCCATGTTAAATTCTTAGAACATAGATCAGTAAGAACAACAACAACAAAAACAATGGACAACAAAATTACCATCAACTATAACTAAACCCCAAGACACTTCCAGAATTTCAAGCTTTCAGATATTTACTGAATGAATATCTGGATGGCTGTCCTAGAATATTAGAAATGACTCTCAAATTTAAAGGGGCATTGACTATACCCAAACTAGACTTTTTTGTTTCCAGAATTTCAAGCTTTCAGATATTTACTGAGTGAATATCTGGATGGCTGTCCTAAAATATTAGAAATGACTCTCAAATTTAAAGGGACATTGACTATACCCAAACTAGACTTTTTTTTTTCTTTAGAAATTTCTTGTCAGCCAAACCTCTTATTGGTGTAGAAAGGTGGACATCAGATCACAGGGTAAAGGCAACTTTACTTCCCCCAAGTATGATGCTGTGTTTTGATTTTGGACCTCCTACATATTTAGTGGTGGCAGCAGGGCTGACATTAAAGATTGGCTGGGGTTGGTTTTCCTTGGCTGGTTTGCTTCAGATCTCCTTTTATTATCTTTGGTTACCTAGCAACAAATAATGGTGAGCTAAGACCAGCTGATGCCATCTAGGCTCTTCTCTGTGCTATGATTTTGAGTGTTCATTCATTGAGCATATTTCTTTGATGTTCACATAAAGACTCATATTAGTGTGGAAAATAAAAGAGTGACCTGGCTAATGAAACAGCCATGTATTATTGAGTCTTTAATATAGAGTGAGTTTGTTTTAAAAATGTGCTGAGTAACTTTTGATAACATGAAGAAAAATAATTTGGTGATGTCTTACTACAATTTAAGAACAAGTGGAAGTGATTTCTCAATAGGTGGCGTCTTTCAGGTTTAAAGGTGGCTGATTACAGTAAGAAACTAATTGCCTGGTCTTAAGTAGGCTCACTGCTGTGAGAGATCTTGGTGTTTGTATCACCTTGAACTTCATTGTAATGGTGGCTTGCTCTTTTTGTATAGAGCAGTGGTTCTCAACCTTGGCTGCACATTAGAATCACCTGGGAATCTTTTTAAAATCCTGATTTCTGGGCCTCATCCTCCGGAAATTCCGTTTCTTTGTTACTAATGTTGTGGCCTCACCCCATAACAAAGAAACAGGATTTTCGGGCGATGAGGCCCAGAAATCAGGATTTTAAAAAGGATTCCCAGGTGATTCTAATGCGCAGCAAAGGTTGAGAACCACTGGTATAGAGCTTCATTTCAATAGAAATTGTGAGCCATTTTCACTTTTTTTTTTTTTAAAAAAAAAAGAAGAGTTGTGTATAAAAAGTTTAAAGCTACTAAAAAGAGTTTCTCAGTGTTTTAAAAAATCTGCTCAGAGAGGTACATTTATCTTGTTCTCTTTTAAACATTTAATGATACTTTGTGAAGTTAGCCATTCTCTCTAATATCTCTGATTTTTATCACCTTTACCTCAGAAATATAATTACCAATGCCAGTGGAATATTATTATATAACTCTATTCATAGAAAACCATGGGGATCTCAAATTTATATACTTGAACTTCTAAGCCTAACCTTAAAGTATTCTATGTAGTTTTATAACTAATTCTTCTACCTAACCAAAATTTAAACTAGAATAAATGAAATAACTTTTACATGTTTAATATTTAAAAAACAACATCTGGCCTCTAGTTCAATCCAACAACCCTGACTGTATGTTGATCATGTTTATATGATGGAGTAAGACATTTTAGATCCAGCAATAAAAAAAGACATTGTTGCCCTGACCGGTTTGGCTCAGTGGTTAGAGCGTCAGCCTGCGGACTGAAGGGTCCCAGGTTCGATTCTGGTCAAGGGCATGTACCTTGGTTGTGGGAACATCCCCAGTAGGGGTTGTGCAGGAGGCAGCTGGTCAATGTTTCTAACTCTATCCCTCTCCCTTCCTCTCTGTAAAAAATCAATAAAAATATTTTTAAAAAATTTAAAAAAAAGAAAAAAAACATTGCTTTTGTTTTCAAGTATCTTGAGATTTATGAAGGAGATAACAGACATGCAAGTAAGTGTAAAGCAAGGCAAATGTAAACACATGCACTAGATCTGTTCAAGAAACAACAAGGTTTAAACTTATCTGGGACACTGGTTCTCAAACTTGCACCCTGGAGGAACTCAAAGCGTCAGCATCATTTGTGAATTCTTTATACATGCGCTTTCTTGGGCCTTACCCCAGCCTACAAACTCAAAAACTCTGGGATTGAGTCAAGTAATCTGTTTTCAGGTGACTCTGATAGGTAAGAAAATTTCAGAACTTCTGCTCTACAGCTGAGCTGTCCAATATGGTAGCCACTAGCCACCTGCTGCTATATCATTTAAATTTAAATGAAATAAAATCAGAATTTCAATTCCTCAGTTGCATTAGCCACACTTCAAGTGCTCGGTAGGCACGTGGAGTTAAGGGTACTATATTGGGCAGAGCAGATGTAGAACATTTCCATCGTTACAGAGTTTTATCAGATAGCATTGCTTAGCATGGAGACCTCAATGGGAGATAATTGAGAAATGAGAATAAGTAGATTTAGCTCAGTTCATAGAGATTCTTAATTGCAATAGTAAGAAATTTGAACCATATTCTGTTAACAGGGAAGAACAACAAATTTTGTTTGTCTAGTTTTATTAATTATTTTTTATAAAAGCACATAACAAGCCCTTATAGCATAGCTGAATTGCACCAAATTTTCATTTTCCTCTGGAGTAGCATTTTATTGGCTAATACTTAAATTTTGATACCAAAGATATATTTATGAACACTATAAATGGCTCTGTGGAAGTTTGTGGTTTGCACTTAAGGAAAATCTTCATTTCCTATGCAGCATCTTTTTATTGAAAATTATAAGAGAGATCTCCCCTTTGCCCTCCAGTTTTCTGATGAAGATGAGCTGAGCTCACTGACTGAGTTACAATGATTTTTCTATCTTTGCCTACTTCCCAATCTTGGTGCTGAATTGGTGACCCACGTTAACATGTGTATGACTTTACGATCAATATGCTTTCCCTATTTTATTCTTACCCTGCTTCATTATATTTTATCTCTATAAGCTGCCTTAAATTCTTTTAGAAACTAGCCAGGGTCTGAATAAATGAATATATGAATAAAATTCAGGTAGGTAGCTTACAGGAGCCACTCATGAATTTGCAGGTTGGCAGAGAGGCCTGAAATAATGATTTTCTGATGCGCAGCCTCAATCCTTTTTAGCTGAAGTGAACTGGGTAACCTGGAACATGAAATAATTACCTTGGCTGTTAAGGTATTGTCAATGGTTGCCAATGGCAAGCCCTAGACATTGCATTATAAAAATCATGATTTGGACCTTCTAATAAAGATTCCATTCTGCTGTCTTCTTTCTTTAACTTTGACAGTAATTGAATGCAAAGGATGTAAAATGGGAGTTTTAAGAAATTAAGGTCCTTTAACAATTACTTCAAAAGCTGTGTCAGCTCAATTTAAATGAAAGTATGCTGGCACAGGCTCACAGAATATGGTACATCAGCAAAGTAATGATTATTACAAATAAAAGCACTGCAGCTCTCTCACATATTCAGAAATGAAATTGTATTGAAAAAATGATGCTATACAACTTTGTTGCAAATAGGATGTAGAAGTCTGTTGTAATGCTAAACTATTTGAAAGAGTTCATAGCAATGGCTGAAAAAAATAGATGAGTAAAAATCAGCAAAGGAAATAAGTTGAAAAATCTAGTAGTCCATAAAAATACCAGGAGACCAGAAAAGAGATGGAGTGGGAAGCAGTAAAAAGACAAAATAATATGAAAACATTGAAGAGATGGGAATTATATAATATCAGACTATAGAAAAAGAAAAGGTAAATAAATGTCCTAGAAACCTTTCAGGACAAAACCACCCTGAGAGAGGTGAATGGTGGGGTGGCAGACAAATAATATGGGGAAGCAGAAAGCAAATATGATAATCTAGGCAACGCTAATCTAGAAATAAAAGAGGGATTTCAAAGATAAAGAACACTGAGAGGTGGCAATCATCTGTGCATTTGATATGTGTGTCATGATAAGATGAATATTGATGTAGCAGGAAAACTGAATTGGAACAATGACAACACGTTGGCTGTTGTTAATGTTCTTTCTTATGAAATCAAAGTGAAGAAAAGAGACTCTTCCATGTTGAATTCATAGAAATTCTAGTTTACCATATTCCATTTATTGAATTATTTTTTATATATGGAATTTAATAAACAAAATAAAGGAAGAAACTGGTGGTTATTACATTCCTCTTAACTCTTTAGACCTTAACTTTTATATTAGGTAGCAGGACACTAGGGGCTGAATGTATTTAGTTAATTACCATCATGAGGCTAATCAGCTCAGATTTGATGTACATTTCAGGTAATCCTTGCCTTAGTTTACTGTGGTTGTTGTAAAAAATTACCTCAAACATTGTGGCTTAAAATAGCAGAAATTAAATTTTCTCACCATCTTAGAGGACCAAAGTCCAAAATCAAGGTGTTGGCCAGGACACACTGCTGAAGGCTCTAAGGCAAACTTTTTCTTTGCCTGTCCTGGCTTCTGGTGGCTGCTGGCATCCCGTGGCTTGTGACTGGCTGCATAACATTTCTAATTGTCAAGGCCAGAATCTTCAACTCTCTTGTCTGCTCAGTCTTTACACCACCTTCTCCACTGGGTGTATAAACTCCCTCTCCAGCTATTTCTCTTTCTTTATTGTTGACACTATTACAATATACATGTGATGGTATTTAGGGTCCACTTATGTAATCCAAGATAATCGCCCCATTGCAAGATGCTAACTTAATCACATATGCAAAGATCCTTTTTCCAAATAAGGCAATATTCACATTTTCCAGGGATTTGTACCTGATATTACTTAGCCTGTGACAATGCCCGATTTAAACATAAGTTGGTGTTTTGACTTAAAATGAGGACGTTGATGTAAATTTGCTCTCTTAACCTTTCTAGGCCTCAGTTTTATTCATCTTGCACATGGATATTGTGTGACTTGCCTTAGGTCATTGTGAAAATTAAATGAAATTGTGTTTGACAAAGCACTATACAAATTTAAGGCAATATTAATATTTTAATATCAGATTATATTTTAATCAAATATTGGTAATTGTAATGTTATAATGATATGATTTGAAATGGAACAAAACTGAAGAATATGGGAAACTATTTGGCATAGGTGTGTGATACCATACAAAATACCATCCATATATATATAAAAGCCTAAGCGACTGTCTGACCTTCTGACTGGTAGCTATGATGCACAATGACCTCCAGGGGGCAGATGCTCAACACAGGAGCTGCCAAGGTGTGGTGACTTGGCACTGAGGTTCTCGGGTTATGCACTCGGAACCAGAGAGGAGGGAGCCCGATGCCGGGTGCATCACCTAAGACCTGCACTCTCGCAATCCGGACCCCTTGGGGGATGTCAGAGAGCCAGTTTCAGCTTGATCCCCAGGTGCAGCTGGCCAGGGAGGGACCATGGGAGGTTGGCTCTAGGGAGTGTCCAACTCGTCTTGCCCAGTCTCGCCCTGCTGGCCACCTTCTAATTAGTTTCCTTTCAATGTGCACGAATCCGTGCACTGGGCCTCTAGCTGTATAATAAAAATAGAGCTCTGAGCTGTGGATACCATTAGCAGAACTCATAAATATCACTATAGTTCTATGCAGTTCATAAAATAGTCCATTGAGGAATTAGGATAGAAAAAGTATTAACATTTTTGAGCCCCACATCATACATCTGTGACAATACACATGAATAAATAATTAGAGGACTATCAAATAAGTGCTATAAATAAGTGTTAAGGAGGCCAAATAAGATCAAAGGGGCCAAATAGGCCTTTATAAAATAGATGATATTTGAGCTGAGTTCTACAAAGAAGAGCAAGAGTATACTTCATTGGCAAAAGTGGAGGAACATGTTTCAAGCCTAAAATGCAAAATATGTAGGAATATGGGGACATGAAAAAGCATAGTAGGTTCAGGGAACTATGACTAACTGTTAAAAATAAGTTTAGTAAGAATTTATAGTATCTGGATGTAACTTGAATAAAGATTGAGACCATGTTGTCAAGGATCTTGGCAATTCTAATAAATTTGCCCCTTATTATGAGTGGCATGAAAGAAGTTTACACACAAAAAATTATAGTAATAATTTTCCAGTTTAGAAAATATATGAATGCACAGATCAACATGGTATACTGAATTCATGGGTATTTTATATTTTTCTTTATTTCTCACTAAGTGTTATCAGTGTATGTACTAAGGGTTAAGGCATTCTGTACCACATAGAAAATAGATGTTCCCTTCATGTACATGACCCTTCCACACTTATTGTCAGTAAATGGTATAGTTGAGGGAATACATCAGGTGGAATAGAGCCCCCAGTAAATTGGGGAGAGAGATTCCTAAAGTTTCACATCCCAAGTTCTCTAGAACTTCAACAACATCTCCTAATTCAACATGAACTGTGAACAAAAGGATGGCCTTTGAAGCTGTGGTAGGGAGTTGGGGAGATGAACCAGGCTTCCAGCTAAGTGTCAGAACCTTCCAAGAAATCCCGTAGAAGTCACACAAACTCTGCACATAGGCATCCAGTAGCCTGGTCGTGTCACTGAATATAGCTGAGAAGCACTGAAGCATCTGGCATCTGAGCCAGATTAGACCAAATGGACATAATTGACATTTACAGAATCTTTCATCCCAGAACACCAGAGTATACATTCTTCTGTAGTGCAAATGGAACATTCTCAAGGATAGATTATATGTTGGGACAGAAAACCAGCCTCAACAAATTTAAGAAAATTGAAGTCATACCAAGCATATTCTTTGACCACAATGCTTTGAAATTAGAAATCAATAGCCAAAAAAAGGCAAAAACACCCCACAAATATGTGAAGATTAAACATGCTCTCAAAAATCAATTTCTTTGAAATTAGGGCTTTCTTTGCCTAAATCTCTATTACTTCTTCCATGGAAGTCACATTGGATCTTGAAGTTTCAAAACAAAAGTTTAACATTTTTACGTTATTTTTGTACTTCTTTTATATTTTATTTTTATCTATTTTTCTTGGGACTAATAAAACTGAGGTATGACTATAGTTGCTGATGGAGCTAATGATCACCAATTTTAAGTGAGTTTAAATCCACCCTGAAGTTCAACAGTGTGGGCAACTGGCATCTGAGCACTCAAATCAAATAAATTTAAATAAGAAAACTTCTTATTAAAACTATACTTAACTAGTAATGTGATGTCTCACCAACTGCCTGGAAAACAACAACACTGAACTGAGAATTACAAGGGTTGGATTCTCTTTCCTCTTCGGTCTCAACCAAACTCCCCATAATCAAGACGGGTATACTGTCATTTGGGACTTCAATTTCCTTGCATGTTAACTGATTTCAATTAGTTGGTCCATAATGGTTGTTCTATCTCTGGCATTCTTTGATAGTGAGATGGTCTAAAATATGTCTTATAATCATTATAGTGTTTGAAAAGAAACCGTAACTTGGAAGCAGTGATCAGAATACCATGGACATGTGAGATTTAAAAATAAATAATATTGGCAGTTTCATTCAAAAGTGTATCCTAGTAACCTTTTAATACATTCCAGACTGGCCAGGAGATACACAAGCACTTATCATGCTTTCCCAGAATTTTGGCATTATTGCCATAATTTTAACTTGAGTAGAATTTTTTTTTGAAAATAATTTCTATATGCAATTTTCAGACCTAAGCCTGCTAGACCAATTAATTAGTAATTTTCTGATTAGTAGTATTCCAAGTCATCCTTAAGAATGCTGAATACTTTTTTAAAAGAGCCAAGAAATCAAAAATATTTTAAGCAACATTATTTTTATATACTACAAGAAAATGTCCGTAGACAGCCTAATCATAATGTTTCAGTACAGTATTCAGTATCCCTTAGTGAAATTCAGGAATTTTATGTCAACCAGTGTCTTTATAAAGAACAATTTCCTTTCAGTAACTTACATCTCTTTTGAAAGAATGACAGATTTTAAAAATAGTCATAATCTATCTTGATATTTTACAGAGTTTTAATGTTTCCCTTCAAGGTATCTGAACAGTGGATCAATGTCAACTCTGGGGACATATAACAATCAAGTTTGAAACATAGAAATCTTTCTTCAGTGACTAAAAGCTAAGATAAAGGCTTTGATCATTAAATTTACAGGTTATTTCAAACTAGTTTGGGTGAATAGTTTGGAAAGTAGGGCCTAATTACAAAGTGAGCTTCATAAACTGAAGAGATGCCCAGAAGCAAATAGTTTATTAAAGCTGAATGCATCCCAGACGTGTGAAATTGGAGAGCCTGTGCCATGTCCCCTCCACATATACCACTGGGATTAGGAGACAATAGTATAAAGGGTGATTGAATCCATACAGCCTGCCAGACTCTGATGCTACAGGAGGCAGTGTAGGGGAAGGACTCTTTTAGAATCATTGATTTTGAGGTCTTCAAATGACCTAAGAGTTCATTTTTTTCAATAACTTAAACACTTTGACTACCATTCCAATGGAAAATGTGAAATGAAAACATGTCATTTATCAAAACAAACCTAGAATTTTAATTTCCCCCAGATAATTTTGGATTCAAAAAGTACAAAGTAAGAATATATAATAGCCCTATTGTATCAATAGCCACAGCTGTTACTCAAACAATTCTTTATGCCTCAAATTGGTAGAAACAAAGCCATGCTGAATGATATTATTCTTTAGCCAGTTTAACTGCAGAAGAAAGTAAAATATATGAAATTATATGTGTTCAATATCATAGTGTTTTATCAGATTGTAGAATATTAATTTATAACCATATATTCCCCAGAGTTTTATTATTAAATATTTGTAGTAATAATTGTTTTTGAAGTGCAATTTTGATGATAAATTCACAAAGAATTAAAAGGAACTCTATGATTTGTTTACTGATTTTCAGAGCTCTTCAAAAATAATAATAAAACATTCTCAATATATGATATAGGCATGCAATGAGGCGGTTACCCAGCAATACTTATACTTTTTAAGCAGTCATTAAGATTACTTATTATGATGAAAAAAGGAAAACACAATTCTTAAAACTAGGCTATCCACCAAAAGTAATAGTTTCATAGGAGGAGGTTGAACACTGATAAACAAAATACAGATGCATAATAAAATCAACAATACTACAGAGCTCAGGAAAAGACCTGTGAACTAATATAATAGAATTCAGTTATATTAGCAATGATCTCATAAAATGAGAGTTGCTGATATCTACACTAATAAAAGAGAAAGATGCAAATTGACTGCACCTTCGTGACACCCAACAGCCAGTCGGGAGTGAGTATGCAAATTAACCCAACAAAGATGGTGGGTTAATTTGCATAGCAGGTACTGAGTGGTGGTGGGGGGGTGTGGCGGGGCGTAGACATTCCACACAGCCCCAGCTGCTCTGGGCCTCTGGGCAGCGTGGGAAGACGGAAATGCAGCTCCATGCCACAGTGAAGGCAGAAAGGTGGCTCTGGCCAGAGCGAAGGAGGTGCTGGCAGCCAGGGGAAGGAAGGCCCATTCTTGCACGAATCTTCATGCATCAGGCCTCTAGTCTTAATATAATGGACCATTCTGCATTGAGACCATACTGCATTGAGACCAATATGAAAGTTTTGTGCAATCATACATTATTTTAAATAGTAATAGTATAGCAGGTGCTATTGACTTATTTGGGGACAATTCAAGTCTTCTAGTTTCTTGAAGCCACTGTTACAGATGCAATCCTATAGATAATCTTTAAACATCCTGCAACTGTACAAAGAATAAAATGGACCATCTTTCCTTCTTTTCAACTTCATACTCTAAGTTTCCATAGTAAATATGTGTGGGTGATTGGCCTGTTATACCTCTGATCTATTCCCAGCTCTGGGATCTGTGTATGATGCATTATAAAGCTCTATGACTATGAAGGAATAAGTGATCTGGTTCAACAGGCTTTGATCAGTGCCATATAAAGTAACAGCATGTAGTTTTTGGATTTACCTGTGTTCAATTTTAGGATTTCAAGGCTTAATGAGATTGGCAGTCAGGCCTCAGGGATTTCAGAGTCTACTGGGAAAGTGAAAGTGAAACAAATCATAACAATATGATGTGATGATTAAGGTTTGTAAAAAGTGCTAAACCAGTATGGGATCTCAAACGCTTGCTTTCCCAGGGAGGCTTATCTTGAATTTCTGTGTCTTAAATGAAAATTAGTTTGATGAGTTTCTGGTGGTTTTAAGTTTAATCCTAAATTAACATTAATTTATCCAAACTTACATTCATTTACTCATGTCTTCAAAATTTTAGTATTATTTATGTGTAGGTGTTTGAGATATAAAGATAAATAAGACTACTCCTCTAGAAGCTAGATATAAAATATACTTTCTATATTTTCTATGAAGTGTATAAAGCAGAAGGCATGGCCATAAGTCAACATTATAAGGCATTAGATATTTGTATTTATGTACAAGTTCTCAAGGGGAGTTAACTCCACCTACTTGTTGAGGAGGTATATAGAATGGTTTAAGAAAGATCCCCAGATAACAGGTGCAATGGGGCTAGAAGGATGAACAGGAGTCAGCTAAGGAAAAGGCAAGGGACAATTTCATGGAAGGGGACTACTTTTTAAAACATGCCAAGGCCTGAGAGATCTCTGTCTTCACAGAGATGCAGTGTGTACTTGGATAGCAAGTTGGGTCTATTACTGTTTGGTTCTTGTCTTAGTTTCCTGTGGCTGCTGCAACAAGTTACCACAAAGTTAGTGGCATAAAAAAAATCACAAATTCTGTTCTTATAGCTGTAACGTTTTAAAGTCTGAAATCTAGGAGTTGGCAGGTTGCGTTCTTTCTGGAAACTTCAGGGGCAAGTGTTTCTTTCCCTTTACAAGCTTCTATATACCACCTGCACACATTTGATTGTGGCCCCTGCCTCCATCTTCAAAGCTCACCACTCCAATTATGGTTCCATGGTGACATCTCCTTTTTTTAATTTTATCACTTTTGATTACTGCAGCCCACTTGAATAATACAGGATAATCTATCTCCCCGTCTCAATTAAGATGTATCTGCAAAGTCACTTTTACCATGTAAGGTAGCATATGCACAGGTTTCAGAAATTAGGATGTGGATATCTTTGGGGTGTTATTCAGCCTACTACAGTTCTGCAAATGTCATTGTCAAACTGTAAGTTCCCAACTCTTAGGGCCCCCAAAACTTGAACATTTTTAATCTGTTCAACAGAGAGGGGTATGACAAACCTTTAGAGGAGCCGAGTAGGAGACAAGAGGCTTCATGATTTTGCTTTACTTTTCTACCTAGTTGCATTTTACTAAAGTGACATGTCCCACCAAAGGGAATAAGGGGACCTTTGAAATGCTGCCACGTGCAGGACCCTGTGATGAGATCCAGAAGAGCTTTCATCTTTCATTCCCATCACTATTCCTCAGAAGGGAGTCTGTCCCTCGGCAGGAAACCTCTTTGAAGCGGCCACAGCTTTGGAGTTGCTGAGTGTAGGGGCTTCTCAAAGAAAACACAGTTCTTTTCATTTCCTGTCAAGGAGTTCAAGTTCAAGAGAATGTTCTCTCTTCCCTTGGTTTTTCATGTGACTAGAAATAGGTCAGTGTCAAGGCTCTGACCAGGAGTTTATAGTTGATTCATGAGACTAATAAGAACAAAATTAGGTTCTAGCTTTTTTGTCTCATTTGCACAATTATGAAGTAACAAAATGGAGGTGTAAAGACACCATGCTTTTTAGTAAGATCCTATTCTTGAGGACACCAAAAAGCATTTAAAAGCATTAGGCACCAATTGATATACTTTAATGGGCAAGGATGTGAGAAAACTGTTAGTTCAAAAAAATGAAGACTACATCTCCAAATCAACTAGCCTGAACATTTATTCCTATTTTTTTAATGTTTATATAGGTGATCATGTAGTACCATGTCGGGAAGACATTTGAATAGAAGGAGTCCTTGAGCAGGTTTAAGCCTAGTTGCCAAGTCACTGTGGCATAATTTGTGGGAGCTATGTGCCTGGGCGAAGCAGTCGATTCAGCTGGAATTAATGAAGAGTGCCACACTTACTGTGTGTTGAAAGAGTAAGCTGCAACATCCAGGTGTTTGAGTAAATAGCAGATATTTAAGAAAAGTGAAGTGCAATAGACATTTATGCCTTTCTAATTCCCTATTAGATATAGATGGTTTTGACAAAAATATATGGGTGATTCTAGACTAGATTGAGAAAGGGACAAAAGCTCTAACTATTACTCTGGTTGACAGGGAGATTAGTAAATTGATTTCCAACTCTGTAGTCATAGCAACTCATTAGCTTTTCCTAGTTATTTTAAGTTTTACTATCAGCTAATGAAAAGTTGATCCACTGACTGTACAAATACAATTCAGTGGACTGTTATTTATTACCCTAAAGAGATGGCTATTGGTTTAAACCTGGTACTTACCATAACCGCTGTCTTCCAGATCAACAATCAGGAATTGCAGACTTTCAGTTTATGTGGCAAACCAATGTCCCTCATTCTCAGAGTTTAATTATGTTTCTCTCCAAGGAAAAAAGAAATCTGACACTCTGTTAGTAAACAATGTTTTATTTTATTTTTAACTTACTGCAGTATATTTAGAAATTAAAATTTTTCAGGAAAATAGTAAGTAATGATTAAGGTGACTGATAAGCTTTTAAATTCACACTTTGGCTTAGCTGTAAGAATTCTGAGTTTCTTTGAGGTTTTTAATGAATGAAGAGATGACAGTATGAAGAGGTTCTGATTTCTAGTGGAAGTAAAAGTGGAGAGGGCGCTGGGGTATGGAGTGTTTACAAGTCAAGAGGGCCGTAGAAATCATTTTCCCTCCAATATTATTTTATTTCTCTAAGTAATAACCTCTGACAGTCCAACACAAGCTATGATAAATGGGTTTGCTCACTGTTGATAGGTGTTTGTAGGCTACAGGGATGCTAACGGGCAATCTTAGTGCATTTTCTGTTCTTTCCCTCTTTTTTATAAACCATGCTTATTATAAGGTAATGGGACTTAGGAATTCTACACTTTTCCAAAAGTATATTTTATTATATCCTTTCTGGGGGGTAATTTTGGAAAATCTTAAAACTATACATAATTTTTAAAGTACCAATTTTTCTTCTAGGAATTTTCTCTAAGGATATAGTTATGAAGACATGTAAAGATTTATGATCAAATATGTTTTTTTTTAATTTTCTGAATAATAGTAGTAGTGAAAAAATTATAAGCAACATATATGGTCTCAATATGGATTAGTTAAATGCATTGTATCTATCTGGATTCAATCAAGAGATAGAAACACATAGATTCAAGCGTGGAGGTTTAATATTAAAAATCATTAAACTCTCCACTGAGAGAGGTTACATTGTGCTCACTTTAAAGGAGAATACTTAAAATGAATTCTATCTATTATCACAGAATATATATTGAAGGATAAGTTTAGAGGTGAGAGGCAATAAATTAATAACTAGCATACACATGATGCTGAAGCATAAGGTACCACTATATAAAGTGTCCAAGTTTGGAAAATATAGTGTATATAGCACATATTCCTCTGGTGCAAAGAGTTTTGCTTAAAGTCCAGTGTAACTGGGCTTTCCTAAGTTCATAATTTCTCTCCTGTAATATAACTCCTCTGTGATCAGGTTTTACCTGGCCTCCTTTGAGTTACCCTAGGAGACCTGGAGTTTGGATAACTGACAAATACAAGTGCTGAGAGTACTAATGTGCTTTGTCTTTGACACAGAGACGCCTGTCTTCTGTAAGCAGCCATAAAGATATGAAGGACTAACTCGTTAAGTTGCAAGTATGGTAAAATGTCAGACCCTTCTCTGTTCTTGACTCACATTAACTAACTGGATAACTAACTTAACCAACTGGAATATTTTTGAAAACTAGTGGGTGATATTAAAAAGCTTTAAAACAGGAGAATAACACAGAATGACCGGGAACACTGCTTTAGTGAGGTGGGTAAAGAAGGCTGGCTTTGAAGAATCAACTCAAAGTTGAAACAATAATAATGAGAAAGAAAATGCCGTAGTAAAATTTTAGTGAAGAGAATGACGTAACAGGAAGAGCAAATGCAGAGCCCCAGAGGAGGCACCAGGGCTGGCCCATTTGAAGGACTGCTAGCAGGGAGATGTGGTGAAGGGTACGGAATGAAGGAGCAAAGGGGGTGAGGTTTAGTGAGGAAGAAGCAGAACCAAATCCTAGAGGACTTCAGGACTCAGAAAGGAAAGAGAAACTGATGGAGGATTTTAAGCAGGGAGGGATGATCTGGTCTACAAAGATAACACTAGCCGCTATAAACAAGTTTGAGCAGAAGGATTAAGGGTAGAGTCAGAAATAAGTTAGGAGAGGATCAACAGAAGGAGAGTTGGATATTTGGGGCTGGGATCAGCATTATCTTATATAGCAAAGAAAATAAACAAAAATTCAGTACTAACAATTCAGTTACAAAATTCTTCATAAAATATTAGCAAATTGAGTTCAGCAGCACATTACAAGGATAGCACACCATGACTGAGGGAACTTATCCCTGCAATGCAAGGATGTTTCAACATATACAAATTAACAAATGTGACACATCCAATTAATAGATGAAGTGTAAAAGTTACATAATCCCTTTAATAGATAGTGAATAAGCACTTGACAATAATTAACATCCATTCATGTTAAAAAATCTCAATGAAGTATGGTAACTGTAGAAGGTCATAATGGCCTTGACATAATGAAGGCCATTTATGGCAAGTCCACAGTTAACATCATACTCAGTAGTGAAAGGTTGAAAGCTTTTCCTTCAAGATCATGAATAAGATAAGAGTGCCCACTCTTACCACTTCTATTTAACACAGTACTGTAAGTCCTAGCCGAAGCCAGTAGGCTAAATAAATCTACACATGACATCATAATTGCAGGAAGAAATAAACTTGTCCATATTTGCAGACAAAATGATTATAGAAAATCCAAAAGAATCCACCAAAATACTGCCAGATTTAATCAACAAATATAGTAAAGTTCAGGATACAAAACCAACATATAAAAATCAGTTCTGCCCTGGTCAGTGGTTAGAGCCTCATCCTGTGCATTGGGGATCTTGGGTTCAATTACCAGTCAAGGGCATGTACCTGGTTTGCAGATTCACTCCCTGGTCTGAGCACGTGCAGGAGGCAACCAGTCGATGTGCCTCTCTCACATTAATGTCTCTCTCTCTGTCCTACTCCCTCTCTCCCTTCACTCTCTCTGAATAGCAATGGAAAAACTATCCTCAGCTGAGGACTAACAAAACAAATCATTTCTATTTTTTTAAATATATTTCTTTATTGATTTCAGAGAGGAAGGAAGAGGGAGAGATAGAAACATCAATGATGTGAGAGAATCATTGATCCACTGCCTCCTGCATGCCCCCTACTGGGGGTTGAGCCCAAAACCCGGGCATGTGCTCTTGGCCAGAATTGAACCTGGGACCCTTCAGTCTGTGGGCCGATGCTCTATCCACTGAGCCAAACTGGCTAGGACTCATTTCTATTTCTATACACTGTATCCAAAAGGAAATTTTTAAAAATTCCATTATAGCCCTAACAGGTTTGGCTCAGTGGATAGAGCATCGGCCTTCGGACTGAAAGGTCCCAGGTTCAATTCCGGTCAAGGGCATGTACCTTGGTTGCGGGCACATCCCCAGTAGGGGGTGTGCAGGAGGCAGCTGATCAATGTTTCTCTCTCATTGATGTTTCTAACTCTCTGTCCCTCTCTGAAAAAAATCAATAATGTTTTTTAAAAATCCCATTATAATAGCATAAAAATGAATGAAATAGTTAAAAAGAGATTTAGAAAAGGAAATGGAAGATCTCTATGCTGAAAATTATAAAACATTGATGAAAAAAATTGAAGAAAATAAAAATAAATGGAGATATATTCTGTTAAGATGTTCATACTACCCAAAGCCATCATGGCAAATGTCCTGAATAGACATTTTTCCAAAGAAGATGTAAATGGCAAATAGGTAAATAAAAAGATGCTAAGCATCAATAATCATCAAAGAAATGTACATCAAAATCACAATGAGATATCACCTCACATCTGTTAGGATGGCTATCATCAAAAAGTCAAAGGTTAAGTGCTGGTGAGGATATGAAAACAGGGGACCCTTGCACACTGATGGAATATAAGTTGATATAACCATTTCAGAAAAATATGAAAGCTACTTAAAAAATTAAAAATAGGACTATTATATTACCCAGCAATTTTACTCCTGGTTATATTTCCTAAGGAAATAGAATCAGTATCTCAAAGAGATACCTGCACTTCCATGTCTTTGCAGCATTATTCACAGTAGCTCAGCTATGGAAACAGCCTATGTGTCCATCAATAGATGAATAAAGAAAATATTATATCTATCCATCTATCTGTCCATATACCTACCTACATATACACACATAATGGAATATTATTTAGACTTAAAAAAGAATAAAATCCTGCCATTCATATTGGTCACAATATGAATGAAATGAAAGCATTATATTAAGTGTAATAAGCTAGACACTGGAAGTAAGATCATTGCATGATTTTATCTATGTGTGAAATAGAAGGGAAAAAATTGAATTTTAGCAACATAGAATAGTGGTTATTAGAGTCTAAAAGGTAGGAGAAAAAGGGAGATATCGATTAAAGGGTAGAAATTTTTAGTTATGAAATGAATAAGTTCTAGAGACTTACTGTATAAGCATTGTGACCACAGTGAAGAATAATAATATACTGTACTTAAAATTTGCTAAGAAAGTAGATCTCAAATGTTCTCACACACACAAAACACACACACACAAAAGTTAACTCTGTGAGGTGATGGGCATATTAATTTGCTTGATTTGGTAATCATTTAATAGTGTATACATTTATCAAAATACTTCAAATACATAATACTTTTTATTTTTTAGTCATCTGTCAAAACCCTGGGGGTGGGGGGAGAAAGAGAAAATATACATTAGTTAGAGGCCCGGTGCATGAATTCATGCATGGGTGGGGTCCCTCGGCCTGGCTGGCGTTTGGGTCGGCCAGCTGGGGCGAGACTGTGGAAGGTTGGTCGTGGGAGTGCACTGACCATGAGTGTCTGCCCCTGGTGGTCAATGCACGTCATAGCAACCAGTCAACTGGTCGTTTGGTCAACCAGTCGTAATAGTTGCTTACGCTTTTATATATATAAATGTAGAATTAACTTTAACTTACTACTCTCTTAATAACTTGTACCTTTGGAAGCTATTTGATGTTTATTTCTAGGTACTAATTTTCTGCTTAAAAAAATTGAACATTTTTAATAGTTCTTGTCATTTTTGTTTCACTTTCTCATTGCAATTGCATAAATGAATGGCAGGTAAGAACTTTAGGGTGTGGCATCTTCTGGGGTAACTCTATTCAGGGGTGCATTTTCTCTGCTCTGTTCTCTGTAGCACTAGGGGCCAGTGTGAAAAGTGTAGGCCTCCATTTAACACAATAAAATGACTCTTCTGTCTGAAGAATTGTCAGGCTACAAAAACATTTTTAATTTACAGTCCTCTATATCTCACCACAAATGTGTTTACTGCATTGCCTTGAACAATATGGCCAGATGAATAAGTCATTGTATATAGCATTGTCCCTTTTTAAAAGAAAAAAGGAAAGTATTAATTTTTATATGTGTGAAATATTTACTTTTGGATAAGGGGAGACAAAATAAAATCTTACACTTAATTTAACTTTTATTTTTTTAACCATGATATTTTCAAAAGTTAGTATCTTATTCACCAGCACATTTTAGTTTTTATATAAATCTTTCTATCCAATTACCTGGTACCCTTTGATTTATAAACTTTAAAGAAGATTATAAATTAGCAAAGGGTCAAATCACAAGGGCTGTGGAAGGAATAACAGGTACAGAATATATTCATGAATACTAAAAAAATATAAAAAACAAGTTTATAATTTACAGCCGCCCTGAGGCAGCAATAACTAATACACTGAAAATTTACCCATTTTATGCATCTATTGTGCTTGTTTTACTACTTTGCTTTTCATAAAAAACACATTTATTTTAGTAACTGTCACTTCTTTTGGCATTTATGTGATCTCTGAGCTATGTGTGAAAATACACATATTTCTACTTTATAATTTTTATTGAAAAAATTATTTATTTTACAACTGTATATCAATGCCTTTTGTCCCATGCTCAAATTATTTTCATTGTTGTTGTTTTTTTCTATCAGTCACTTCAGAAAATCAGTCTTATAGCTATTCAGTTTAACATCTGCTTTAAATCTTTTTCAAATTGCTGCTTGAATGACATTTTATCATTAACTATGAAGAGGAACAAGTGGAGATTTTAGAACACAGGTCACACCAAAAATTATTCAATAAGAATAACACTATAACTCACATTTAAATGACACTACCCTCATAAATAGAGTGCACGATTCACAGATGTAACCTAATGAGTTTTCATATTGTTCCTGGGAGTCAACAGAGAAGTGTGAACAAGTAATTATTTTCAGATGTATGGTAGCAGTATAAACTTGAGCAGAGTAAACAGAAGAAGGTGGCCTTTTATTTTCCGAAATAATGGCCATAAAAAAGCCAAGGCCTGGATTTTATATTTTATTGAATAAAACTTGAGATAATAAGGCAAAAGAATGGTAGAAGATATCACCTGCTTTTTTCCGGCTTACATTAATTCCAGTATCTTCTTCTAAGAGCACCTGCATTTTTATTCATTTTTCAGGTAGCATATTTTAGCTGTAGCTGTCTGTAGCCCTAGTTTTGGAGATGGTGCCTTCATGCTAACCGAGACCTTTAGACCCTTATTTCCTCTTAGGTGTAGTAACTGATTCAATTTAACAGCCTTAAATATTGCAGAGGTTGGAAGGAGTCATCTAAAGGGAGGGATCTAACTTTGGGGTAAGGGAAGGAACATACCTACCCATCCTAGGCTTCTCTGCTTTGCACCGTCTTCAAAGGCAAGACTGCTGTCTTCAAAGGAAAAACTGCCGCCAACAGTAAGATGAGTTCTTGATTGGCATATTAGGTATGGTAAAGAGTTGGCAAGAACACCAAAGCCCACTGCTAATCAAAACAATTTCCAGACTAAGCTATAGATATAGGAATTGTAATTCAACAAGGCCTCTGAGGTAGACCAAATGTAAATTGCCTCCAGTTGAACTTAACCTAAAAAGAAGTTGCATTGACAAGAAATTAGCATGTTAAAAGGAGCTGTGATTGTTCATGCCCTGTGAAATCCCTGCAAATAAGCCTCCATTTTTAACCCTCACCAAAGTTAAGGAATTAGTAAATGGTAAATCTGGTATCCACAATCAGTGATTTGATTCCAGAAATTGTGTTTATAACCACTTTGCATATTCCATCATCGCCCAGGCTGGGAAGTTGTTATTCATTCATCCACAGTTTGCCACGTGCAAAAAAGTATGCTCCAAAATCCTAGGCTTGAATTTGGATGCAATTGTGGTATAAGGTTGGATTGTCTATCTCTGAAAAGCAAGTGAACACTTTAGGTAAATGTGAAACCAGTGTAAAAGTTTTAGAAATACTTGCTTGTTAGGAACATGAATTTTTTAAAAAATAACTTTTTGTTTCAGAACAGTTTTGGATATATAGAAAAGTTGTAAAAATAAGAGTTCTGAAATATCACATGCCCAGTTTTCCCTATATTAACATCTTACATTAGTATGGCACATTCGTCCCAACTAGTAAAAAAATATTTGCATATTATTATAAACTAAAGTCCACGTTTTATTCAGATTTCCTTCCATTTTACCTAGCCATGATCCCACCCAGGATATCACATTACATTGTTCCCCATGTCTCTTAAGGCTTTAATTGGCTTTGACGTTATCTCAGACTTTCCTTGTTTTTGTTGACCTTGACAGTTTTGATGAGTATTTGTCAGAGATTTTGCAGACTACCTCGTAAAGGAGACTCGTCTGATGTGTTTTTCACAATTAGACTTGGATTATTGGTTTTCAGGAGGGAGACCACAGAGGTTAAGTACCATTCTCATCTCATCACGTCAGGGATATACATTATCAACATGATTTATGACTGTTGCTGTTGATCTTTATCACCAAAGCCCTTACTGTTTGTCAGGTTCCTCCACCATAAAGTAACTCTCCCCCACCCCCACCCCATCATCTTTGGAAGGCATTCACGATGTGCACAGTACTAGAAAGTTATATTTCACTCCCTCGAGAGTGGATTATCTACATAAACTATGTCTTTTTTTTAATTAAATCTTTATTGTTCAGACTATTACAGTTGTTCCTCTTTCCCACCCCCATAGCTCCCCTTCACCCGGTTCCCACCCCACCCTCAGCCCTTCCCCCCCCTCCCCCACTGTCCTCATCCACAGGTGTACGTTTTTTGTCCAGTCTCTTCCCACACCCCTTTCTCCCCCGAGAATAGTCAGTCCACTCCTTTTCTATATAAACTATGTCTTTATATGGCTTGATCATTCATGCCTTCTTACGCTGAATAGTATTACATTTTATAACTATACCATATTTCATTCATCCATTTACCTATTGAGGACATCTTAATTGTCTCCTGTTTAAGGTGATTATTAATAAAGCTACTGTAAACATTCATGTGCATGTTTTTTGTGTTGATGTAAGTTTTCAATTTGTTTGGATAAATATCTTGGAGTGTGATTGCTTGATCATATGGTAAAATTAAATTTAGTTTTGTAACAATTTCCAACTGTCTTCCAAAATGACTAACACCTTTCAAATGTTCATTGCTTGTATATATTAAAGCAATTGACTTTTTGCATATTAATCTTATATTCAATGACCTTGCTATACTTGTTAGTTCCAGTAAGTGTTTTGTCAGTTCTTTTGGCTTTTCTACCTGGACAATCATGCCATCTGCAACAGCTCAGAGTTTCAGTACAATACTAAGGTGGGCAAAAGTAGGTTTACAGTTATAATACAAATACAAATAAATAATACAAGAATAAACTTTCACCCACTCACAACTGTAAACCTACTTTTGCCCACCCTTGGAT
Source organism: Myotis davidii (assembly GCF_000327345.1). Taxonomy (NCBI): domain Eukaryota; kingdom Metazoa; phylum Chordata; class Mammalia; order Chiroptera; family Vespertilionidae; genus Myotis; species Myotis davidii. The sequence continues at coordinate 1,733,105 of NW_006383018.1, read as the reverse complement.
TGGATAGGGTTGGTGAGAGAGGATAACCTTGCCTTGTTCCCAGTCTTAGAGGGAATGCATCCAGCTTCTCACCATTAAGTATTAATGTTAACTACAGATATATTATTACATTCTTTATCAAGTTGAAGCAGTTGCCATTTATTTCTAGTTTTGTGAGAGTTTTTATCATGAATAGATGTTGAAGTATGTCAAATAGATGCTTTTTCTGCATCTATTTGTATGAACTATATTAATTATTTTCTAAATATTGAATCACCCTCGCACAATTGAAATAAATCCCACTTGGTCATGGTGTATAATTCTTCTTATACATTGCTGGATTGGATTTTATAATATTTTGTTGAGAATTTTTACATCTATGTTCATGAAAGATATCAGTGTATAATATTCCTTCCTTGTAATGTCTTTATCTTATTTTGCTATTAGGGTAACATTTGATAAATGAGTTTTGAAGTGTTGCCTCTGCTTCTAAATTCTGAAACAGATCGTCAAAAATTGGTATTACTTAATCTTTAAGTGCTTGGTAGAATTCACCAATGAACTTATCTGAGCCTGGTTCTCTCTTTGGAAGTTTAATAATTATTGATTTAATTTCTCCAATAGATATATGGCTATTCAGTTTATAACTATCGGTCAGTTTAGGTAGTTTGTCTTTCAGGGAATTTCATATAATTTATGAAATTTGGTGGCATAAAGTTGTTTGCAGTATTTCTTTATTTCCTTTTAGTTTCAATGGGATGGGTGGTAATGACACCTCTTTCATTTCTGATAGTGGCACTTTTTGTTTTCTCTATTTTTAATT
>NW_006383018.1:1710432-1732264 GCF_000327345.1 Myotis davidii | reverse complement strand
TCCCTCCCCCCTACACCAACTATCATTTTGTTTAGTTGGTATTCTCTTTTGTTTACATTAGTTTCTACTCTACTTTAAGTATGCCTTAAATTTATTTGCTATTTTGTATGGTGGAAACTTGTGTTATTATTCCTCTTTAATGTATGCATTCAATGCTATCAACTTCCTTTATGCATTGCTTTAGTTACAGCTCACCAATTATGTAAACTAGTCTTTTCAGTTTAACGTCCAAAGCAATCCTAACAGTTAGGTTTGCATTTATATAAGGCACCTCGTGTTTTCTCTCCCTTCTTAGCCTCAGCTTAAATGGCTTTGCTTTCTGATGGGGCTCAGCTGGTTGTACTACCTTTTAGAAAGTACTTGTCAATGTTGGCATTTCCAGTCAGAAAAATCTGATACTGTATTATATTTTGTCTTTAAAATATATAAGCCTTTTTCCAAGCCTCCTGGCAGGGTGCTAGGATAAGGAAGTGATAAAGCCTAGCATGGTGCTAGGATAAAGAAATGATAAAGAAGAAAATGAAGCCGAAACCGGTTTGGCTCAGTGGATAGAGCGTCGGCCTGTGGACTCAAAGGTCCCAGGTTCGATTCCGGTCAAGGGCATGTACCTGGGTTGCGCGCACATCCCCAGTAGGAGATGTGCAGGAGGCAGCTGATCGATGTTTCTCTCTCATCGATGTTTCTAACTCTCTATCTCTCTCCCTTCCTCTCTGTAAAAAATCAATAAAATATGTTTAAAAAAAAAAGAAGAAAATGAAGCTGAAATCCTTATGTGCATGGCTACTTGGGAATATATAATAAACAGCCTAGAAATCCTGGTTTATTTGTAAGCATATTCATGGGTATATAGTGCCTTTTTTAAAACTGAAGATGTTAGTTTTTAAAACTACCATACACATACATCCCACAACAATGTTATTTGAAAGAATTCAACTTCTTTTCAAGTTCATATCTTTCCTCAAGTTCATGAAATATAATTGCAAGCTATCAGATTTTATTTAGTTGACAGTTATTCTCAAAACATATAATAATCCACAATAATCCTAGAAACTTGGAAAACCTTAATGAAGAAACCACATAGCGAATTCTCTGTCAAGTTTGCAACCTGAGGCAGGAATAAAAAATAATAGCTGAGTGAAGTATTTATATGTTTTGTTTTCTTTTCCTGTTTGCATAATTGCTTACTTGTTCTACTTGGCAATTTCATCTGCACACAGTTGTGAGAAATAGCTACAAAAAAGAAATGGGGTATTTTCTGCAATTCCCTTTCTTAACTATTCAGGATTCCTAGAAGAACATGAGGTAAAATTACATACAAATTTTATTAAATGTGTGCGTGGGTCAGGTACAATATTACAAAAACAAAAATGTGGCTAAAAGAAGAGTAAGGCAGCCCTAGCCAGTTTGGCTCAATGGATAGAGTGTCAACCACAGACTGAAGGGTCTTGGGTTCTATTCTAGTCAAAGGTATGTACCTTGGTTGCATGTTCAATTTGAAGTGTGTGCAGGAGGCAACCAATCGATGTGTGTGTGTGTCTCTCTCTCTCTCAAAAAAAAAGAGTAAGGCAGAGAATGCGGTTACAGGGTGGGAGAGGGAAATAATTTACCTGGATTCTTTTTCTCTCCCATTTATTATTGGTTAAAGTTAACCCCAAAGGTTATTTAACATTTTCATGTGATGTTGTCTGGCCACCCCAAGCAGCCACTGGCTAAGTCAGATTCTATGACAGTACAGCCACCATGGTCAACAAGCAATCAAGTATGAGCTAGCTCTCTGAATGCCTGTAGTTTGTGTGTCAAGAGAGTTCTGCAAGTCTTGTCCTCAGAGGCAACAGGAACGCTCCAGTGTGGGAAGCTAGAAGTGCAGTAGAGGAAGACACTGTCTTGTTTTGGTCTCAGAGGCCTTGGGGTTGGGAAGAAGCAGGATCGTCACTTGTGAGGCCAAGTCAGAACTCTCTTTGATTGGTGACACTGAGCATCTTTTCACAGGTCTGTTGGCCAGCTGTATGTCCTATTTGGAGAAGTGTCTTTTCAAATTCTTTCCAAGCTTTAAATGGATTGTTTGTTTTTAGTTTTTATTTTGAGTTCTAGGAGTTCTACCATGCTCATGGATAGGGAGAATTAACATCATTAAAATGTCATATTAAAATGTCATACTACACAAAGCAATGTATAGATTCAATATAATTTCTATCAAGATACCAATTGCATATTTCACAGAACTAGAACACATATTCCAAAAATTTATATGGAACCTCATAGCCACAGCAGTCTTGAGAAAGAAGAATAAAGTTGGAGGAATCACACTACCTGATATCAAACTATACTATAAGGCCATAGTAATCAAAAGAGCCTGGTACTGGCCTAAAAACAGGGATATAGATCAACGAGACAGAACAGAAAGCCCAGAAATAAACCTATGCCTTTATGGTAGGTTAATATTTGACAAAGGAGACAAAAGCACACAAAGGAGTAAAGACCGTCTCTTCAATTACGGTGCTGGGAAAATTGGACAGCTACATGCAGAAAAATGAAACTAGACCACCAACTTACACTATAGACAAGTATAACCTCAAAATGGATTAAAGACTTAAATGTAAGATTTGAAACTATAAAACTCATAGAAGAAAGCATAGGCAGTAAAATCTCAGCCATCTCTCATAGCAATATGTATTTCTGATATATCTCCTCCAGCAAGGGAAACAAAATAAACCAACGGGACTACATCAAAGTAAAAAGTTTTTGCACAAAGGAAAGCATCAACAACATGAAAGACAACCCACTGAATAGGAGAACATATTTTCCAATGATACATCTGATAATGGTTAATATCCAAAGTTTATAAAGAACTTATATAAATATACATAAAAACTGTGTACTCACTTTTGTTGAGCACTAAAAGGAAGACATTTTTATTATAAAAACCTTGAATAAGAGGAAATGCCCCTACCTTTCTGTTACCTCCCCCCCTCATTCCTAACTTAGACTCAAAGTTTAAGTCTTAAATCTTGTTCCAAGGAGAATGCAAATTGATTTCTTGTCTCACCTGCATCAAACCGAAGAATATATTGATTTGCTAAGCAATGTTTCTTTTGTACTTTCAGAGCACAAAATGTACAAATCAAGTGGATTATCTTTTTAAGATACTTTTTGAGGCAGTTAGGTTATCTTGCGCTTCAACTTACTCTCACTTGTCACATACACAAATAGTTTGCTTCTTTGGCATGTTCTGATGATGGTAGAGTTGAGAGGAGCAGCAATCCGAGGCACACTCAATGTACTCCTTTTAGAGCTGGCTTTTAGACCTCTTTCTCCTACTGAACAAGTCCTGTCATGTCTTTGAAGAGAGAAGGTGGTTCTCTCTGCCTATTGAGCAAGTTCAATTCAAAACCTTGTGGGGAGAATTTCACTGTGTGAGAGCAGACAGTTCTATTGCTTTTATTTTCAGGATCTATTTTCAAATTACAATAATATGTCCAAGAAGTATTTGAGATAAGACAATCTTTTGGTAGCTAAAACAGAGCTTTTACCTTTTAAAACCAAGTAAGTAAAGGAATTACTTTGCTCTTAAGAGTTAATTTCCAATTCTATATTTCAGAAAACGCTACATTCTCATGGAAGCAGAGAAAGAAATGCTTGCATAGAACAAGTCTTTTGTATAAATATTAGATTCATCCTCATTGAAAATCTTATGATGAATCTTATAATTTACTACTTGTGAATGTATGATGTATTTTCATTTCCCCCCCAAAAAAATTTTAAAACATATTGAGAAAAGAAATTAATATATTTAATATGCATCTAAAAATTTAAATTTAATTTCAAATGCATCATACATACTCATTTTCTATTATTCAGTATGCTTAAGGAAAACATCTGAAGAAGAAAAGCTTTAGTTTCAATGTTTTATAATTCCTTATGAAGTTTGTTCTCATTCTTGAGGGAAATCAAAGCATTTATACTTTGATTGACATAACTAAAGAGTATTATAATCTAAATGAGGATAGTTGCAACATATTGTTTTACAAATCATAACTTATTTATGTTTATTATAAATTTGACTTATTTCTAATATTTACAATGAACCATGGGCCTAGAAATTAAAGTTGGACAAATCTGTATAATTTTTAAAAAATTTTGTAGAAAATTAATCAATAGGCAACATGGTAGATTACCTTTGGAATTGATGCATTGATTAATAAATCAACTTATTTTAGCATAATCTAGTATGTGAGCAGAGTTCTTTGAGGATTTTGAAAAATGTTCACATATACACATTTAATGATGAATTTAGACAGGGAGAACTCAGGTACTAACTAATATATCTAGCTATGGGAATGATTGCTGAGTAGATATTCACCTTCTCTTGTCAGTACAGTTTATGAAACTGTGCATGAGTTGCATTATTCTGTGTCATGGTAATAAAAGTATATATTGGATAATACTCCAATTCTATGCTATTATACTACCAAGACCTTAATACTAGTAGTTCACTCTTAATTTTGTTTCATCTATACCATACATGAAAACATTATTTATTTTCTGATTAAGGACTTGCCCTTGTTTTTCAGCATAATAAAAACAGGCATATTACACATACAAAAAGGGAAACTTGTTAATACCTTAGCAAGAATATAAAAGCAAATAAAGCTTTTGGGGGTTTTTTTTGGGGGGGGGGTGAAGAGAACTTACAGCATAAGTCTAATAATACTCTTTTTCTTATCAGACATGAAAACATTTTTTAATGCATTAATTTTTAAGCACTTATCCAGAGTTGAGTCAGTAACAACTTCAAATCTCTAGAAAGTATCTTAATTACTAAAAATCTCAGAGCCAAATTTCTCCATCCATCCATATTTTAAGGTAATAAGATTGGCTGTCTCCCAAGCTCACAGCCAATAGGAAATAAGCACACACATTAATATGGTACGGGCACTTCTAGAGGCCAGTGAAATGATACGTGGAGGTTGAAGCCTGACCAAATGCTACCAAGAGAGGAGGAACATTGTTAATCTGGTACCCTGTAGTACAAGGATAAAAAGCCTAATAATATGTCTCAGCCAGCCCTAAGAGCAGCAGCAGGCAGCGTCACAGCCAGCGGAATGTGCATGACAGTAAAAACTTTCTTAAAAGGTTAATCTGTACTTTAAAAACTCACTTTTTAAATACACTATAGAGACAACACACACAGATCTTTCCCACTAGTAAATATAGCTTTTTAGATGTAAAATTTTTTAGCTTATAAGCTTGCCCACTTATTAGACATTATCATTTTATGAGGTCCTATTTCAAACCCTTCAGGTTAGCAAAAGTTAAAGTCTGAAAATACCAAGTGTTTTTGGCAATGGAGTGCCTGTAAACTCATAAACTGAAGTCGTATGGAAAAACAATAAGCTAGGAAACTTGATGTTACAATTTCTCAGAGAAAAATCACTCATATGGAAAATACCAGAAAGACCAACTAATTAACAATAAATATTTTTTTCACAACAAAATATTTTAAGGTAAATTTTTGCAAATGTCATCAATATTGGAGCTGCTTTATCTGAGATTTTTAAAAAGAAGTCTAATGTGTTTCCAGTTATAACTATACACCTGAAATGCATTCCTTAGATCACTTCAGAAACACATACAGGTTTCTCCTGCTCTCCCAAAGTAGAGCATGCCTATGAAACCTTTTGTAAGCTAAATTGGAATAAAGTGAAGAAGCAATATAAAACGCAGATACTCACAGACAGTTCAAAACGGTGGCAGCTTGATGCTGAGTGTAGTTCCCAGGGAAGGAGCTTGGCAGTGCCAGGCGCTGCTCAGGGTGCCAATGGCTCACTGCAAAACAAGCATTGAGTGCTATTTTCACTGTTTTTCCATTAAAGTGAAAATTCTCTTTAGATTTCTTTCAGTTAACAAGAATAGTTACTAGTTATAATGTAGATCTATTATAAATGTGAAGTGATGTAGAGCAAACATTTGAGAAGCACAGAATATGTATTTTTTACCTCCCTATCTCTTTTTATACAAAAGTAGCATATAACACTAATCTTGGAGATCTTTCTATGTCAGTACATACAGTACATCTTCATTTTTAAAAAATAGCTATTAGATTTGCCTTTATATGGATTCACCATAACTTATAATTCTCTGTTGGTGAGTGTTTGTGGTAGGCTTTGTTGGTTTTCACCACTATCCATTTCCTACTTCAGAGATCACATTTTTCTGACCCTGTGAAGAAAGGTCTGGCCTTGTATATTATTTTGACCAATGAAGTATGAATGGCAGTGACATTAAATGACTTATGGTAGAAACTTTAAGAAAAGTGAATGCTTTGCCATGTTTTCTTTCCCCCTTTCTTTCTCTTTCCGTTCTTAACCAGACACTAATACCATTACAATTCCAGATGATCCTTCCTTTTTCAACCTGGGATCTAGTAGGAGTACAATAATTGGGCTCCATGCTAATCACCATGTGGAAATAAGAGATACACTTTTATTGCTAACACCCATGAGAAATATGTTTTCATTTGTTACTATAGCTTTGCCTAGACCAGTGATCGGCAAACTGCGGCTCGCAAGCCACATGCGGCTCTGTGGCCCTTGAATGTGGCTCTTCTACAAAATACCACGTGCTGGTGCGCATGCACAGTGCGATTGAAACTTCGTGGCCCATGCGCAGAAGTTGATATTTTGTGGAAGAGCCACACTCAAGGGGCCAAAGAGCCGCATGTGGCTCGTGAGCCGCGGTTTGCCGACCACTGGCCTAGACAATCATGATTAATCTGAAAAATGCTACCAGAATTTGTGTGGTTACCATAATATAGAACGTATGTCTCATTGGAATCCTGATTAGGAATTCAGTAGCAAGAAAAGTGTTCTTAAAGCTGGAAGGATGGATTAAACTGTCCGTTGCCTGCAATAACTTGGAAGGTCAATAATGACCTTTGTATTTTGGTACATAGGCTGAAAACAAAGTACTAGTAGTGAGTTTTCTCCTGTTGACTACACTAGAAAAGGAATTACAAGATAAGCCCAGGGCAGAAATTGCCAGTTTGAAAGAAGAAATTAAAAGGAAGAAAGACAGTTGTAAAAGTTAAGACTTTAGGTTTTCAAGAGGAAATTGTCTTGATTTCTAACAATAAAAGGTAAAATTAAAGACTTTGGAATCAGCCTTGCAGAAAAGATATAAAACATATGGACCATATAACAATTGCTAAAATATATGAACAGGTTAAGTGACAGGAAATACACATTCTTTTCATTGGAAAACATTGTTTAGTGATAAAGATATTAAGAATGTGACTTTATTTAAAAAGAAAACCTAACATCTCAAGGCATCTTCAAATAGGTATCTCTTGAGAAGAATTGTGAGTGTGGCTATTTGTAGTCATGCTGATTGAAATCAAATAAGAGGCCAATAACATTTTTTGAACGAGTGTACTATCAATAGAAACGGTGTCCTGGACTAAAATAGTCAATTGTGCTTCCAGCTCTCTGTGGGCAGCAAATGGGCTAAGAAAGCTAGTAGGCTACAACTGAATGTCTAATTCATTTATAGTTTAGGAAGATAATGGCAAATAATTAACTTCCAGAGGTTAGATTCAAGGACCACGAAGAACAGTGGACTGGGAATACTCTTAGGAAAACAAATCAGGGCTTTATCAAGAATTATTCCCCACTGCAAGGATAGAAGCTCATTTCTGTATATGCCCAGCTTGAACTGGTATTACCAACTATGACTATGTTTCTCCATCTGAATGGAAGTATTTCGCTGGTCTGGCAGAGGGTATCTGGATGTGATAAAGTCCTGGAATGACTGAGACCTAGAGCTTTGCAGAGAGAACCAAAGGTTTGCTGATCGGAAGGGCAGACTATAGTAGATACAATTACAGTTCACCAATACTCAATTCCCTACCATGAAATGGAATTGTGTTTGAATTCCTTCTCTCATTAGGGCCAAAGTAATATAAACAGATTTTATGTAATCAGAGTCTTTTTATAGAAGAGGGCATACTTTGACATCCTCTTTTTCTTTTCTGTCCCTGCAGCCCTCAATATTCCAGACAGTTCCTATCCATAAGCTTGATTCTAATAAGAAGAATCCATGCAAAGACACGAGGAGCATGTAGAGTGAGTAATAAACAAAATTTTACTGCTTTAAATCAAGATTTTGGTGGTGTTTGTGGCTTTTACATAACCTAGCCTATCCTGATCCATGAGCTATAGTAAATATGCTGCAATGACTTACACATATTTTGAAAATGTGTCAGTGGACTTGATGTGTAAATTCTCAGAAGAGAAATTATTAGGTCAAAGAATATAAACATAGTAATTTTGATCGATATAGTCAAACTGCCTTCATAACAGTGCTATCGATTTACATTTAATTACTGTCAACTTATAATATGCTTGTTTATTCAGACTTGCCAAGAAAATGTATGACCAAAGTTTTAGGTGGTCAATCTGGAAAGTTGACATTTTATCTTAGAATTAATGCTAACATTTTGAAAATAAGCAAAATGTAATGTTTGTGATAGAAACTTATCCTTAGGAGAATTATTTTATATAATTTATGTTTAAAATATTTCCATTGTTATGTATTTTGAAGGGAAATTTTCTACCATAGATTAAAATCTTTCATGTGAAAAATTCCAGTGGATTTTTATTCTAATTGCAAATTAAGAAAATAAAGGAGAAACATGATCTTAATGGCAGATGTATAAATAGCATTTGATAAGGTTCAATACTCATGAGTGAACAAAGGTCTTAATAAACTAGGAATATAAGGTAATTTCCTTAATCTGATAAGTGGTGTATATATAAAATATTTGGAGACATTACACTTATTCTGCAAACTTTCCACTCATGATTGGGAAAAAATGAGGCTGTCAGCTTGGGACACAGCTATTAAACATAGTTCTTAACCAGTCTTATAAGGCATGAAAGAGACATAAATTATTTAAGAACTACAGGCCCGGTGCACGGATTTGTGCACGGGTGGGGTCCCTCAGCCTGGCCTGTGGAGACTGGGTGGAAACCGGCAGTCTGACATCCCCCCAGGGATGTAGCAGTGTCAAAGTGGCAGGAGGCCAGGGAGGAGCCCCAGCCGGGGCCGGGTCCCGGCCCTGCTGTGCCTGCCACTGCCGCGGAGGCAGAAGAGGCTCCCATGAGCCTGGCTTCTGGCTGAGCGGTGCTTCCGCTGTGGGAATGCACTGACCAAGAGGAGGCAGTTCCTGCACTGAGCATCTGCCCCCTGGGAGGCAGTGCATGTCATGTCGTTCAGTAGTAATGGTCACTTAGGCTTTTATACATATAGATTAAAGAGAAAGATACAGATCTACATTATTGATAGATGACATGACTGAAAATTCAAAAGAATCAACAAATAAACTTAGAATTAACTAGTGAATTTAGCAAGGTCACTGGATAATCTATCATATATAAACCACTTGTATGTCTATATTTCAGCAACAAACAACTAGAAATGACATTTTTAAAAAGCTCTCAACTAAGTAGGGAAATGTTACCACTTTACAATAGATAAAACCAGCAAACTTCTAGGAATAAATCTAATAAAATATGTCCAATATATCTATCTCAGAAATTGCCACAGCAGCACTATAAAACTGTCCCTGAGTGAGAACCACTGTTCTATTAAAAAAAGAAAAAGGCACAGCATAAAGATGTCAGTCCTACATAAATTGGTATAGCTTTAATGTAATACCAATAAATTCTCTACCTCTTTTAAAATTAAAAACTTGGTTTTAAAGTTTATACAAAATGCAAAAGGGGGTAATTCAGGTAACAGAAGATGAGTCTGTGCTGTTATTCAGTTGAAAATACTTTTCCTCCTCTGACAAAATGAGGAAAATCCAATTTCCTTTGGCACCCTAGTTGTCAAAATGCTTTTTTCCTTTCCTGCTCTGTTGAATGTTTCTCAGTTACTTTACTGGACTGGTGAGAAGCCACTTTGTTCCTGATCTAGGGACTCTTTACTTGCTTTAACACTCAGTCTGGGAGCAGAGTGACTGAAATAAAGCTGACTTAAAGTTTAACTATATCATTAAAGCTTATATTCTTTAATCAAAAGAGGGGTTGGGAACGTCCAGTCCAAAGGCCATGTGGGGTCCAGGAAGTTATTTGGTCTGGCCCTGCCAAGGGAAGAGAGGTGAACTAATTAAATGTTTGACCAAATATAGCAGGCTAATTTTTAAGTTGATAATTTTGTATGGCCCATAGATTATGTTATAAATATCCAAATGGCCCTTGGCAGAAAAAAGGTTCTCCACCCCTGAATTAAAAGACCTACTTGATCCTATGAGCAAAAGAACCCCCTTAGAGTTTTACTTGTATAAACCACACAAACTTTAATCAATTAACACATTCTAGTAAGACTAATTGATGTCTCTGCTTCCAAGAATTCAAATGGCAATGAACAAAATTCACAAAAAGGTTGGCCTTAAAACTTAGGACTCCTATTTTCAGGAGTGCCTTTGGCAATCCTTTTCTACCTCTTCAAACTCCCAATCTCAACTTACATTTCTGGGGAGTTTTCTCAGCCTTCTCATTCTGAGTTAAGTGCTTCTCCTCTGTATTATCTTGGGATCCTGCTTATTTATCTCTTATGGAGCATTGTACTGTAAACACAGTGTATAGAAATTTTAAACGCAATAAATCTGTATTCAGTTGGGCTAAGCTTCAAAACCAACATAGACCTTAAAGTTTCTAAAACAATGGAGATTTATTGATCACTTAAGTTACAGTTCAAGGTTCTCGGATATCTCATCTGTAAACTGAGGCATTGTCTACTCTTCCTAGGGCGGCACAATCACTTGCATTTAGTGGCAGGAGAAAGAATAATATGCACAGGAAGATATTTTAGCCAGGCCTGGAAGTGTTACACATCACTCTATTTATATTCCCACACATAGAGCTCAGTGATGTGTTCCCTTCAATTGCAAGGGACTCTGGGAAATGTAGACTAGCTAGTTCTGTGGCCCATATCAAATATTTTAACATAATGTCTAAACAAAATTAATCATCTCTCCTGATACCTCTTCACTTTTCTGTCGTCCTAATGTCTTTTATTATATCTTCCTTCACTTATTCTCTAAAGGGTCGACAGCTACAAAAGTCTTTTTCTTACTCCATTTGACTATGGAGTGGCAGGAAGACCAGCCAGTTTGACACTATCTCAACAATATGCAAATGTAACCTCTCCTCACTAACCTGTTTTGTGTGTGTGTTTTTTAAACAACTACTTTGGTCTAGATTAATAATCTATATATATAAAAGGCTAAGTGACTGTCCATCCATCTGACCAGACAGTACATATGATGTGCACTGACAATTTAAAAATAAACATTGACTCACGCATGCATGTGATCTCCCTGGCACCAATTGCATGCATATGTTTCAATCTGTCATTGTCAATCGTGAATTTGGTTGTCTTTGTTGACATTCTTTTTTTATATATTTATTGATTACAGAGAGAAAGGAAGGAGAGAGAGAAAAAAATCAATGATGAGAGAGAATCATTGATTGGCTGCATCCTGCTTGCCCCTCACTGGGGATCGAGCCCGCAACCCAGGCATGTGCCGTTGGCCAGAATCGAACCCGGGACCCTTCAGTCCACAGGCTGATGCTGTATTCACTGAGCCAAGCCAGCTACAGTCTTTGTTGACATTCTGAAGCTTAAAGAAAGCAGCATCCTTGACAGAATATGTCTGAAGACCAACTATTGGCACAATTAATTTCCTTTCAATGTGCACGAATCTGTGCACCAGGCCACTAGTATCTCATAATCTATTTTGAAAGTCAAATAACTTTTTACCAATTAGTGCTTCTTTATTAAATATTCTTTTCAGAATCTTAACAATGAGTTTTCAAAATGCATAAATCTGATATCGATATTCACTTGTCTCTATTACAGTTGGTCCTTGGTTTACGTGGGAGATCCATTCTTACTGTGCGAAATAACGTGACTTTCTCCATAAGTTGGAACCCACCTACATAAGCACCTACGTCACTCACATGGAGCACATACACAGCAGTAATGAAGTGAAACAGTAAAAAAAATTTAAAAGACAGATAATTCCTGACTTTACTTGTGGTAAATAAGCAATAAAAAACATAAAGCACATATGTACATACGTCGAAATGACGGAACTTTTTAAAAATAAATAAATGGGAGATGGCGACGTAACCCGAGGTCTGTATATGCATTAAATTTATATAGACTCCCATTTTCTAAAGATTGAAATTAAATCCAAACATGGCGTTCAATAGCTTTCATAATTAGAAGTTGCTATCTCCAACAGCTTTTCCTCTGCAACTTAGCCTTCTATATATTTCAGAAAACAGGATAATGTTATTTGCCTCTTAAATAAAACATGGAATTTTAGGTCTTTGATTCTTTTCTTCCTTTGCCAAGAATAGCTTTTCCCTTTCCCCTTCTCTGCCTTCTTAATATACCTATTCTTAAAGGCAAACTCAAGTGTCATATCTTTTGCCAGGCTTCTCTTTCTTAATATCCATAATCTCAATTAAGCAATCACTTTTTTCTTTTGTGCTCACACAGGAAGTGATTATAGTCTTTTTATAGCATTTACCATCATGGGCTTACATTGTAGTAATTTGGGAATGTGTCTCTTTTCCTTCACCCAAGATAGACTGTGAAATTCTTAAGAGTAGTGTTAGCATCTTATTCATCTGTGTCTCCAGCATTTGTACAAAAACAAAATACTTGTACTACTGAATTTTAATAATCTAGGTACCTATTTATCAATTTTTTATACAAAACAAAACCCTTGTGTGTTTCTCTCTGATTTTGAAGAAAAGAACTTAGAAATAATCCTCAGGAATTAAAATAATATTTTGTGAACAAATGTAAAAATCCAGGTGTAAAAAGAGAAAATAAAATTTAACGCACATTAGCTGCCAAAGTAAATAATCTACATAGCATTAATTAGCTTTTGTAAAGCCATATGACCTAAGCCACATGGGCTTCACCAAGAATCCACAATGAGGATTTTAAAATGCCATGCCTATATACTTCAGGATACGAGTGATCTGTATACCACCAATATTTTTTATGATTATGAATTTTCAGAACCTTCTGAAAAATTATATGGATAAAAACAAATATGGATAGGCAAGAAAATTTATCAGTGACTGACAATTTATAAGTCAGGGGACTTGTAGATGCTAAAAGTAGAGGTTAGAGATCAGAACAACCTTAACTAAATGGAGAATGCCAAATTCTGCTTTTCTTCATATTCTCTCAGCCTCTACACACAGATTACACCTAAAGAATCCCAATCTTAATCAAGGAGTTTTAAAAATAATGATATCTGCGCCCTGGCTGGTATTGTAGTGATTAGAGCATTGGCCCACACAGAGAAGGGTCGTGGGTTCACCCCCTGACCCGGGTACGTGCAGGAGGCAACCAATCAATGTGTCTCCCTCCCTTTCAGCCTTTCTGAAAAGCAATGGAAAAAATAGTCTCTGGTGGGTGATGATTAACAACAATGTAATAATAGCTACTAAAATGAGTTAAATATAAAAGGGGGGAATACAATAATGAAAATTTTGTAGCCAATCCAAGTTAAAATAGTCCAGTTTAAGCAGAGAGTAACTTATCTATGAGACATGATTTCACCATAAGGCTTAAATAATATAAGGCAAAAGATAAAGGTGAAACAGAGCATGGCACCATAAAAAGTCACCATTTTATAATGGCAGGCCAAAATATGGGGAAAAGAAGCAACAGAAATGGAAAAAAAGCAAACAAAATGATATCAATTAATAAGATGGCATTAGTAACTCCTTACCTACCAATAATTACTTTCAGCTTGGGGGCTTAACTAATCTATTAGAAGGTACAGAGTGGGTAGGTGGATTAAACAAAACAAGACCTAAATATATACTGCATGCAAGAGACTCACTACAGTTTTAAGACATACATAGACTCATAGTGGGGGTGTTAAAAGTTATTCTATACTTTTTTCTTCTAATTCTGGGAGGCAGCAGGGATAGCAGAAAGAATATGAATAAGGAATAAGTCAAAACATAGCTTTGAATCTTAGTTCTGCATACATACTAATATCCTTTTTGATATTGATTTCTAGTTTCATACTATTGTAGTCAGATAAGATACTTCATATAATTTCAATCTTCTCAAACTGGTCGTTTGGCTATCCAGTCTAATTAGAATATTACACTTTTATTATTATAGATTCCATTCAACAGCAGTAGCATACACACATTCTTCTCAAATGCACATGGGAAATCCTCTAGAATAACCCATATGATATGACATAAAACATGCCTTAACATATTTGAGAAGATTGAAATTATATCAAGTATCTTATCTGACTACAATAGTATAAAACTAGAAATCACTATCAAAAAGGAAATCTGAAAAATCTATAAATATGTAGAAATTAGAAAATATACTCCTGTCTAATCAAAGAAGAAATCAAAAGGGAATGCAAAACATATCTTGAGATAAAGAAAAACATCAAACCAACATTATCAAAACCTATGGGATGATACAAAAGCAATTCTAAGAGAAAAATTTATAGTGATAAAGCCACATATTTAAAAAATAGAAGTATCTCAAATCAACACCTAACTTTATTCCTCAAGGATCTAGGAAAAAAGAATAATGCTCAAGAAATAAATAACAGAGCAGAAATAAAGACAAGAAAAACAACAGAGAAGCCAACAAATTTAGAGTTGTTTTTTTGAAAACAAAATGATAAACATTTATTTAGACTAAGAAAAAAAGAGAAGACTCAAAATCAGAAATAATTAGAAGACAGATACAACAGATAACACAGAAATACAAAGGCTCATAATAAGCTAAGAATAATTACATGCCAACAAATTGGATAAACTAGAAGAAGCAAAATTACTAGAAACATGCCTCCTACCAAGACTAAATCATGAAGAAATAGAAAATCTAAATAGATAAATAATAAGTCGATAGTAATAAAAAAACCCCAGCTAAAACAGAAAACTTTGGACCAGATGGCTTCATTGGCAAATTTAATTAATGCTAATCATTCTCAGTATTTCCCTGTTACAAAAGCCAGAAAAGGAGAATTGAAAAAAACACCTATATTCCTGATAAACATAAATGCTATAATTCTTAATCTCTGGGCTGCAGGATGATTCAACATATGCAAGTCAATAAATGTATTACGACACATTAATAGAACGAAAGATAAAAAATCACATAATCATCTCAATAGAGTCAGAGAAAACATTTGGTAGACTATATCCCTTCATGATAAAAACTTCCACCAAACTGGGTATAAAGAGAAGGTATCTCAACGTGATAAATACCATATAAGACATTGAAAGCTTTTCCCCTAAGATGAGGGGGACTATAGCTACTCTTAGGATGATCTATGGATATAGATTTTATTATATTCTTAATTATATCATGTAATATCATGTAATAAAAGGGTTCTAAAGCTCCAAATAATTTATTTCCTTAAAATCTATTTCTCAAACTATTGAATTACTAATAGGATTTTTTACATTTTTCAAAATTAAAAAGGTACTTCAGTTCTCTGTTAAGTAGTACAACAAATCAATGTTTCTCTCACTCCCTCCTCTCTCTAAAAACAATGAATAAAAATGTTAGCTCTATAATACATATTTTTATGACACTTCTATAATTCATTTATTTTTCCATTAAATTATTTCTTTCTCTAGGCTTCTTTTTTATTTGTTTCCAAACAAGTATGTTCTTTTTACTTTTCAATCATTTATAAACTTCATATCTCATGATTCAGAATGTCAGAGTTCATTTTATTTTACAACTCTGTATTTCTAACACTTGTCTAAATAACTAATTAACTGTAAAATCTAATTAGATTAAAATAGGCAGCTACAGTCGAAGTTCAATAAAGTATAACTTTTTAATATTGAGATTGTGGGTTGAATTTTCAGTGAGTTTATCATGAATATAAAAATATTTGCTCTGACTTTTGGTTTAAAAAAATCAGACTCTAAGCATGCCTATGTCTTATCAATTTTTTAAAGGCCAGAAGATGATTTTCTTAAAGAATGTATTGTCTAGAGAACTATGTACATTTCTCTAAAGAATCTAGATAATACCTTAACTTAGAGAGGCACAGACTCACTCCACTATACTGCACAAACCCTCCTATTCAGTCTTACCTAATGTTTTACAAAAGTATTTTAGCAAAATATTAAGTTTATACAGTTGTTAGTATATCTGTGTGACTAGTTAGGCATCCATCCTTTCTCTTCTCCAAACTCACATGCACTTGGTTAATAGTGTATTCCAGGAAAGCTAGTCTTATTGGGGAAGTTAGCATGCTCATCTAATTAAAAGGAATTCATCCATGAGGTTGCAACTTAGTGAAAATGAGAACATATGGAAATACAGGTGTTTGGTTCTTCATGACTGAATTATACCTACATTATGCATTAGTAGTTCAATGAAACCTAGGCCTAAAGCTTGTATGAGATTCTATTATCAGGTGATACTACTTTTTATTTACAGTAATTATTTTCATTGAAAATATATTGGGGAAAATTCTATGGGGGGCATCTCATAGAAAAATTATTTTATGTTATAAATGTAGCAGATAGGCAAGCCTTTCATGAGATAGCAATGAATTTGTAAACATTCAAGTCATGGTTCTTTTTATTTTGCTACAGGGTAATATTATCAAGACAAAATAAAGTTGCTCGAGAACAAAATGATAATGTACAAGAACCCAGTTACCACATCTCCCACAAAGATGCGTGATTGGACAGCTATCCACAAGCAAACACAGCTGTGGAAGACTTCTAGAGCCTGCTTAGGAGAGTTTAGCAACGCCATGGGACAACAACAAAAACCCTGACAATAACCACAAAAGAAGAGAAGGAAAACAACGTTCTTTTGCCTGCATCATCATATCCCCCCAAGCCGACTTGTTCAGTGCCCAGAAGAAACTTCCCAGCTGGAAAGAATTCCTCTCACCTGCAAAGGAGAGTGGGATGAGCAACCAGCCTACCAGAGCCCTGTCCAAAGGTCTTGCTTCAGTTTAACCCACCCAGACAGGCAGATAGGAACAAGGAAGGAAAGCAGATACGCAGCAGGGAGCGTGTTTGTGGTTTATAGAGACCTGCTCTGCAGATATGTATACACGGCAGCCCCCACCAATGACAAAGTCACCAGCCAGCAGCACTGCTGCAGCTCTCCCTCAGATCTTGACAGTTGTCGCCCAACAGGTTTTCATGTTGGCCAATGCCAGCGCAGTCTCCCTCTGCACTTCCAGCTGTATACCTGCCTGCCCCTAGCCTGGCTTCCGTCACCAGTCTCAATGGCAGTGTGCACATCGAGAGGGAGGGCACTCCAGCATCAGGGCCCCTCCACTGTTCATAAGTCCAGGTCAAGTTCTTCCATCTGTAGATAGCCCCTCCATCTGTGCACCTGCATGTTTCCAGCCTGACCCTCATCACTTGCCTCCACAACAATGTTTCACACCCAGGGACAGACAATGTGGTCAAGGTGAGCACACTGAGAAATAGGGGCCCCACAACTGCTTGTGGGACCAGATCAGGTCCTGCCTTCTATCACTGGCTGGCACAACCAGGTAAAACATATATCTAGCCTCTTCATCTCTGCACCTGCATGCCCCGAGCCTGATCTCTATCATTGGCCTCCACTCCGTTGTGCACAGGCAGGGGTAGAATATGCAGCAACAGGAGAGTACACTGACGGCCAAGGCCTCCACAGCTGCCACCGCTAGAGTAGGCCCCGACCTTGCTAACCGCCCTGGCATCACTATGCGTGTGTCTGCATCTGGCCTCTGGCACTCCACAGCGGGACCTCACAAGGCACAGTGTGAAAACCACTGGCTCCAGCCACCACCGCTACCTGCCCTGGTTGCTAGTTACTGGCTGTAGGGGCCACTTAGGATCCCAACAGCCACTGCTGCCCCTCTGCAGGGCTCACTAAGGACAACACATTTGATACTGGGGACCCCAGTGGCATGAATCAAAGAGAAATCACTCTCCCGCTGGAGCAGTGTCTCCCCTGCACCACACCCTAGGTCACATCACAATGTGATGTACCTCCATCTTCAAGTGAAAGGTTTCCCTTATTGAAATCACTGCCTAAAGTCAGGAAAACATTACTGCTTTCTCAAATGTATGGGTGTCTATGCAAGGCTACAGGGTTCACAAAGAATAGGAAAATATGTACACCAAAGGAATACAGTAAACCCCCAGTAACTGACCCCCAAGAAATGCATGTCAAAGAATTTAAAATAATTATTATTCTATAGTTGCTCACAGAGCTACAAGAGAACATAAGATGAACAATTTAATGATTTCAAAGAAATATAAGAACAAAATGAGAAGTTCAATAAAGAGATAGAAAACATAAAAAGGAAACAGTTTTGGAGCTAGGAATACAATGACTGAACTGAAGTGTTTAATAGACAGCTTTAATATCTGTCATGAACAAAGAGAAGAGAGAATCAGTGAGCAGAAAGAGTCATTAAAATTATCCAAAGGAAACAAAATTAATATCTCAAAGAGCTATCTGCACTCCATGTTTATTGCAGCATTATTCACAGCAGCCAAGATATGGAAAAAACCTGTCGATGGATAAAGAAGATGTGAGACACACACACACACACACATACACACACACACACACATACTAAGGAATGTTATTCAGCTATGAGAAATAAGGAAATACTGATGCCTACAACAACTTCAATGAACCTTGAGAGCTTTATACTGAGTGAATAAGAAATAAGCCAGATAGAGAAAGACAAATACTGCACTTAATATGTTCAAACTAAAAACTTGGACCTCATAGAAATATAGAATGACTAGAGGCCTGATGCACGGATTCGTACACGGGCGGGGATTGGGACCGGCTAGCTGGGGGGAGGGGCCATAGGAGGTTGGCTGTGGGAATGCACTGACCACCAGGGGGTAGCTCCTGCATTGAGCATCTGCCCCCTGCTGGTCAGTGCACATCATAGTGACCAGTCGATCAGTCATTCAGTTGTTTGGTCACTCAGGTTTTTATATATATAGATATATAGAGATGGTTTCCAGATAAACCCTGAATTTTGCAAAATTAAGAAAAGTTAAAATAAGTCACAGAGGATCAGAAAAAAAACCAAAGGGATAAATATAAAGGCAAATAATAGTAAAAATGCTGAAAACAGAAGGTAAGTATACTATGAATAAAAAGCAAAAATAATGTCACCAGAAGTCTTAGGAGACAATGCTATCTTTAAAAACTGGTGAAAACAAAACAACAACAAAAAACTATCAATCCAGAATTATAGTGAAAATCTTTTAAAAAATGAAGTCGAAGCCCAGCTGGTGTGGCTCAATGGTTGAGTGTTTCCCATGCACCAGTGGTTTCTGGGCTTCAATTCCTGGTGAGGGTATATGCCCAGATTGCGGGCTTGATCCGGGGGTGGGGTGGTGGAGGTAACCAATCAATGTTGATGTTTCTATCTCTCTCCCTCTCTAAAATCAATACAAATATAGTTTTAAAAATGAAGGGTAAATACATTTATTTTCAGATGAACAACTGCTAAGACCTGAATTATAAGAAATGTTAAAGTTCATCAAGTAGAGGAAATGTGATACCATATAGAAATTAGAAATCTGGATCTACACAAAAAACGAGAGTGAAATGGAAAAAAAATATGAGTATATTCGAAATGCAATGCTTCATACAATTAAATAGCGTAAAAGAATTGTTTAAAATAAGATAGGAACAATATATTATAGGGTTTGTTGCATAGAGAAGTAAAAATGCATGACAATAATACCATCAAAGTTAAGTGGGAAAATATAATAATAAAAACAGTGTTCTTATAATTTGTGATTTGTATTTAAAGATGCACTGTGATAAACTAAAAGTGAATTTCAGAAAATCTATAGTAACTATTACAAATAAAACAAAGAACAGTTTACAGGCAATACAACAGACTAGTAAAAACTATCAAAATAGAGAAAGAGGAAGAAAAATATGGGGCAAGAAGCAAATATCAGTATATATTTTGTGATTAAGCTAATGGAGTCTTTATAAGGAAATTAATGGCACTAAGTACTTAAGTTAAAAATAAAAAAAGAGCTCAAATCACAAACTTTTATTTGCAGAAACTTCCATTTGAGAAAAATAGGAAAAGAAAACCAAATTAAATTGTAATTAAGAAGAAGAAAGTGGTGATAATAGCTGAAATTAGTGATTTGTAAAAAAAATCAAAACAGAAAATCAATAAAAGAAATGATTCTTTAAAAAGACCAGGAAGATGGAGAACAGTTTTCTATAGTAACCAAAATAAATGTGTGAGGAGGGAAGAAGGTCATATCTTTTAGATTCTATAGACATAGAAAGGATAATAAGGAAATATCAGGGAAAACTTTTTACCAATAAATTTAACAACTTTTAATGGGCCAATTTCAATGATACAGAATAGTGAAATTCATTCAATGAAAAAAAAAAACATGACCAAAGTTTCCCTTTTCCGATTCAAAAGTTGAAATCACAGTTAAAAACCTTCCCACAAAGAAAACTCCAAGTCAGTCACTTATTATACAGACATTTTCCAGATAAGGAAATGGGAAAACATGACTTCACTTATTTTATGAGGGCAGCATTACTTTGATACCAAACCATTATCAGAAAAGAAAAATAGAGACCAACATCCTTTATGAAATAGATAAAAATCCCTGAGGATTTTTTTTAGCAAATCAAAAGTAATAGAGTGTTTTAAAAACACATGTGCAAGTCATGTGTTAGTAGGCACAATTAAAAGCATAAAGAGTGTGGAATCAAATTGGATTAATTCAAATATCAGCTATAATGCTTCCTGGTTTTATGACCTTGGGCAAGACATGGAATCTCTCCAAGCCTTAGTTTCTCCATTTTGTATGCTGATGACATACACTTTAGAGGATTAGTGTGAGAATTAAATAAGTAAAATATAGTTTCTAACATAAATCCAGAACATAATAGGTATATTTTTAAAAATCTATCATTAGATTGTAAGTAGATTGTAAGTATGAATTGTAAGTACATGATTTTTATGAATTTCCCATGGGTATTAGTGTAGCACCTTCTACAACTAATTAACCTATTGAAAAAAAGGGTTGATTGAAATAGAACTTTAAAGGCGTGTTCTATTGATGCTTAATTGCTTTTAATTTGTGTAGAAAATGGCAATTATTAAATTTGTAAAAACAGATCAGGTTCCTGAGCATATGAAAGAGAAGGAAACAGAAAATGGCAAAAAAGATAAATTTTGGAACATAAATTACTGGGAGAAAATAAAAAACAGTTGAGAGGAATACATAAGTATTTGTTTACTGATCCGTTAGCATACTTGAATAGCATCCATATATATGTAGAAGCCGAAGCAACCTTTCGACCATCTGACCAGTAGCTATGATGTGAACTGACCCTAGGGGGCGGACACTCAACACAGGAGATGCAGTGACTTGGCAGCTGTAGTTCTTGGGTGACACACCCAGAACCAGAGAGGAGAGAGCCCGATTGTGGGGTGTGTCACCTGAGAACCGCCCTCTCCCAATCCAGGACCCCTTGGTGGATGTCAGAGTGTTGGTTTTAACCCAATCCCCGCAGGCCAGGTTGAGGGACCCCACCAGTGCACAAATCCCCTAGTGCACTGGGGCTCTAGTTTTTTATGAAATATTATAAAGAAAAACACCAGCCTGAGCAGAAAACCTGAAGGAAGTAGTTATCAGAGAAAAGTTCAAAGAACTTGTACTATTTTATGCCATAATTATGAAGAGCTTGCATTTATTCTGAACCA
>NW_006383018.1:1706101-1710399 GCF_000327345.1 Myotis davidii | reverse complement strand
ATGAGGTCAAGAATAAAATTCTCCCAAGCAACACTTGGAGACAGAGGATTCAATTATCAGTCTCATTCTCTCTGGTTTCAGTCTGAGTATTGTCAGAATAGAAGGATATCCCCTCTCCCAAATGTCCTTTGTGAAACTCTACAATTTTCAAATGTTAAGTTTTTTATTCTGTTTCTGTCTGGCTTTGTTGTTGTTGTTGCCTATGAGAAAGCAACAGTAATAATTATGAAATGATTATGAAAATTCACCACAATGTAGAATGAAGACTTCATAGAGAGGAGATGGAAATGACCAAGTCTTGATATCTCTCTGTATCTACTTTAGACAATGCTTCTGAGTTATTTTATGAAGTCCAATTCTTAATTATGAGTGCGATATATGGAATTATAAAGATGTGCTAAGATAATCATCAAGAAAAAATTACCAGCCCTAACCAGATTGACTCAGTGGATAGAGCGTCAGCTGCGGACTCAAGGGTCCCAGGTTCGATTCCGGTCAAGGGCATGTACCTTGGTTGCAAACACATCCCCAGTAGCGGGTGTGCAGGAGGCAGCTGATCGATGTTTCTCTCTCATCGATGTTTCTAACTGTAAAAAATCAATAAAATATATTTTAAAAAAAGAAAAAATTACCAGATGTGCCATTCATAACTAGAAAATATTGATATTGTTTAGACTGGATGCAAGGATTATAAATAAATCTCTGCCTGACGAAACATTAAAAGAAATAAGTTATATTTCTATATCATATCAATATATCAACATTTTTATAATATTTGAAAAATGTTTTATTACACATAAATTTATAAATAACACTAGTACTGAGAACTTTAAAAAAAATTGGTAGTGCCCTTTTCTAATAAAATCTTAATTTTTTAACTTGCTTAGTCATTTATTCAATTATTTAGATATCTAATATTAACCTTGTAGCTACAGCAAGGCCCTGATACAGAAGGCGGTATCACTACCAAACTTTGAATGAGAAATTTGTACTCCCATCCAGTAAAATTTTATTTAAATTGTCCCCATATGAAACGTTAATAGCTTGTTAATGCAACAGAAGACTATTTCATTGGAGGCAGAAGCAGCAACTATGCCTTTTCAAATCCCTCGATCTTTTAAACTTCTCTTCTCCTTCATTTTAGAAACATGAATAGCAAGACTCAAATCTGGCAGCCAGATTTTTGCAGGGTATTTATTCTCTCAAAATTTGAGGTAACATATTTGTTATAACAGTCTTCACAATAAGCAAATGAATGGAAACTTCAAGTGTTAAATGGAGCCATGCAAATTAGCCATCTGGATAGAGCTTTGTCTTACCTAATATTGAACTCAACAGACTTATATGTTTTTAAAGAATCTCCATTTTTAGCCTTTGCAATATTCTAGCACATGTGACCAATCCTTGTAGTTCCTCAAATGGAAATTAACTTCGAGAGTTGAGAAAAAAATTTCTGACAAAGCCTTCATATTTTTACCTAAATCTTATGACAGTTATTTTGAAAATCAAGAATAATAGTGCTTAAGATATATATTTGAGAAAATATTTTATTTTACCCAATGTTTTTTTCTTCCACAAATGCCTGGAATCCAACATCATGCTTCCATTTTAGTTGTGTGAAATCTCATGTTTAAGAGCTAAGCTATTGGCAACTGTAAGAGAGACTGACATGATATCCACAAATGAACATTGTCATTTGATGGGCAGGGGGCTTATGTAAATCAGATGCTAAAGGAACCTTAGCATCTAAGGAGAAACCATGGCATTCTTTCTCCCATGGTTTCTTGGAGACTTGTCTATTTACTTGTCTGAGAATGTCACTCCAAAAGTTAAGAAAGGAAAGGGAAGGGGAAGGAAAGGCAAACAAAATAAGTGGATGCCCTATCATTGGTTCACAAATAATATTTGAGATGTTTATTCTGATATTTATGACTGCATGTGCTAACTCTATTTAACTTTCTAATTTGTGCTGCAAAAAACTCCTGTTCGTTTTTCTATTGTTCCAATCAAATAGAACTCACCACACATGCCATATGTTTTCCTCCCTAGGTGCCCCTGCTCAAGAGTTTGCATTTTTTATATCTATCCCCTCTCCCTAGCAGCCAATTTTTATTCAGTATTTAAATTTCATTGATGTATGATTTACAAACATGAAAATGTACTCATTCTAAGTGTGTCAATGAATTTTGACCATTACTACTATATTCAAAATATAGAACATATCCACATATTTTTACTCTGATTCAGAGTCAAATTTTCACATACCCTGAACCCAAGGTAAAATTGATATGCTTTCTGACACTATAAATTAGTTTTGCCTTTTCTAGGATTCCATATAAATAGATTTATATAGTATTTACTCTTTTATATCTGGTTTCTATTGCTCAGTATAAAGTTCTTTGAGAGTCATCTATGTGCTTGGATATATCAATACTTCATTCTAATTTATTGCTAAGTAATTATCCATTGTATAAATATTACCAACATTTATTCATCTACCTATTGTTGGACATTAGGTTATTTTCAGTTTTTTAATATTACAAATAAAACTTCTCTAAGAATGCATGTCTGAGTTATATATGCCTTTTATTTCTCTTTGGTAAATGCCTTTGAGTAGAATTGATAAGTAACATGGTAAATACATGTTTAAGTTTTTCAAAAATTGCAAAAATTGTTTCCCCAAGTGGTTGTACTATTTAAACTCCTATGGAAAAAGTATAAGGTTCTCTTACCATACATATTCACCAACACTTGGTATAAGTGTTCTTTCTTCACATGATCTTAACCAAAAGGCCAATAAGCAATACGCAATCTCTCTTATTTTAACCATTCCAATGGACGCCTGCCTAGTGGTATATTATTGTGGTTTGCACCTTCCTGATAATAGTGCTGAACATCTTTTTATGTGTTTTTAAAGCAATGTAAAGACATGACAAAGAAAGAAAAGTATAGGCCAACATCCCTGATTAACATACATGCAAAAATCCGCAACAAAATATTAGCAATCCGAATTTATCAGTATATTAAAAAGACCATACATCATAATCAAGTGGGATTTATTCTTGGGATACAAGGGTGGCAAAACATATTTAAATCAATTAATGTGATACAGCACAAATAAAATGAAGGATAAAAACCCAATATTATATCAATAGATGCAGATAAGCAGCTGACAAAAATCTAGCACCCATTTATGATAACTGGATTTTGTCAAATGACTTTCTGCATCTACTCAGCAAAGTGGAAATAGAGGAAACATATCTCAACATAATAAAGCCCATATATGACAAACCCACAGCTAACAGTATACTTGATAATGAAAAACTAAAGTGTTGTCCTTGTGATCTCAAGGAAACAATACAAGACTATCCCTTTTAGCATTCTTGTTCAACAGAGTACTAGAAGTCCTAGCAACAACAATCAGACAAGAACAAAAAGCATCCAAATTGGAAAGGAAGAAGGAAAACTCTCATTATTTGCAGATGACATCATACTATATATAGGAACTTTATAAAATTTCCACCAAAAATCTATTAGAACTAATAAATGAATTCAGTAAAGTAGCAGGACACAAATAGATATTCTGAAATTGGATACATTTTTATAGCTAAAAATGAACTCTCAGAAAAAGGAAACTGAGAAAATAATCCCATTTATAATTGCATTAAAAACACACACCTATGCTAGTAATTTAATCAAGGAGGCAAAAGACTTGCACTGGAAAATTTTAAGATGCTGAATAAAGAAATTTAAGACGCAAATAAATGGAAGCATACAGCATGCTCAAGGTAAGGAAGAATTAACATCATTAACATTTAAGCGCCATGTCAGTCACTGGTGACTGAAACTATACTTTCTGTCCAGACCTCGTCAGTCACTGGTGAAAATTGGATATTGGTGAAATCGGATACCGTGGGATAAATGGAAAGGAAGACAAAACAGGTTTGGTGCTTAATGTGTTAAAATATCCATACTACCCAGAGCAATCTATAGATTTAATGCAATTCTTATCAAAATGCCAATGACATTTTTCATAGAACAAGAACAGGTATTCCAAAAATGTATATGGAACTACAAAAGACCCTGAATAGGTAAAACAATCTTGAAAAAAAAAAAAGAACAAAGTTGGAAGAATTATACTGATATCAAATTAATCTATAAGGATATCGTAATTTTTAAAAAGCATGGTCCTTACATAAAAACAGACACAGATCAATGAGAGAAAAATCTCATTCTTATAGGCTCAATTAATAGCTGACAAAGGAGGCAAAAACATCCAATGGGGTAAAGACAGTCTA
>NW_006383018.1:1700345-1704807 GCF_000327345.1 Myotis davidii | reverse complement strand
CAACAACATACTCAATGGGGAAAACCTAAAGTGTTTTCCTTAAGATCAAGCAAGACGGGCTTGTCTACTTTCACTACTTTTATTCAACATAGTATTTGAAGTCCTAGCCACAAAAAAATCAGACAAGAAAAATAAAAGGCATCCAAATTGGAAAGGAAGAAGGAAAACTCATTATTTGCAAATGACAATGATGCAGTATATAGCGAATCCTAAAGTTTCCACCAAAAACTACTAACACTAAAATGTGAATTCAGTAAAGTAGCAGGACACAAATAGATATTCTGAAATTGGATACATTTTTATAGCTAAAAATGAACTCTCAGAAAAAGGAAACTGAGAAAATAATCCCATTTATAATTGCATTAAAAACACACATATGCTAGTAACCTATGCTAGTAATTTAATCAAGGAGGCAAAAGACTTGCACTGGAAAATTTTAAGATGCTGAATAAAGAAATTTAAGACGCAAATAAATGGAAGCATACAGCATGCTCAAGGTAAGGAAGAATTAACATCATTAACATTTAAGCGCCATGTCAGTCACTGGTGACTGAAACTATACTTTCTGTCCAGACCTCGTCAGTCACTGGTGAAAATTGGATATTGGTGAAATCGGATACCGTGGGATAAATGGAAAGGAAGACAAAACAGGTTTGGTGCTTAATGTGTTAAAATATCCATACTACCCAGAGCAATCTATAGATTTAATGCAATTCTTATCAAAATGCCAATGACATTTTTCATAGAACAAGAACAGGTATTCCAAAAATGTATATGGAACTACAAAAGACCCTGAATAGGTAAAACAATCTTGAAAAAAAAAAAAGAACAAAGTTGGAAGAATTATACTGATATCAAATTAATCTATAAGGATATCGTAATTTTTAAAAAGCATGGTCCTTACATAAAAACAGACACAGATCAATGAGAGAAAAATCTCATTCTTATAGGCTCAATTAATAGCTGACAAAGGAGGCAAAAACATACAATGGGGTAAAGACAGTCTATTCAATAAAAGGTACTGAAAGAATTGGATAGATACATTCAAAAAATGAAACTAGATCATCTTCTTACTCCATATACAAGAATGGATTCAAGAATTAAAATGAATTAAATACTTAAATGTAAGACTCCAAACCATAAAACTTCTAGAAGAAAAGAGGCAGTAAACTCTGACATTTCTCTTAGAAATTTGTTTGCTGATATATCTTCTTAGGCAAGGGAAACAAAATAAACAAATGGGACTATATCAAACCAAAAAGTTTTTGCACAGAAAAGGAAAAACCATCTGAATGGAAAAAGATAGTCCCCAGTCATACATCTGTAAAAGGGTTAATATTCAAAAGTTATAAAGAACTTGGACAACTCAACAACAAAATAAACAACCCAATTAAAAAGTGGAAACAGGGCCTGATTAGATACTACTTCAAAGAGGACATAGACATGGCCAATAGATATATGTGCTGAGTGGTCTTGGGGAAGGGGCCAGAAACCACCATTGTTGCTGTTCAACATCACCAATAATCTGAGAAATAAAAATTAAAACCACAGTGAGGTATCTCACACATGTCAGAATGGCTATCACCAATAAATCAACAAGTGGTGGCAAGGATATGGAGAAAAGGAAACTTTGGTGCACTGCTGGTGGGAATGCGGGTTGATGCAGACACTATGGAAAATAGTATGAAGGTTTCTCAAAAAATTAAAATTGGAACTGCCTTATGACACAGCAATTTCACTTTTTGGAATATATTAGAAGAACCCAAAACACTAATTTGAAAAGATATATACACCCCTATTGTTCACTGAAGCATTATTTACAATAGCCAAGAACTAGAAGCAGTCCAAGTTCCCATTGAAAGTCAAGTCTTCAAAAAGGATGTGAACACATATAAAATGGAGTATTACTCATACATAAAAAAGAATGAAGGCATATCATTTGGGACATGGATGGATCTAGAAGGTATTATGCTAAGTGAAATAAGTCTGAGAAAGGGATATATCATATAATTTCACTTATATTTGGAATCTAAAGAATAAAATAAAACAGAAACAGACTCATAGTTACTGAGAACAGACCGATGGTTGACAGGGGAGAGAGTTTGGGGGGTGGGGCTGGGTGAAAAGATGGAGGGATTAAGAAGTACAAATTTGTAGTTACAAAATAGTCATGAGGATGTAAATTACAGCATAGGGAATATTGTCAAGATCATTGTAATAATTGTGTAGGGTCTATATTAGGAGGATCACTTTTTGAAATTATATAACTGTCTAACAACTATGCTATATACCTGAAACATAAAATAATATTGACTGTCAAAAAAAGTCATTAACTTTAAGTCCTTACATCCAATTCTTCTAAGTATAGATTCAGAAATGGGGTTGCTGAATCCCTGACCGGAATCGAACCCGGGACCCCTCAGTCTGCAGGCCGACGCTCCATCCACTGAGCCAAACGGGTTTCGGCAAGACTGGCATTCTTTTACTAATATTAAACAAAGCAGCACATGACTGGGTTCAGAATGCTGACATTCAAGGCGATGCAGTAGTCACCTGTGCTGAGCAAATGGGGGTGAGATGAGGTGTAAAATGTGCTCTGATGCTAAATATCATGCCTAAGAAGAACAATAAAGATGTGAACATTGAAATGAAGAACAATAAGGAAGACAAAGCTTATCTGAACTGATGATTGTATACACAGGTGATGAAACTGCAAAAGAGCATCTTCAGGTGGCACGGCAGGCAGCTTCACAGGGCAGTACTCATGCAGACATAACCGGAGTCGTGCACATTTTCATTTCTATTGCAGAGATCATCCCTCTGCCAGCACAAAAGGATGCTTGGAGATGCTTACAATAGCTAAATGTGGGATGGCAACTTAATCGAAAGTGAAGTGCCTGTTCTTTAAGGGTGGGGGAATGCGGAGAGGGCTTCTATGGGGAATTGACCCAGGGAATCTCCTGAGTGGAGGGAATGGTGACAAGTGTTGACCTGGCCATTGAGTCGAACCAGGGAGAGAAAACATTTAGTTAAAGCTATCCTTAATAATCCTGCCTCCCAATCCACTGCACAGTGATCCCTTGAACAATGTTGGGTTTGTGGATTGATTCTCCCTCCCTGAAGTTGAAAATCTGCATAGAAGGTCACTAATAGTCCACTGTTGACCACCTTACCGGTAACATAAATGAATAATACATATTTTGTATGTTATGAATATTATATAGTGTTCTTTCTAGAGAGAAAAAATATGATTAAAGTCACAAGAAAGGGAAAGTACATGTACTTTGCTGGAAAAAAATTAATGTATAAATGGACCCGCACAGTTCACACCTATGTTGTTTAAGGTCAACTGTATTTCCTTCCTTCCTACCTCCCTCACTGCCTCCAAAACAACAACTCTATTAAATATTCCTCTGTATTAGGCATTAGCCTTGAATCTGGGGCTTCTAAAGTGGACAAAATAGGTAGTATTTTTTCTTTTATGAAGCTCATGTTTAAATCAGAAGAGGCATTAAAAAATAGATAAAATACACACATATCTAAGTTATCAATAAGAAGTAAAATTTTAAAAAAGATAAACGGAAAGGATGATGACAACTGAATAAAGTGAGGAGTGAGGCATGGGATCTGGGGAAAAGAACACCAGGCTGAGAGAACATGTATATATGGCTTTGTTCACCCTACGGCAGGAATGTTTTTGTATTTTCTCTGCTTACCAGTATCTTACTTACCTCTCCAGGCTGAGATTAAACAGCCTTTCTTCTTTGGGATCTTTCTCAATTTCAACTAATCAATAGGAGTTGTCCTCACATGCCAGCCAAGCTAATACAATCTTTTCATTCATTTGCTGAAATAGCATTTGTTTAATCGCCTAATGGTAAAATACATTCTAGAGTCTGGGAACACAGAGAATAGGAGCACTTGTCCTCTAGGGGCCAGTGAAATTATACTCTCCTTAAGGAACTCAGCCAAGGAACTCAACTAATTTTATTGAATTTTCATCTTCTGTGCTCCTGCCCTCATGAGACTAGAAGGAACTTTAGGAGACAGAACAGGTCGTATTCATGTTCATAGTACCTTATAATTGCAGCATGCCATCTAAGTGGCAAAATGGTATGTGCTCTATAAATATTGAGTGTGATATTATTAAAGAATAATGCCAAAATTCACCCAATAATTTGCTGGGAACCGGTCCATCCTTGCTGTTTCAAAAGACCTGGCATATATGGCATACTGTTCTTAATATGTTTGCTCACCTTCTTGGCACTATGTGTTTTAACCAAGGTCACCTCTCTGAGAAAGGTTGTTTCCCCACGTAGGGATTTTCCCCTGAAGTTAGGGAGGGAATAAAACCCCTCACTAAGTGCCAGGCGGGTAATTAATCTCTTTAACTATGAACAATCATGCTTAAGCTACATAATCTCTACTCCCTGGAATGGAGATAAGACACATCCTAACCTTT
>NW_006383018.1:1691496-1700146 GCF_000327345.1 Myotis davidii | reverse complement strand
AGAACCTAAACCGAACCTGGCTGGAGAACCTAGCAAGAGAACATGGACACAGAACTTGGCTGGAGATTGTGGCTAGAGATCCTGGCAAGGCTGCTGATCAACTGAACACTTTCTCTGTGTCATTCCTTCTTCGCCAACTCCGTCCACACCTTTGGGGACCCCTGGACCTGCTGGGGTTGGACCCCAGCAATAATATTCAGAAGTTGCATCTCAAAATATAGATTTAACTAAGACTAATTGGAAAGTGGTACTTTCTGCTTAAGGAAATAAAGTCTCCCTTTATAAGAAGCTATAAACCACACTGAGGAAACTTTCGGCTGGGATGGCAGACATCCTATCTAATGAAGAGGGAATATATTAATTGACTGCCCCACCCTCAAAGTCAGCAGCGCCCACAGCCAATAAGGAGGGAATATGCTAACTGACTGCCCCACCCTCAAAGATGGTGGTGCCCACAGCCACAAGATAACGGCGCCCAGTCCCCTCAGCCCCGTGGCAAGACTGGCCCTCCTGCCTCCAGAGTCCCCAGTCCCCTCAGCCCCACAGCTGCCCAGGGCTGGCCTGAGGTGCAGGCAAGCCTCGGATGGCAGCTGCCCAGGGCTGCCTAAGGCTCAGGTAATCAGGGCTAGCTGAGGCTTGCGCTGCTGGCAGTGGCAGCAGCAGAGGTGTGACGGGGGTGTCGCCTCCTGCCCCAGAGGGCTTCTGGACTGTGAGAGGAGGCAGGCCGAGCTGAGGGTCCCCCCACTCCGATGCATGAATTTTCATGCACCAGGCCTCTAGTCATGTATAAAAGACATAAGGCTTAGCATGCAGGAAGCATTTTGAAGAATGTTGAGGGGATCAAAGGTGCCATGGAAATCAGCTGAAAAAGACTGTTCTTAAAGTTGGCTTTGAACAACTGCAAAAGTGGGGACTGGGAATACAAATATAATTACAGAAGGAGCCAAAGGCAGTGCACATGATTGTGGAATGAGCTTTAAAGAAAAAGACGAGCAGCAAGCTTGCTGAGTTTGCCTATGCAGGCACTGCATAGAGGAGTGTACAGCTCAGGAGGCATTATTAACATGCACCACTGTTTGAAGGGGAATTCTAGAGTTGAGCAAGGGGGCAGACACTAACACCTTGCCCCCAGCATGACCGAGTGCCTCAGAATCCAGAACAGAATGTGACTGGTTCCTTTGTCATCTAGGCCAGTGGTCGGCAAACTGCAGCTTGGCAAACTGTGGCTCGCGAGCCACGGTTTGCCGACCACGGATCTAAGCCAAAGATTGTGCCCCTATCATTTGTCAAAACTTTTTGTAATTGACTGTTAAAATTCTATCCTTTATTCAAGTTGTTACATTTTAAAATACAAAGTTCTCTCTTTTACTGTTAAGATCCACAGATAACTTTTTTTCATTTTTACTAAACCTTATCATTTATTACTCTTACATTGTCATAACTTGCTTCTTGTAAAGAGAGAACAGACCGCTTCCTTACCACTATGGAAAAGATGTGGTGTTCAAAAAGAGTAAAAATCATCCCTGGCAGAATGTTATTTTCAATAAATTTACTTCTGTGTTGTGAGCTTCACATTACAGTCATTTAATACAATTTCTAAATCATGGAGTTTCATAATAGTTACAGCCTGTGTCCCCTGAAAATCAGCCCGTGCGCCATCTCTGCCCCTATGCTCTAGGTGTCCTGCTGTCAGGACCCGATTGCTCCTATCTCAGGTCCAACGAAGTGTGGCCGCTATCCTTGGCCACACGCAGGTCACACAAGCTAGGACTTAGTTCTTGCCTTTCTAGAAAAGGTCCTGAAATGAAGCAGAGTTTTGGCAGAGTATCAGGAGGATAAATTTTTTGCTGTTGCTCATGTCTATTTTCATGGCCTGCTTCCCCAGTCTGGATTTGGTCCCTCGATTGCTGAGTCCGCGAGCCCTGCTGCCTTTCCTCCCAGGCCTTTGAGAGTCTCCTGTTCCTGCTAGCTCTGCCAGGCTTCCCTGAGCACCAGTGACTCCTAGTGTCATAAGCACCCACTCTCATACGTCAGTTCTAATTATTCTTGGGTATTCGATCCTCAACCATTGCCATCAACCTTCAGACTTAAGGACAGACTTTCGGTGTCTTTCTGTTCCCTCCCCCTAGCGCTGGCTCTCCTGTTCCCACAGCTGTCTGCTGAGCATATCAGCTGTTGCCCATGGCCTGACACTGACTGGACAATTGTGATCTCAAATCATCAAACATCTTGGTGCTGCTGGGATTGTGACAAAGGCAATTCTGAATGAGGCTGCTATCATATGACAACCCTTTGGATGCCTGGGGAAAAAATGGATAACCACTGAAGGTGTAGAATTTTTGAACTGAGTGTGATAATCTAATCAGCTGTCATTTGTAATTACAGATGAAAAGATATGTTTGATACAATTTTAGTAAGAAATATAATTTTTATCAAATCAGAAAAAAACAATGTGGTATGTCAATTGTGGAAAAATAAAAAAAAAACTACCCAATTAATAGATATTGTTATAGCATTTTCTGTGCGTGTGAAATCTGACATACATGTCTATGTAAGAGGCAGGCAAGATAATTATAGCTAAGCACAATTCTAGGATCTCCAGATGTATCATCTGATCTTTATTACCAGCCTATTAGGCAGAAATGACTCTGAGCCAAATTGCAGAAATGAAGAAACCACTGCAAGGAGAAATTAAGTAATATGCTCAAATCTGCAGAGATACTGAGGAGCCAGAGGGATTTGAACTCTGGCTGGCTGGCTGGCTGCACGATGTGATCTTAACTGTTCATCATATTGCCATTGTTATGCTAGTAGATACATAGGAAAAGCCAAGAAAGAATTCATTCCGAAGCACTAATAGTGTCCATTTCTGAAAATGGCTTGAGGAGCAGAAAAAGTGAGAGGGGCTTACTTTCTACTATGTATAGTTCAGTGGTTTTTTCATTGATAATTTCATTGAATTCAGCAAAGACATAAAAAAAAAAAGTCTTTAAAATAAGCAAGGTTCTTTCCGTGGCTTAATTCTTACTGACCACGAGGATTTGTTTTCGACAGAGTTATGGAAATCTGAAATCTCAAACCCACAAAAAACCACAAGTGCACTGAAAAACTCTTCCCTGATGCTATTTGAAAATGTTTTGCAGACCAGAGCCCTACATCATTGAATATTTTACTCTGTCTTTTCTACAAACAATACATTCCCAAGTAACCACAATATAACCATCAAAACCAAGACAATAGCATCGGTACTTCACTGCTATGTAAACCACAGGTCATGCAGGTTTTATCACTTCAGTAATGTCCTTTATAGAAGAAAGATCAAGTCCAGAATCATACAATGCACCTAACTATGTTTTTTCTTTAGTTTATTTCAATTTTGTATTGTCCTCATTCTTTCCTTAATTTTTATGACCTTGATAATTCTGAAGATTACAGACCAGCTATTTTGTAGTAAGTCCTTTTACTTGGAATTGGCTTGCATTCCTCATGAAGTGCATGGGGTACTGTGTTTTTCTCCTTCTAATCTATAAAGTGGCAAAGTATTTCAACTTAGTTATTTATGAAATTCACTTTGGTGTCCCTCAGGCTTCTTCACTGTAAGGTTACTAATTTTCTCCTTAGAATTAATCAGCATTTTGTAAGGAGTTACTTATATAAATACCCCATTCCTCATTAAACTTCCAGTTTTTCCATGTATTTATAATAGCATAGACTCATGGACTATTATTTTATTCAATGGCTTGCAGTTATTATTAGTTATAATATTAAATTACCAATAGTATTTATTTTGACTTCAAATGTCTCACTTTAGCCAATGGGAGACACCTCAGGCTGGCTCCTATATCCTTTTGCCATATTCTCATTTTGGGATCAGTTCTTTACTTTATAGCTTGAGATGTTCTGGGTTCATCTGTTCTGTCCCTGCTGTGTAGCCTTGTTGCTTTCCATGGAAAAGTGGTGCTAGATATACCCATTTCTTTTGAAGTGAGAGGCATGAATTTTTCTGGAAAAATTATAGAATCAACTTTTGGATGGAAGTTGAAACTAAAATGATAATTCAAGTATAGTCTTACAAATGACTGCAGTGCAGTTTAGATGCATTTCAAAGTCCTCAGAAGCCCCTTTTGGAAAAGTCGTTTTATTTTTCTTCTCCATTATCATCACCAAGATTTTTGATTTCTGAAGAGCCTTGACTTATAGTCACTGCTATTCCAGATCTTACAGTCTCAGGGAAGACTGTTGGGTGAAAAGCCATAGACCGATAACAACTAAAGTAAGAATCCCCAAAGCTGGGAGGATGAAGCACAGACATATTTAGTCACTGTCCTATTATCTGATCCAAACAGAAGAAACTGGCTTTCTATTTATGTGATTTAATATGACCTAAAGGCAGAACTGCCCGGGTTGAAAGTAGTATTTATTTTCCTTTCTTGTGACTTGCTGCAAAATCGATAAATGGCATTAAGTAAAATTTTTAGTTCAAAAAAGTGTCTCAGTCTGTATTATGAATAGAGAAATAGTTATTGACTGGATTTCTCAAAATAGAGTTATAAAATACCAAAAAGACCACTTGGGTCTTAGCTGAGCTAGTTCTGATGCATAATAAATCTGCAAGATATCACTATTATAAGTCATTCGTCATTCTACAATTAGATGTACTTTATCTACATTGAGAATTCTACAGTCTCACAGAATTATAGACAAATAGACACACACATATACATATTCACGTATATTATTTCATATTCTCATTGAGCAACCTGGTGAGACCGGCATTATTAGTCTCAGGACACACGTGTAGAGGTGGAATCTCAGAAAGTTTAAGAGATTTGTCCATGATTGCCAAGCTACCAATAGGTAAAGCAGCATCTTCTAAATCTAAATTCTCACTTCTCTTATATATACCTCTGTAAACTCTCTCAATAACCTTAACTTCTGTCCAGGCCACACTTTTAAAGGCTATTTTTTAGAGTTGTTTTAGTTTTACAACAAAATTGAGAGGAAGGTACAGAGATTTCTCAGATACTCCTTGCTGTCACACATGCATGGCCTCTCCTCCATTGTCAAAACAGTTTTTTTGTTTGTTTTTAAATATATTTTATTGATTTTTTTTACAGAGAGAAAGGGAGAGAGAGAGAGTTAGAAACATCGATGCGAGAGAAACATCGATCAGCTGCCTCCTGCACATTTCCCACTGGGCATGTGCCCGCAACCATGGTACATGCCCTTGACCGGAATCGAACCTGGGACCCTTCAGTCCGCAGGCCGACGCTCTATCCACTGAGCCAAACCGGTTTCGGCATGTTGTTTTTTTTTTTTAAGCCAAGGCTGAGCCTATATTGACACATCAAAATCACCCATAGACCACAGTTCACTCTTGGTGTTATACAGTCAATGAGTTTGGCAACCACCAATCTTTCATTTTCCCCATAGTTTTGGCTTTTTTAAGAATGTCATATAGTTGAAATCATAGCCTTTCCAGAGTGTCTTCTTTTATTTAGTAATGTGCATTTAAGGTTACTGCATGTCTTTTCCTGGCTTGATGCCTCATTTCTTTTTAGCAATGAATAACACTCCATTGACTGGATGTGCCACAGCTTATTTATGCAAGGAGCTACCTAAGGGCAGCAATGTTGCTTCCAGGTTTTGTCAATTATGGATAAAGCTGCTATAAATGTTTGTGTGAAGGCTTTTATGTAGACAGAGTTCTCAACTTCTTTGGATAAACACGGAAGGATGCGATTGTTGGGTCATAAGGTAAGAGTACGTTTACTTATATAAGAAACCACCGCCAAAACCGGTTTGTCTCAGTGGATAGAGTGTCGGCCTGCGGACTGAGAGGTCCCAGGTTTGATTCCGGTCAAGGGCATGTACCTGGGTTGCGGGCACATCCCCAGTAGGAGATGTGCAGGAGGCAGCTGATTGATGTTTCTCTCTCATCGATGTTTTTAACTCTCTATCTCTCTCCCTTCCTCTCTATAAAAGATCAATAAAATATATTAAAAAAAAGGAACCACCAAACTGCCTTCCAAAGTGGCTGCACCGTTTTGCATTCCCATCAGCAATGAATACAAGTTCTTATTGTTTCACATCCTCACCAACATTTGGTGTTGTTGGTGTTCCAGATTTTGGTTACACAATCACTTTTTTCTTTTTTAAGAAATTATTTTAACCTATTAGTTGGTTCATTTGACCAGATTTGATACAATTTGCCTAAAACTGATCAAAGAGGGTTATATTAATATTTTAAATTAAAAATTGCAATATTTTCCCCCAAACAGGTAGAATCAGCAGGCCCAAGAATCTTTTATACACAATAAAATGTTATATCCTGTGGGGCTTTGTTATCATAAAATGTGAAAAATTCTGCTCTGTTGAGCTTTTACTAGCAAAAGGGGGGTGAAAAGGCATAATTCAGAAGGGAAAAAATAAAAACTAGTATTTTGATGATTTCTAACAGGAGTCATTGTGGCAGACAAGTTTCTAAAGAATCTACAGACAGAAAACAGACTGAGTTTTAGCTAATCATGAAATTAGATGTTTTTTAAGAATAAATTTTTATTGATTTTAGTGAGAGAAAGGAAGAGGGAGAGAGAGACACCAATGATAAGAGAGAATCATTTATTGGCTGCCTCCTGCATGCCCCCTGCTGGGGATTGAGCCTACAACCCAGGCATGCGCCCTTGATCACAATCGAACTCAGGACCCTTCAGTCCGCAGGCCAACGCTTTTTTTTTTTTAATTCTAAATATTTATTTATTTTTTTTATTCTAAGTATTATTTAGGTTCTGCTATATCAAGTGCTGTTGCAGCTGTTATAAGAAAACACTTAACCAAAAAAAAAGAAAGAAAGAAAGAAAGAAAACACTTAACCAATTTATAGTCAAGGACTAACGGACAACTTTAAGAGCCACGTTTTATTTAGAAAAGCTTGGCTATTTGGGTAAATAATACAAAATATTCCCATCCGTGAGTAAATTAAAATGTCACATAGAGCCTCTTTGGCCACATTAGGCCTAAGACAGGAGGGGAACAGACTTCACAGCTTTCAGTTAATTAAAGTGATATCTTCACAGCATTCCCCAATAGGCAGGAAACGGAAAGAAACATTTTCAGTCTTCACCCTTTCTCCAAATTGCATTTTCAATAGAAGCAAGACATATGAAAGTTATGTTTCTTAACTACCACATGCTGCTCAGAGCACCACGGTTGGTGAATTTTTAAGTGAAAATGGAAATTGTTTTTATTTCCCTGATTTTTATTTGCAAGTTTCATGCCCCAAACCTGTGTGCTTTCTGATCAAAAGTGACAGCTAGAAGTAACAACCTACTTAAGAGTGACATATTGTGTTACACTCAGCACATCTCTACTTTAGGGAGTTAAAGAGCAAAACATATGCAGACAGTGAAAGGAAGACTACCAATTATTTTATTTTATTTTCTCTATATCCAAGTTAAAATAAAGGTAAACCTGTTATTCTATGACTCCAAATATGATTCAAAGTAAATAAAGTAACAGGGTTAGAAGACCCCATATTTCATTCCTAGTGCCCCTTTCCTGAATATCCTGTCTTACCTCAATTTTGCCAAACTTTCTTCCACCATAAATAAAGAGAAAGAATGACTCCACAAAAAACGATTAGAGGAAGTAGGAAAATTCTCAAAGGAGTATCTGATTTGTGTTTTCATCTGTAAAAACCAAATTGCTTTTGAATTTAATTTCTTTACACAGAGCTACAGAGGCATCATTTAAGTAACTCAAAATTATACAAATATTGCTGACCAGCTCAGTTTACAAACTAGTTTGATTACATTTGATTTCTAAATCTATATTCAAATATATCATCCCCTTCATTTATATGAGAAAGAAAAGGAGATTCATCATTCCCTATTTTCTGTGTATTTTAAATTGGATTTTAGGGGGATATTATTTTTTTCTTTATAAATTAATGCATGCAGGGGAAAACATTTTTTTTTTATCTTGGAACATGAGAATAACGCAATTTTGTCTCTTGCATTTAAAAAGGGTTTTAACAGGGTATCTTACTGAATTGGATTCTTTTGAAATAAGTCTCTGAGACAAATATCTGAATACAGGTGGTGTTTCAGTGAAGTAATCTCAGAAAGCCAAATTGATAGATGCGGAAAGTAAAACACAGAAGGGAAAGCAAACCAAAGGCTCTATAAATGAGTTGGACATCACTACGGACAGCTATTACTCTCTGATGCTTCTGGTTGCTTCTGGGTAGTCTTATAAAAAACATCTCTCAAAACTATCTACCCAGGTGATGCAAGGCAAAAATATGTGACCATCAGTTTCTGTATCACTTGGATCCAGATTGGCCCTGGAGGTGTCATTAATAGCCACCTCTCTCTGACTACATATGCATGAGTGTTGGTCAGGATGTTGTAGGGTTTGTATATAAGGTTTCATATATAGCAGAAATCAAGAAATATCGAGTGCAGTGGTTCTCAACCTTCCTAATGCCGCGACCTTTTAATACAGTTCCTCATGTTGTGGTGACCCCCAACCATAAAATTGTTTTTGTTGCTACTTCATAACTGTAATGTTGCTACTGTTATGAATCGTAATGTAAATATCTGATATGCAGGATGTATTTTCATTGTTACAAATTGAACATAATTAAAGC
>NW_006383018.1:1642012-1691107 GCF_000327345.1 Myotis davidii | reverse complement strand
TATTTAACAAACCTCAGCCACTTCATAATAAATATTGATAGCCACCTCTCCCATATTGCTCAAGGGCCATAGCTACCCCAATATTCTTTGGTATCACTTCACAACCCCCGTGAGTGAGAATCCTGGTAATTGTGATGCACACCATGCCACATACTATCAAAACCATGTCCATATTGTTGTGTGATCTGTGAGTGATCCAGCTCTGTAATCCCACCCCAAAAGTCTGCTTTCTAGAGCCACCTTTGGCATAAACTGAATTAGCCTAAACTTGGATTCTTTAAAATCCAAGAGTTGGAAAAAAAGATTGACATGTAGGGCATTAACTTCAGAGTAGGGTCCCAGGAAGCAGGAGTGACCAACTGGGGAGTTGAAGCAAGCAAAGAGGCAGGGGGTAAGGCCAATACAAAAGAGGCGCTATTGAACTGACCACTGCTACAAGCAAATGATGGTCCCATGGGAACTTCTGAGGATCTTTTTGAAATGTGTCTCTGGCACTATATTTAAAAATGTATCAGTCATAAGTGAGTGCTGAGCCATTTCCACAGACATCTCACAATATAACTGAAGTCTGAGAGCAAGACATGTGAGGTTCAGGGCATGACTCCAAAGCAAGGTGACATCAGATTACACATGTGTGAAGCCTGTCACCCCAACACTGACTTGAGGAAGCGGGGAAATGGATGTACCTAATGGCAGGTGTTTAACATGTCATGCATGCATTTTGAATTTTTATTTTGTTGTTTTGGTACAACAAAAATGGCTGAAACCAATGTAACAGCCACATATTACATTTGTTTAAAATTCTGGCCATTTAGCTTCTGGTACAAACATGTAATCTAAAAATTGATTCTACTACAAACACCGATTTTACTACAAATGACAAGTATAAATTCTGAAAACATAGAAAAAGACTGAGTGAACATAAGGAGTGGATTTTGAAGGGGAGTGAACATTTAAGGAAGCGTGACAGGCTTTAGACTTTTTTTTCAAAGATGGCGCACAAATGGCAAACAGGTATGGAATACTACTCAGACACAAGAAAGGATGAAATCGAGCCATTTACTACAACATGGATGGACCTTGAGAACAGTATGCTAAGTGACATAAGTCAGAGAGAAAAAGCTAAGAACCATATGATTTCACTCATATGTGGAATATAAAACTGAAACTTATGAACACAAATAGCAGAGTGTTGGTTGCCAGAGGGATGGGGCTGAGGGGAGAAAAGGATACTAATATGAGGTGACAGAAGATTTGATTCTGGGTGGTGAGCACATGGTGCAGATCTTGTAACATAGACACCTACACATGAAACCTATATGTTCATGATGACCAATGTCACCCCAATAAATTTAATAAAAATTTTAAAAAGAAAGAAATAAAAAAAAGGTGCTCAGCTCACTAGTCATCAGGAAAATGCAAATCCAAACCACAGTTAGGAATCACCTCATACCTGTTAGAATGGCTATCATCAAAAAGACAAGGGGTGAAGAGAAGGGAACCCTCTACATCAGGGGTCCTCAAACTACGGCCCGCGGGCCACATGCAAATACAAATATTGTATTTGTTCCCGTGTTGTTGGTTTTTTTACTTCAAAATAAGATATGTGCAGTGTGCATAGAAATTTGTTCAGTTTTTTTTTTTTTTAAACTATAGTCCAGCCCTCCAATGGTCTGAGGGACAGTGAACTGGCTCCCTGTTTAAAAAGTTTGAGGACCCCTGCTCTACATTGTTGGTGGGAATGTAAATGGATAGATCACTATGAAAAATATGGAGTTTCCTCAAAAAATTAACAACGGGACTACCATATAATCCAGCAATGCTACTTCGGGGTTTTTAGCTAAAGAAAAAAACAAAATCAGTATCTTGGAAAGATATGTGTACCCATATGTCATTGAAGAATTACTTATAGTAACCAAGACATGGAAAAAAGCCAAGTGTCCATCAATACATGAATGGATAAAAAACGTGATACACACACACACACAGGAATATTTTTTCAGCCATAAAAAAAATATCCTGTCATGTGGGACAATGTGATGGAACTTGAAGGATTATTTTAAGTGAAACAAGCTAGTCAGAGAAATACAAATACTACACAGTATCACTTATATGAGAAAACTTAAAAAAAAAAAACCACCTCACACACACCTTATAGAATCAAAGAAAGAGTAGGAAAGTGTTTGCTGGGTGTTGGGGGATGGTGCAGGGGAAAGGGGAAAGGTTGGTAAAAGGGTACACACTTGAAGCTATAAAATTAGTGTTCTGAGGATCAAACATAAAATGGTAACTATAGTTGATAACACTGTTATATAACTGAAATTTTCTAAGAGGAGAAATAATGTTCTCACAAAAAATATGTAAAGCCCTGGCCAGGCTGCTCAGTTGGTTGTGAGGTAATCCTGTGCACCAAGAAGGTGTTGTGTTTGATTCTTGTTCAGGGCACATGCCTGGGTTGAGGATTCAGTCCCTGGTTGGGGCGTGTATGGGAGGCAACTTTTGACGTTTCTCTCACATTGATGTGTTGTTGTTGTTTTTTCTCTCTCTCCCTTCCTCTTTCTCTAGAAACCAATAAAATAATATGTAAGGTGATGGATGTGTATGTGTTAATTAAGGAAATGGTGTGAATCCTTTCACCAAGTCATTAACAAAAATGTTACGGGACACAATGGGATGTTTTCTTTTTGTGTAATTTTGTTGTGAGGGCACCTCCACTTTTGGAGGTGCAGCATTCAACACTAAGGGGAACCTCAGCATTTTTCAAATTAGAGGAAGCGGGGAAGGGGTTGAGAAAACAAGACTGCCGAGGAATGAAGAGAGTGACTTCAGAAAGGAGAGAGACAGGGATTTCCAAATGTAAAACCTACTATTACAAAATCCCTAGAAAATAATTTGGTGGGATAAAATCTTTCTCACTTTGGTTTAAGAGTTCTGAACCACAGATTTAAAAGTACAGTCCTTAAAAGAAAAAAAATGATGAAATTGACTTTATCAAAATATCTTTTCTTTAGATGGCATTAAGAATGAAAACAAGTCACAGACCTGGAGAAAATATTTGCAGATTCTGCATCTCAGAAAGGACTTGCATCTACAATGAATAGAGTCTCAAAATTTCATGATAACTCAAGAGACACAGGGCAGAAGATTTGAATGCTCACCAAAGAATCTAAACAAATGTCAAATGAAAAGATGAAATGATGTTCGATGTCAGTCATTAGGGAAATCAAAACCGCAATGAGATCTTCCTGTATACCAAATAGGAAGTGCAACAGTTAAAAGCTGACCATCCCAACTATTTGTGTTTGGAATTCATATACACCGCTGGTAGAAATGTAAAATCAAACAACCCATTGCAAAACTGTTCTGCCACGTCTAAAGTTAAATATACACTCATCTGGGCACTTTGCCATTCTGGTCTTAGGTATTTTCCCATGAGAAATAAAAGCACACGCCTATACAAAGCATTGTGCATGAATGTTCACAGAGGCTTTGTTTGTAATAGAAAAAAAAAAAGGAAAACAACTTTGAAGGTAATGGATAAATTGTGTTATAGCCATACAATAAAATGTTACTTAGCAGTGATACTGTCAATCATCTGCACAGATCTTTAAATAATTATGCTGAGTGAAAATCCAGACAAAAATAGAGTGCATATTGCATGACTCCTCTTATATAAAATTCTAGGCAATGGAAAATAATGTATATTAGCAACCAGTAGAACAGCAGTTGCCTCTGGATGGTGGGGAGTGGAGTGGAGAGGTGCAGGAGGTAGGGGTTACAAGTGAGCATAAGGAAATTGGAAAGTGAGAGCATATGTTTCTTGTCTTAATAATGCAGATGATTTCAAGATGTATGCAAATGCAAACTTAACAAGTTGTAAGTTTTTTGTATGTTCAGTGTGTTGTATGTCCATATGGGGGGGAGGGGGCAAAAGTAGGTTTGTAGTTGTGAGTACATGAAACACAGTTTTATTCTTGTATTATTCTGTAATAATTATTGTATTATTTTCCATAGAAGCAACTGTAAACCTACTTTTTCCCCACTCTGTACATTTCAATAAACCTGTTAAAAAAATCAGAGGATATAAAAAAGTAAAACTGGAAAAATGGAGCTTATGCCGTTTGCAGTTGAAAAGAATATTTATAGTTTGCTTACTTTAAGATTCAGTGCATAAGAAAGTTCGTTTACCTTAATGAAGAACAAAGTACTATTTAGTAGTCATGCAGAAGTTATGCCTTCTTTTCTTTTAGTAATAGTGCACTCATTTCCGGGTGGGTAATTGGCTATTCCCCATTGTGTGCAGCCCCAAAGTGACCTTGCCCCCATTAAGGAAAAGGTACATAAACCAAATAGAATTAATGTATTCTATTTGCCCAGGCATGGAATCTTAAGTAAAGAGATTTAAGGGGAGAAAACATTTAAATTTATTAATCCTAGCAGAGATTTAGGGGAAAACAACCCCAAATTGTAGATGAGTTCCAGTAAATAAAACTCAGAGGCTTTCCTAATAGTTTCTGAATCTGGTTGTATAGCTTAAAAAAAAAATTCTGTGA
This sequence comes from Myotis davidii, assembly GCF_000327345.1. Lineage (NCBI taxonomy): Eukaryota > Metazoa > Chordata > Mammalia > Chiroptera > Vespertilionidae > Myotis > Myotis davidii. The sequence goes on along the minus strand of NW_006383018.1, from coordinate 1,686,554 downwards.
GCTAGATGCTACCTTCCCAATTATTTTTATGCTTAATTTATCCAGAGAAATATTTGGTTATTTATAGAAAAATTACAGAAGTTAAAAAAAATGGGTCAACCTGTACGTTTGGTGTCTCCCAATGTATATGATTGAAATATCTTCCCTTCCCTTAATATTTTTTTTAATGAAACAAAGTATTACTATTTTTAATGAAGTGATGAAGATTGGTGTGTTTTGTGGGAAATGAGAGCCTTTGGCCATCCTTAATAGGAATTGGATCAAAGACATTGAAAGAATGTTTTCAGACTATGAGTAGGAATATTTCTACTATTTCTTTCTTATTTTTCTTTTGTGTTTTTTGTTGATGATGATGGTAGTAGAGAAGTTTCACATATGTTTACCAATTATCGGTCACCCTGGAACACTTGCTTCCCTAGGTTTACTGGAAACAAGGCTGAGCAGGCTCCTTTGTAATCATCTTCCTTCATTATCCCCTGAATTTTATTTTTGCACAGAGCTATTTTAGGTCCACCTTTGTTTCCTCTGTACATACCTTTCCTGTGTAACCTCATCTATGTCTAAAGGCTTTGGTAACAATGTAGAAGTCAGTGACCCCTAACTCTACTTTTATCATATCTCTCAGAGCTCCAGACTCATTAAGCTACCTGCTTGTTAGACATCTCACTTTAAATGCAGCATAAGCAAAACTGAACTCATCCTCTACCCCTACCAGACAACCTGTTTGTTTCTACTTTCATGTTTCCTGAATCCAATTTACTTAAGCCTCTTTTTTCATACCCCCCCCTAAAATAATTACCAAACATTAGACATACTCGTTTTTTTAAAACATTTTACAAATTTTATTAAGACTCTAAGCCTTTGGATTGAAGATCAATGAACCCCCAAAAGAATAAACATAGAGTTCAAACCACATTAAAATAATCACTATATTGTTTAAGATTAGATACATATATGATAAAAGCAAAGCCAAACATATGTAATACTTTCAACAATAAAGATTTAAAAAGAAAAAAAAAGCAAAGGCAAAATTAACCAAAATTCAGGATAGAGGTTATCTCTATGGAGGATGGGGGGTGAGGGGGATGTGATTAGAGAGGGGATGGTCAAAGCCTTCAAATGTATTATTTAGTATCTACTTTTTCTCAAGTGACACAAAAGAGAAGTTTTACTCCGTATTATTATTCTTTAAATTGCATACATACAAAATAATACTTCTTGCATATATAACATCATAAAAATAGGAATGAATTAATAAAGTTTGTCCATTCTTCTGTGCTACCTATAACACAAGCCAAAACTATATGAAATGCTGAAAGGTATTCTTTAAGAAGAAGAAGAAGAAAAAGGCAAAGATAAAAATTATGAACAGCAAATACACATCTATCAACAAGTGAATCTAAAAATCAAGTGAACAAAAAATCTGATGAACAGAGTAAACTGGTGAAACCATTTTTTAAACGTGATCATCGTTTTAATTTGACTCCAATCTTGCCCACTTGCTATCAGAAACAACAGAGATAATTGCCCAAGACCGCACAGCCGGGAAACGGCAGGATTCAAAATCTATTCATCTTTCTCACTCTTGTGTTGAACAAGATAATCCTGGGAAAGGCTTAGCCCAACCTGGCATAGATGGGGTAAGCACTGGTTAAATCACCCCCTCACCGTGGAAAGGACCTAGTGCCCAGGTGGGAATAAAAGTTACTGGAAACCCAAGTCCTCGTGGCCAGTAATTGGGTCACAAATGAGCATCCTCTTGTCCCTACGTTTAAAAAATATATATCCACTTGGAATTTGGGTGGAGGACACCTGGAGGCCTAGCTCAGGTTCCCTGGGGCCGTTAGAACAGACCAAGGTGGCCATGCAGAACAGTTAGGGTGGGGGGAGAGGGCAGGCATAGCTAAGGTTCAGGGTTTCCCCAGCTGCCCAGAACAAGTTCGAGCCCGCAGAGATTCAGCTCTTCGCCTTGGCAGCACTTTCGGAATTGTTGTCTGTTATCTTTCTGCCCTACAGCAGGCACCATCATGTTCCGAGTTCTTAGTGTCCGGCACTAAGCATGACCAGGGTGGACATCCAGGATATGGCAAGTCTGGCTAAGCCCCCTGAGCCCTTCTGGTCTGACTTGAGCACCTCCTTGAGAAGTCTCCTTCCCTGATACACTGTTGTTTCCATGCCATCCACCATGAATCCCCACAGCTTTGAATTGCAGACTTAAAAATATTTGCTGAGCCTGGCCAGTGTGGCTCAGTGGGCTGAGCATAGTCCTGTGGGCTCACCAATCCCTTGTCAGGGCACATACACCTTTCCGACCTTCCCTTTAGGTGCTCCTCCTCTCCATGTTCACTGTACCTAGGTGGACCTCTCAGCCCCTAGACCAGTGGTTCTCAACCATCTGGCCCTTTAAATACAGCTCCTCATGTTGTGGTGACCCCCAACCATAAAATTATTTTCGTTGCTACTTCATAACTGTAATGTTGCTACTGTTATGAATCGTAATGTAAATATCTTAAATGCAAGATGGCGACCCCTGTGAAAGGGTCATTCGACCGCCAAAGGGGTCGCGACCCACAGGTTGAGAACCACTGCCCTAGACCAAATGGTTCCCGGACCAAAGGAGCCAGTCCTGATCCATCTCACTGTGGCATCGCCTAGCAGGGCTTGGCATCCGACTAAGCACTGGCAACATCTGTCGAAGGCATCATGGTTAAGAGGTATACCTCTAGAGTAGACAGGTCCTGGTTGGGATCCCAGCTACTCGAGACCTTGGGTAAATTCCTCTCAATTAGTTTGCTGGTCGGAAGAATGTCCGGCTGAGAAGTCCAGAAGTGAGGTTCGAACGACCTGGTTGTCAGGAATAGCCATTATACACTCAACCCAGGGGGAGGAGCACAACAGGCCTTTTAATAAAAGGTATCTGGCATCTGAGCTCTGTAAGGAGGAGGCGAAGTTACAGTGGGTTTTTTCTTCTCTGCCCCAATCTAATGTCCTCTACCCACAAGTCACCTAGAAAACAGCCTAAAGCACGAATGAAGTACTAATACTTTATTTCAGGGGTCCTCAAACTTTTTAAACAGGGGGCCAGTTCACTGTCCCTCAGACCGTTGGAGGGCCGGACTATAGTTTAAAAAAATAACTATGAACAAATTCCTATGCACACTGCACGTATCTTATTTTGAAGTAAAAAAACAAAGTGGGAACAAATACAATATTTGTATTTGCATGTGGCCCGCGGGCCGTAGTTTGAGGACCCCTGCAGTTTATTTGGATGGTGTAAACCCAGGGCACTGAGAGGGAGAAAAGCAAGACGGGGGAGAAGGGAGGCAAAGCAAGGCGCCAGCAGGTGGGTGCTGCTTCACGACAAGCCTTGAAACACAGCGGGTGTGCTCACTGGCTGCTCGGGACATCTCCCCACTGGCTGGACTGTCCGGAGACACAGTGTCTTGCAGCAATTCGGGGAAGGGAGGGAAGAAGAGGGGATTTATCTGCCTTGTCTCTCCCAACTCCCATTAGTCAAATGTGACCCAAGAGGATGAGCTCCCCCAGGGTTCTGTGTTGCTAGTGGCTACTTGAAATGCCAGACCCCATGCCCTGTGGTGGGGCATTCCATCCAACTCTGGAAGTGGTGGGAGGAAACAAACTCTGGGCATGTGGCTGGTGAGTTCTGGACAGAATCTGAATCAAGACATAAGATGTGTCCCAAACAGTCCACTAGTATTTTTTTCACTTCCTAGAAGACCTTTGCCAAGGTCTCATGGCTAGTAAGCAGCATATTCAGGATTTGAACATAGCCTGACACTGGAAACTGTGGAAGACCAAGATACGAACTTTGGATTTTTTAAAAAAATATATTTTTTTATTGATTTTTTTACAGACAGGAAGGGAGTGGGATGGAGAGTTAGAAACTTCAATCAGCTGCTTCCTTCACACCCCCAACTGGGGATGTGCCCGCAACTAAGGTACATGCCCTTGACCGGAATCGAACCTGGGACCTTTCAGTCCACAGGTCGACACTCCACCCACTGAGCCAGATCGGTTAGGGCAGCTCCATATTTTCTAGTTGTTTACCCCCCCACTCCTTTTTCTTTCTTTCTTTCTTTTTTTTTTTTTGCCTACCTAACACTTTATTGCTTTCATTCATTTTTCTGTTTTTCATTAAATGGAATGGGAATAATGAGCTCTACCCACTGAGCCAAACCGGTTAGGGCAGAACCTTGGGATTTTTTATAGCAAAGGAGAGTCACTGAAGAGTTTCAAGTTGGGGAGTGGCATAAAGAGCTTTTTAGTAAAGTTCCCAATCTCTACTTGCTTCATCTTTCCATATAGCTAAACTCAGCAACAGTAGGTGGCCCCCAAGAGGTAAGGGCATCCAACACAGTTTTTGAAGAGTCCCTGATGGGGTCCAGCTCACATGGGCTTCACTCAACACTGCCTCACAATCTTTCTCAGTCTGCAAATAAGCCTGTACCTACTCAGGAGGCTAGCTGGTCAGAGGCAAGCAGGGTCTGGGTGGAGAAGCCAAAATGAAGGGAAGAGGAGGTTGACCTAAAGACCAGGAGCAGGAGGACCAGCTCTCTCTTCATCGTTGGCCTGTGGATTGGGGGATCCTGGCACCCGTCAATGAGTCCTTTGGTGTTGCCTGAGGTGGTCAGATCTCATGAACCCTCGGCCACACAGATCACATGTGTGTGGCCTGTATTTGGTGTGTATCCGCACATGTCGTCCAAGCTCATCGGAACGGAAGAAAGACCGCGTACAACCTTCCCACTGACATTTATAGGGCCTCTCACCTGTGTGTTTGCGTTGGTGACTCAGGAGGTGGGAGTGCTTGGTGTAAGCTTTCCCACAGTTCTCATACTGGCAGCAGTAAGGCTTTAAAATCTGGGATCCGGTCCTGTAAGCCCTTTCTGAGGCCCCACCACTCTGCTCTGCTCTTTGTGGCGCAGGTATAGGCTGCTCGGGTAGGAAGGGGTCTTCGTGGGGGGCTGGCTGGCTAACAAAAGAGTCCTGGGATTGTAAAGTCAGCAATGATGGGGAGCCATCTGGGGGCATTCCACAGTTGTGCGGATCTCTAGGGGGTAACATCTGAGCCAAAGAGGGGAACCCAGCCTGGCCCCCAGCAGAAGGCACAGGGGCAGGCGATAACATTTCAGGTGTTAAAAAGTCTCTATTAGAAGATACTATAGGGTGGCCAGTGACTGGTGGCCCACTGGGGGGCGTGCTCAGATTCCCACTGAGGTTCATGGCCATCCCGGGAATATTGGGCTCTCCAAAGGACATCATCTGGTACCCGTTGAAAATCATCGTTCCTGGTTGAGAGGGAGACATTCTCTGACAGTAAATCATTGGGGAAGGAGGGAGAGTCACTTGGGGGCAATGGTTCACACTGTGCTCAGTCAGCAGCACACTGACCAGTGGGCCCATTTCCTCTGCATTCTGCCTGGGCTCCTGAGCAGAATCCAAGGGCATCCTCTGGAGCCGTGGACTCGGAAGGAGGGGTTGACTGCCTGATGGCTGATGGTTCCGAGAGGCGTGCCCTCCACTGCTTTCGGGTGATGGAGACATGCTGGAGACGCACATCGACTTCCCACAGTATCCCCTGCCACCTGGCGCGGGGCTGCCGGCCACGGGTGCACTAGCGCCATCTCCGCCTGGGGTCGGGGCACCGCGGGGCTGTGTGCGGGGCCGGGCCACGTCAGAGCTGAGCTGAGCCGCGCTGCCCGGCGTCGCAGGTCGCGTGTCGCGCACAGTAGACATACTCAGTCCTTATTTATATCACCTGTAGTGATTCACCATTACATTGCTTAAAATATAATGTGTTCAATAAACACCTTCTTAATAAATTAATATCCCAGACCATTGTATACCCGCAGGCCTACTTTCATCAACCTCATAACTTTGTTACTGCCTGTTTCTAATCTGACTCTGTTCTTTCAGATAGTCTATACTTTTCCAGAGTGATTTGATGAGTCGCAGCTTGAAGGACTCTTTCAGCATTAACACAAAGTGGATTCTATCGATATACTTAAGAGTCTTCTTATTCTGAGGAACTATATTGACTGCACTTTGTACCATTCTGACCTGACAAAAAGAATGTAAAACTATAGTAAGTAAAATACAGATACCTGTTCATGCCCTTACTGTGGTTATGGAGTGGGAAAGGAATTGTGAAATTACAGAGATACTCAAATTGGTTCTAAACCTGATTGCAAGCTATTTGACCACGCCTCCCATGGAAAATGTCCCTATCCTTTCACGATTTATGCATTACTATGCTTGTACCCTCTATGTTGACATCATTAATAATAGAACACCTGCAAAATTCCAATTTCAAATCCCTACCTTCCCCTTTTCTTCTCAGTCTAGCTGGATTAATTCACAATTTTTTTTTCATGATCAATCACTAGTTTCATCTTCCAAGTTAACTTCCAAGTCCAGGACCTATGTTTCATTATTAAAATTATTCACTTGCAAAAATCCCGACTTTTATTAAACATCTCCTCCCCTTCTTGCTCACTCAACTAAACTGCAATTCTAAATAATCTAATGCTCTTCTAACACTACACCTGTCTCTGGAAGTTTAACTGTGCTGTGAAAATTATACAGTCATGTTAGATGGCCTGCCTTTCAATTCATAACCACAAGTCTCAAATCGGTATGCAACACTGTCCAGACAAGTCCATTATATTTCCATAATAAGTGAAAATTCCCATTCCCAGGACACATTTCGTCTTTCCTCAAATCTCTCACAATCCCTAGCGATTCTCAAATGGTGATGTCACCTGATGTTTATTTAACCAATACAGAAACAAAAATAAAGTATTTAATCTTTCTGTAAGCAAACTTACACCTATTTAATTTGGTAGATTTCTCCATTCTGTTTCTCCTCAGACATTATGACCAGGCATGCGTGGTCCTACTAAAGGCCAATTCTGCACTTGTGATCTACATCCTACCCCTCTTTGTCTTCCTAAGTATTTTAGTCTTTCTTCACCTTCACTTTTTTCTCTCACATCAACATTTTTTTCTGCTATAGTGAATTATTACACCAATGCATTCTGGTAAATGGTGTAAAAATCCATTTTTATTAAAAAAGAGATCCCTTTTATGCTACATTGCATTTCAGCATTTGTCTCTTTTTTTCATACCTTTTTACAGAATAACTTAAAAGCTATAGTTTCTATCTCCTCATTCTCATCTGTTTTCTTTCAAATCCTCTGTGAGCAAGCTTTTGTCCTCTCTACTTTGCTGAAATTGCTCTTATTAAGTTCACAAGTGATCTCCATGCTTCTCAGCAGAATTCAACACAATGGACAACAACATTGTTCCTGATTTATTATTATTTTTTTGACTTCTTTTCCTTTCTCTTTTGGGCTCTTTCTCTGCTCCTACCCAATATTTCAAAATTGAAGTACCCTAGAAATTGGTTTTAAGCTCTGATATTTAAAACTCTATTTTATTATTATATCTTAAATTCTATTATATTATTTCTCTAAAAATTTTTCCTATATAATCTCAACCAGTTACGTTGCTTGAAATGTTATGAATTGAGCAATGAGTTCCAAACATATGTCCATGTCCCTAACTTTTCCCCTGAGCTCCAAATTTATAAATCCGACTGTCACTTGAGTGACTAATAGGCATCTCAAATTAAGTCTAAAATAGAACTTTCTGATTTGTGTCTCCCTCCCCACAACATGATTTTACATCAATCTCCCTCTATCTCAGTAAAGGGCATTATCATTCACTCAACTGCTTAAGTCAAAAGAACCCTGTAGTCATTCTTAATACCTTTTCCTTTTCCTCCCCTCCACACATCCATGCACACCAGTGTTAAATCGTGTCAGGAGTACCTCCAACATACACACAAAATTTGATCACTTGTAAAATTTAATGGCTGACTTAGAGGATAGTGTTTATTTTTGTTTTATTATTATATAAAATAGTGTCTATATTGCTTACTCTGTACTGGATACTATTACTCTTAACAATTCATGTATATTAACTCAATACTTACAGCAACCTTATTGAATTAGTTACTATTATTGTCCCTATTTTATATATGGAAAAAAAGAAACCTGAGGCACTAAGTAGATAGAAGACTTTCTCAAGGTTTCAAAGCTACTAGGTAACAGAGCTAGAATTCCCATCTAGACTGTCTCTGTGTTCAAGATTTTAAATAGTGACTTCATCAGATATGAGTTTCAGAAACTCCTTATGACAGCACTAAAAATAGACTGATTTTAGGTAGAGGGACTGTGATATGCAAAGGAAAAATGAAGACGGAGATATGAGCTAGGGCAGTGGTCGGCAAACTCATTAGTCAACAGAGCCAAATATCAACAGTACAACGATCAAAATTTCTTTTGAGAGCCAAATTTGTTAAACTTAAACCATATAGGTAGGTACATTGTTATTAACTTAATTAGGGTACTCCTAAGGCTTAGGAAGAGCCACACTCAAGGGGCCAAAGAGCCGCATGTGGCTCGTGAGCCGCAGTTTGCCGACCATGGAGCTAGGGGACAATTTAAGTCATAAAGACAAAATTTTGAATTTAGGCAGTGCCGTCGGAGATGAGAGAAGTGCAGAGATGGAATCAAAAGGACACAATGACTGACTAATAATATGGTCCTGAATTGTCCTGACATTCTTGATAGAATAACAAGAGAAAAAAAAAATCAAATGATTGACAAAATTTCCATCAAGAGTCGAGAGATAATACTTGACTTCACTTGGTTTTCAGAATTATTAAAATTCCATCTCTCATGTCCTCTAAAAATAGGTTGATATCTTACCCCTAGGGTTTCATTTCTTTGAGTCTGATTAAATCTGAAAAGCACATCTAAAACTGTCTTTGCATTCAGATTTATGTTGACCTGATCTAAAAAGAAACACAGACAGTAAATGGCATGGCATTTTGCAGTATTCACTATTAATATATGGTACATGCTATCTAAATACAAGAATTTAAAATAGACAAGCGTATCATTTTCAATCAAGTTTGGTTGTTTAATCTTTTAGATTAATATTTTAAAGGGATAAGAACCCATATCATAAATTATATCATCCTGTGTAAAATTATGACAAGATGATAAATTACTCATGATTATGTATTTTGTTGCAGGATAACATTGTTCTTGCTATATTCCTTTAGTTAAGCATTTTGAAAAGTGTTCTTTTGGTTTCCATGTATGACAACTTTATATACAAACTAGAGGTCCAATGCATGGGATTTGTGCACTGGTGGGGGACATGGCCTGCAGGGATCGGCCCACTGTGAGAGCACCATTCATCCTGGTCAGCCGAGTGGTGCTCCCACTGTGGGAGTGCACTGACCACCAGAGGGAAGCTCCCGCATTGAGCGTCTGCCCCCTGGTGGTCAGTGCGCATCATAGCGACTCGTCAACGGTCGTTCTGGTCATTTGCCATTTGGTCGCTGGGCTTTTATTATATAGGATGCTTCTTCCATGGATACAGCTAATACCAGCGATATTGACTCTTGAATTAAAATAATTCAGATATAATGAAAAAAACGAGAAAAGCACTTCTAGCTCACAACAATCATAGCATCATTATTTTTATTAAATTTGTTAAATTTTATGCACATTTTTAGTTCTTAAAGCAATAGTACTTATCAGTAGCTCCCACTAATTTTTTAAAAATAGGGAGCATGGTTTTTCTTTAAATAGTCCTTATTATTCTAAGATCCAAAGTCTTTTAAAAATAAATTTTCTTTCATTATAGCAAACCAATAAATTCAGTAATTAAACAGTACAAAATGTTTTATTATTTTTCAATGTATTATATGTAAATTTTTCATGACATCATAATTATTCATGAAATTAAGGTAGTATGACCATAAAATAAAAGTTATCAAAACCTGTGTTCCTGGTGGTACCACTTCATACTCTAGGACCTTAGGTAAATTACTTCATTTTTTTATACTTCAGTTTCATTATATTCCAAATGGAGATAACACTACCCAGTTTATAGGGTTTTTTTAAATGAGTGATATATGTTAAGACATTTAGAATAGTTCCTGGGACATAGAGGGTGTCAAAGGATGGTTAACTACTGTTTGTATATTATCATGAGGATAAATCGCATCTTGTAAAGTGCTTTGCGAAAGTGGACTGTGGATGATATAAAAATAGTTCTTTAAAATAGTGAGTATTTTAAAAAAATAATTATACAAATGTATATTCATGTGTTTCATGAAAAATCACTGTGTTGCTAAATCCAAAGCACTTTTCAGTTTTTGTGGACAGGGATCCTATTGAGGGCAATTTGAAAAAAGCTCTGCAGCAAGGAAGAACAAAGCAATGAAGCATAAAAACACATTTACTCAGGATAATTTAATATTCTACAGTGTTCTAAGAGTGAAAAGTCTACTAGATACAGGTAGACTGACCAGTATCTAGTTCTCAGTGTGAAGTTCTAAAATAGATGAGTAGGGAGCTCGATGCTGGTTAGGAAAGCAAGACAGAAGGAAGTCAGAAAATCAGTGATGTTCCCAGCTAAACTTTCTCAGCCAAGATGAAATACAGAGAATCCGAATACCAGACATGAAGCACCTTGGTTTGAAATAAGCAGAGAAAATATTTGCAATATCCCATTTGCCCGGAAAAGTATAGACTCTTCTGTGTTTAAAATAGATCCGATATGACCAAGTACGATCACTTACCAGTTATAAGTTTAGGAACGTTTCCTCTGGGACATAATTATAATTCCAGAGAAAGCATCAACAGAAGTAAGGTGAAGATGACTACAACGGGCAGTGTCCTTACATAAGAATTGCATATATTCGCCGAAACCGGTTTTGCTCAGTGGATAGAGCGTCGGCCTGCAGACTGAAAGGTCCCAGGTCTGATTCCGGTCAAGGGCATGTACATGGGTTGTGGGCACATCTCCAGTAGGAGATGTGCAGGAGGCAGCTGATCGATGTTTCTCTCTCATCGATGTTTCTATCTCTCTATCTCTCTCCCTTCCTCTCTGTAAAAAATCAATAAAATATATTTTTAAAAAAAGAATTACATATATTTAATTGTTTTTTCAAAAGGAATTTTATCCAACAGAGGTGGCTGGCAGAGGTGGAAGAGACAGACCCCAAAGTTATCTTTTTTTTCCTGGGTCTTCATTTGTCATACAAAGAACCACAAGAGGAGCAACATAATTCTTCACTATTAGGATTCAGGCAAAAAAAAAAAAAAAAGCCATTATTCCAAGGGAGACAAATAAAAAACATCCTATCTGGAAGAGAAATATAAAACTAGTGTTAGCCCAGAAAGCTACATTGAAACTCCACTGGGGTACAATTAGAAAACTCCTGTTCAACACCAACCACAGATACAAAGTTCAGTTTGAATGATAGAAGAAAAGACCAGAAATGCTGAAAATGCTTTACCCCTGAGGTTTAGGTTTTTAGAGTCTGCCTAAGATAGATGCTGGACTAAAACAGATACTATCTTGCCTAATAAAAAGAACCTAGCATTGACTAAGAAGCAGCACCAGTCTAACACTGAGGGAGGAGTGGGGGTCTAGAGACCCTCATCTTAGCACAAGTTTGAAAGAACTACAGAAAGCTCAAAGTGACTGTGCATGCTGCGAAAAACTCTCTAGCACCACAAACACACATTAAGAACAAAGTAAGAGGCAGCCTACCACTAGAGCAATTTGAGTTATAGTATCAACAATAAACTTATGTCAAATTCTACTGCCTAGAATGACTGTTCTTGATGCCTGATGGAAGAAGAGAAGTACACATTAACGGGCATAAACTATTTTCACCAGATTCTTCTGTTCTTCACTATACAAAACCTGGTACTCCAGCAATTATTGAGACACTTAAACCAAGCAAAAAGTGGTAACCCACTGTCAAAAAATAATCACCAGAACCAAAGTAAAAGTGACCTCAAAGGTTGGAACTATCAGTCTAGGGTTTTGCAATAACTACTATTCCTTTGTTAAATAATTTAGTGGAAAAATTGGACAGCATTCATGAACAGATAGGCAATTTCAGCAGATACTGAAACCATAGAAAAGAGTCCAATGAAAATGTAAGAATTAAATGCATAATATCATTGATGAAGAATTCCTTCAATCCGATTATCAGAAGAATAAGCAAAGCTAAGGATGCAAAAACTTGAATATGTGTCAATAAAAATTTATCTAATATAGAACAAAGAAAGTAAAAATGAAATAGTGTCCCCAGTCTTCATGGAGAGTGGCCGTGGTTTTCTATTTCAACAGAGCTTGGACAAAACCCAGCACTTGCCACCTCAGCCCTGCCACCCAGGCCAGTGCTCTAGAATCCTCAGACAGCCCAAGGCCCTGGCCTCCACTCCAGCACCACTCAGTCGCCTCTCCTTAGCTGCCCACCATGACCACGACCAGGTCCACTCGCAGGTGTGCCAGGACTACCCTCAGGAGTTGGAGGTCGCCATCAACTGCCAGATCAACCTGGAGTGCTACGCTTCTTACGTCTATCTGTCCATGTCTTCCTACTTTGACCATGATGATGTGGCTTTGAAGAACTTTGCCTAGTATTTTCTTTACCAGTCTCAGGAGGAGAGGGAACATGCCAACAAACTGATGAAGCTACAGAACCAACGAGGTGGCCAAGTCTTCCTTCAGGATATCAAGAAACCAGACCGTGACCACTGGGAGAATGGGCTGAATACAGTGGGGTGTGCGTCATACTTGGGAAAAGTGTCAATCAGTCACTACTGGACTTGCACAAACTGGCCACTAACAAAAATGACCCTCATTTGTGTGACTTCATTGAGACTCACTGCCTGAATGAGCAGGTGAAATCCATCAAAGAACGGAGTGACCACGTAAGCAAACTGCACAGATTGGGGGCCCCAGAAACTGGCATGGTAGAGTATCTCTTTGACAAGCACACCCTGGGAGACAGTGATGAGAGCTAAGCCTTAAGCTGGCTTCCCATGACCACAGGGGTGGCTTCCTGGTCACAAAAGCAGTACCCGCATGTTGGAGTTGCCTTTACCTTTTCTATAACTTGTACCAAATCATCCACTCATGTCTTTCATTTGTACCATTCCTTCATAAAAGTAATTTGGTACACCCTCCCCGCCCCCCCCCCAAAGAAATAGTGTCTAATGATCACCAGACAATATTGAACCATTCAAACCTAACATATAGGGTGGGGCAAAAGTTGTGAGCTGGTTTATGGTTGTGAGTACGTAAAAACAGTTTATACTTGTATTATTATTTATTAACTAGAGGCCTGATGCATGAGATTTGTGCAAGAGTAGGCCTTCCTTCCCCCTGCTGCTGGCACCGCCTTCCCTCTGGCACCCGGGGCCCGGGCTTCCCTCCGGCCACCAACAGACACCCGGGATTTGGGCTTCCCTCGCTGCCCCAGCTTCATCCGGAAGGATGTCAGGACTAATTAGCATATTATGCTTTTATTATTATAGATTATTATATTACTTTCCATACAAACAACTGTAAGTTTACTTTTGCCCCATCCTGTATGCATAATTATAACCCCAGAAGATAGAAAAATAAAGCACATTGAATTTTTAATCAGAAGCTATGCAAATTAGATATAAAGGCATAGAAAGCAAAACAAACTTTTAACATAGAATTCTATCCCAGCAAAAATATATTTCAAAATAAAGGCAAAAAAAAATGGTATGGTTTCTCTTCACATCCCAGCCTCCCTGTGAGCACTTCCAGGAAGAGAGGGGATTTCTCAGAAAAGGAGAGAGAAATCCGCTAGAATGGGAGGGCAGTGGCCAGCTGTGGACCTTAGGAGAAATACATAGCCTCTAAATTTTCCAAAAAAAAAAAAAGAAAAGGAAAAAAAGAAAGGCAAAATAAAGACAGAAAAATAAAAGGTGAGGAAAGTTATTCCCAGAAAAAAACAAACTATTTAATAAGGCTCTTCAATTAGATAGAGTAGGACCACAAGACAAAAACTCGAATCTACAAAAATAGAAGAGTGCTTAATAATGGTAAAGTGAAAGCAAATATGGATTACTTTTTAAAAAAATTTCCCTCACTTGAAAAGATGATTGACCACCTAAGGCAAAATAACTGTCTTATGGTGCTTATAACATATGCACACTTCAAATGTGTGACAAACATAGCATAAAAGATAACATGGGGGAGTAGGATATATTCTTGTAAGGTTTAAACACTATGTGAAATGACATTGTTTAAAATTAGATTATGATATATCAATGTTGTATAGTTTGTGTTAATGAAGCTACTATAATTAAAAAAGTAAAACAAAGAAGCTAATAGAAATAATATGGAATAAAAAAATAATCAGTTTTGTTTTAAATAACAAATTAAAAAGAAAAAAGAACAGATGGGGCAAACAGACTAACAATATGATAGTTTTCAATTGAATCATATCAACTGTAGCTTAATATAATAAACTATATAGTTTTTATTATAACAAATACTTTAAACACAAAATAAAAATTAGGTTGGTAGATTAGATTTTAAAAACCAAGAAATCATGTAATGTCTAAAAGAAATCTACTTTCAATATATAAACATAGATATGTCAAAATTAATATGACAGGAAATATGTTCAAATATAAATAATTAGAAGAAAGATGAGCTGCCTACACCAATATCAGAACATGTAGACTTCTTAAAAAATATTATCAGAGATAAAGAGGAAAAATTATGATAAGAGGAGACCAACTCATTAAGAAGATATAACAAATTTATGTGTATATGTACATTTCCTTCAAAACATATGAAGAAACTGATAAAATTGACAGGAAAATAGATACATTTACAATTGCAGTTAGAGACTTCACTTCTTTCTCAGAGACAGGAAAACATTAAGGAAATATAAGGCTTGAACAATACCATCCATCACCATGATCTAATTGAACACTCCAACAGCAGCAGCAGAATACACATTTTCAAGCACTCATGAAACATTCACCAGGTGATCATACTTTAGGACTTTAAAATAAATGTTAACAGACTTAAAGAATACAGCCAACAACAAAACAAAACAAAAAAATCTGGAAAAGTCCCCAAACACTTGAAAATTAAAAACGCACTTCTAAATAACATTGGGTCAAAGAGAAAGAAAGATAATTAGTAAGCATTTTAAATTGGATAACAAATACCTATAAAAATGTGTGAGAAGAAGTTATAGTGTCTAAATGAGAGTTTATACAATAGATGCTTTTATGTGCAAGCATATAAGACAATGATGAAAGACTTGTGTATAGGAAAATATAACGAACTCTCACAATTTGCCAAGAACATAAATACCTAATTTTAAAAAAATGACAAAAACTTGCAGAGACCACTTAGCAAAGACATGATAGCAAATAAGCATGTAAACATAAAGTTACTCTCTATCATTTGTCATCACGGAAATTAAAATTAAAACCATAATGCTATATCACTATACATCTATTAGATTGGTCATAAAAACAACAACAAAATAATAAACCCTGACAATTCTAAGCTTTGGCAAGGATGGGGTATGATTGGGACTCTCAGACATTGTTTTGAGAGTGCAAAATTATACAATCACCTTGGAAAACAGTTTTGCAATATCACATTAAGGTAAACACATGCTATCATATGATCCAGTAATCCCAGCCCTAGGAATATAGTGCTTCTCCAACAGAAAATTTTATCAAGAGACATGAAATGAGACTTTCATACAAAAGCCTATTGGTGAACATTTATATATCTTCATTATAGCAGTGGTTATACAAATGTATTTCTCTGTGATTATATAAGACATACATGTACGTGACTTTTACTCTATGTAAAGGAATTATATACTAAAAAAATAAGAGGAAATGTGAAAATCTAGAAGTAAAGCTAACAGTCCAAATTAGAGGTATCAGCCACATTATGAACAGATTTCTCTTTTAGGGTCCTTTAAATAGTCATCCATTAAAGGGCCAAATAATGTCAGAGGTTGAGTAATGCCCCCTTGGCCACCTACTTTGCTGGTGGCAGAGCCTGGATTTGAACCCAGACTGCCCAATTACAGCATCCCGTATATAGGCTTAGGAACTCAACTGTGGTTCATCTAGAAAACAAACCTAATAGGGTTGTTCTAATGATTATGGTCATTTTTATAGCCAAAGCACCTAGGAAAATGTCTGACTTCTATAAACATTTACGAAATTACAGTATTATTATAAAAAATACTATTATCTATGACCACAATCATCATGTTTAGCTGAATTTGTTAGGAGTGTGATGGGGTAATTAACTCAGGTGTTGCTGATATAAAAAGCAATTTTCTATGCTTAAAAAGTTTACAAGTTAGGGAGAACAGTGCATGAAAATGCTGTGAGTTTTAAAGTGTATTTCTTGATCTTTTTCCCCCAAGCATATACTAAATCTCATAAACAAATCTATGTCTTTTGGAATACAGGCTCCTTTTACATCATCACAGAGTGGGAACAGGTTTGCCTGGTAATGACTGTCAAACATTCCCTGAGGTTAAAAGCTAAAATAACGGCCCTGTAAACCATCAAGCATTATTCTTGCGACTGTCCTGCTAAAATCAGAGGTAGAATTAAGTTTTGAATTATGCTGGCAATGATTCATAATGCTCGTGTTACTGAAAACGCTTTCCCCTGGAATATTTTACAAGGGAGCAGGGCACCAATGGACAGCCCCGCTTTGACTATGGGAGATATAGGACCTGTTGTCCATGTCACACATCCTTGGGTTGTGGCATCTGTGCAAAGAATTAGCTGCACCTCCAGTGAAATAAACCCGTTCATCCATATACAGAGCAAGAACCTTTTGGGCCACAGCTTTATAGCCTCTGGACCTCTGGACCCACAGATACATCACACAGGAGACAGAAAATTTGGCAGAAAATTTGGGACTCTAAAATAGCCTGCAAACTATTTAATTTTAAAAATTCAATAACTGCTATCAAACACACATGATGAAGATGAATGTATCTCCTGCCATTTTCACAGTTTGGCACACCAGAGAATACCTGCAACACAAGGTCACCAGGACAGGGATTGTGTTCACACTTTTGAATTTAAGTCTTGGATAAATAAAATGTCTTCACTCAAAATTGAAACGTGCATTTATGCACAAGAATCATCACAGAATAGAGCTTTGCTTCTGGCTCTGAAGGATTCATAGAAACACAATGCAAATCATGGCTTTGTTACGTAATTGCGTTCTTTTTATATTCAGTATTTTTAGTTAATGTTTACTATTGGTTGTCGCCCTCAGTTCCAGCCTTGCCATATACAGTCTCGCTGTGAAAGTACACAGTGAGTTATTTGTTGTTGTTATTTTGTTTCAACCAAAAAATACATACTACGGCTTCTATAATAAACATTATAACTGTGTTTTGCACAGGAGCATGAAAGGGATGTTTCCAAATAAAAGTTTACTGAAGTTCTGACACCGTGGACAAACTGAATTTCTTTTCTAGGCAAGGCCTTATGTGGAAAACACAAATATATGCCTTGTGTCTGTGGTGAACTTAGTTTCAAAGGAAAGGACATAACCATGATGAGAATTATGTGAGGAAGAATTTTATATAGCATGGATGTGGAATATCTATTCCCTTAACCATCCGACGTTGAAATTTTAATTTCGTTCAGTGGAAATGAGTTGCCAATTGGTCTCACACACGCTGTGACCTGACTCTTCAATTCCTTCTGAGCCCTACATGCACTCCTTAGGAGATTGTGATGGAGAGGTGTCTAAAATATAGCAAATGCATAGACAATGTGAAATATAGTAAGGCCAACAGTTCAGGGGTAAACTTAATAAACGCTATGGAAAATAGTAATCAACTCGTACTCACCGTTTTCAAGGGGAGGAAGCGTGCGCCAGAGGAGGCCACCGAGGGAAGCAGCGAGGTCAGGTCCCACTGGAGGCAGACAGAGGGAGGGACTGTGGGTAATGGCTTTTATCGCAATTTCCCGGGAAGGAACAGGTGAGGCTGGGGAGGGAACAGGTGAGGCCGGTAAGCAGAGTTGAAATGGGCTAGTTTGAATCACTTCAGAGTCTCCACTTGCCTGGTACCTGGCCCTGAGGGTCTTTAGGGGAGGTGTGTAGGGGCCTGGAGTTTAAGAGCCCAATTGGTTGGCAAAGTAGGCCTTGAATTGATAGGTTTGCATTTGAAAATATGCCCCTGGAGGAGGACTTCTCCCAGGAATGGGGGTGGGGTAATGAGGAAAACAGGAGGCCCATGCCATGTGATTCAGGCTTAGGACAGCCTATACTAGTACATGCAGGGCAGACTGCACTCTATCCAGCTTACAGAAGCTAAACACGTGATTCATCTAACGGGGGTGACGTACTGTAATACAACAAGCCTTTGAAATCGGTAGTGGGTGCTGTTGGGGATCCACTCTGACTCCCTTCACAGGGCTGTTGAACCAGTAATAACGCGGGGATCAGCTGCTAAGGGCTCACAGCTTTCTCATCAGGATAATTGCTGAAGCCAGAGGTCTCGACTTTACTGTGGACCAGAGTCACCTGAGAGCTTGTTAAACCACACACTGCTTGACCCCACTCCGCAGTTTCTGATTCCGTAGGTCTAACAAGTTCCCAGGGGTTGCTCATGCTGCTGGTCTGGGGACCCCCGTGGAGAACAATCGCTCTAGACCAGTGGTTCTCAACCTTGGCTGCATATTAGATCACCTGGGAATCTTTTTAAAATCCTGATGTCTGGGCCTCATCCTCCAGAAATTCTGTTTCTTTGTTTCTAATGTTGTGGCCCCACCGCATAACAAATCCCAGGTGATTCTAATGTGTAGCCAAAGTTGACAACCACTGCTCTGGACTGTCAGGAGTCATCTCCCCCAAATATTCCTGGGCAGGATCCCTGCCAGAGCCAATGGCTGGCTGATATGGGGTAAAAGTCCAGCCATCTGGCTTCATATCAAGGACAATTCTGTGTGGCCATTCATTCCCAGAGATCACATGAGATCAGGCGGTGGCTAGGCTTCAGCTGACTCCATGTTTTTTAAAATATGTTTTTATTGATTTCAGAGAGGAAGGGAGAGGGAGAGAGGGATAGAAACATCAGTGATGAGAGAGAATCATTGATCAGCTGCCTCCCACATGCCCTCCACTGGGGGATGGAGCCCACAACCCAGGTATGTGCCCTCACCAGGAATCGAACTGTGACCTCCTGGTTCATAGGTCGATGCTCAACCACTGAACCACACTGGCCAGCAGACTCTACGTTTTTACCAAGGTTCTTCCCCTACCCAATGAGGCTTGCCTCACTTCCTGACAGGGTTCTCCTTAGTAGAACCATTTGCACAAATACGCACTATTTTAAGGAAACCCAACCGGAGAAAATATATTTTTACCAAAACTATCTTTTTTAATACCCAAACTACATCTGAGAATTATTTTACAACTTTAAGTTTGGTTTATCCCCAATATTTTTGTTGATCTTCAAATACAGCAATGGTTTTGAGAGTGGTCAGTACAGTTTAAATGTTCAAAAAGATAGGAAGTATATGTAGTAGTGAAAACAAAAAGTAAAGGTAATTGGGCTCTTTATTTGAAGAGCAGAGGGCAAAAGGGAGATTAGCTAGTTATCTTTGTCAAGAGCATCTGGTGGCTGCTTACTATTGGCCTTGGTCTGACAAAGCCAATGAGAAGGAATGTTTCTGCCTCCTGGTGCCATTGTCTGAAAACAAATTCAGGTTTTGGGAGGGGATGAATTCATCCAGTGATCATCCTGGGCAACATTTTGATCTCTAAAAGATCTCCCCCACAGCTGACTTTTTTTTTCCAATTAATGGAATGTAATTAAATTATATGCATGAATGAATAATTGAGTAACATACATTTAATACTCTAAACATATCAGACACTGGGCTAGCCACTTTCTTGTGCATTATTTAATCCTGGTCGTTAAGAACTCCCAGTAAACAAAAGAAATTCTGTATATTTTAAAAAGATAGGGTAAATACTAGGTACAGAGCACAAACCCATTTCATTATGGATATTTTCTTGTCAATAGTATAAGACTGTTAAGTGATTTTAATGAATATGTGATTATAGAATAATCAGTGTCATGCGTACTACTGATTTTGGCAATATTGCAGAATGTGGGGTTCCTTCTCCATTTATACCAAGCCTTCTCTTTTCTATTCTTTTAATAGAATTCATGACTCTGGAAGGAGAAGGACAAGTATTTTTGACTTGTACTTTCTTACCAGAAGCCTGTACATATGATAGCTTGTGGGGCGCGGCTACAGTGTTTGGACAGGTTCAAGTCTTCGACTGATGAGAAGGCACAGTCCTCTCATTGCCACGTGCAAGTCCCAGCTGGAGGGCAGAGCCTTCCCAGCACAATTATAGCCAACAGCTATAGCTGTAAGCTTGAGCCTGTGGTCTGAACATGTGGCCCCACATGCCTGAGTGATAGAGTTCAGGTGCATGTAATTGAGTGGGACTGAAACCCACGAGAATGTTGTAAACATCTTGATCACGCCCTTACTTTGCCTCATGGCATCTGCTATAAAATGAAGACACGGCTTATGGGCGCTGGCACTGTCCATCAGAGGGGAAGTGTCCCACCGAGACCCAGCTTTCATTCTTTTGTCTGTCTTTTCTAAGCCTTTCATCACCCCCACTCAGGGTCACTGAACCAGGCTGAGCTGGCATGAGTATGCCATGGCCATGCTGGCTTCCCACAATAGTTGAGGTGTAATAGTGTGAAAAATTTGAGTATATGCCTCTTAAATTACTACCAAGGATAGTTTATGTAATGAATTCATGTAATTCATGTGCCAAAAAGAGAGTCTTGGTCTCATCTGTGTCTTTATGGTGCAGCATGTTATAGTGAAAAGAACCCAATATCATGGGTTTGACTTCTGGTTTTCCCACTTATTTTCTGTTTGGTCTAGGTAACACTCCACCGTCAACAAAGTGATGTTTCTAATTTTGGATATATGAATGTGACCCCAAATGTTCTGGATGGTTCTGCTTCCATTGTTCTGTTTAGCTTTGTCTTTATAGACAGATTTTCTGGCTCCTATTTGAACTGATAGGTTTTCTAATAAACATATGTGCCCCAATCTTTAAAATATAAATTTTTTTATGATTATTGGGGGAAAATAAACTATAGGCTATTTTTCTATTTAATTTTATTAGCAAAAATTCATTTTCCCTTTAGATATAAATATGATGTTAAAATGAAATATAAGAAATTCTCCAAGGCACATATTTTTGTTATATTTGCGTTAGTTTTAACTATAATTCCACTTTAAAAGGAAAATAAAGCAGCCTACCTCTTTACTTTTTAACTTCAGGAGCTTATGTGTTGTACACAGAAAGTCTGAGTAACACATGAAAACTAGACTTCAGCATTTGTTTAAAATTTGAAATCAATATGGATTTTGCTTTCATTGTAAGCATGAATAGTGGAGATGAGAAACATCTTTTTTTAAAATTCCGAAGTCCAACTGCATGGCCAGTCAAGTGTGATTGATTGAATATGTCAGAAAGAGTGGCAGCTGATATCCTCCAGACTGCTGACCTTGCATTTCAGAAGACAGATTAAACCAGGCGGTCTCTTCCTAAATTCAAATGGATTGGGGGAAAAAATCTTTGTGCCCTGATCCATTATGGGGCTTGTGCTTAATTGATCTTTGACTCATTACTGCAGCTGAACAATTTGTTTACAAAATGATAAGCTAGGATAATAGGTCATCTCTGGCTTTGAAACAGAATAACTTAACAAACTAAAGTAAACAACTTCTAAGGAAATTATAAAACAGCTCCAATCAAGCAGTAACCTATTCAAGTATCATCACTTAAAAGTCATCGCTGGCAGGAAGGAGTTGCATAAATTGTTATGCCCTGTATCCATCCACCTCGCATGTTTGCTGATAAATTTCAAAATGTTTTGTCTCAGTATGACTTTAAATTATTTAATATCAGCTTGCTAAATGCAAAAACAATTTCTGTATGTCATCAATGTATAATGACAATGACCACACACACTGTGCAACACACTACTGTGGTAAAATAATAAGTTCTTTGCTACTTAAAGTTGCATAAAATCTTTGGATAGCTGTATAATTTAAATCCATTTTCAGTGTCAATTTGCATTATGAAAATCAATTCTTACATGTTTGAAGGTAAACCTCTGTTACAAATTACCATGAAAAAACATTTATTAGTGTTCTTTCATGGCCATGATTTTCCCTCTTTTCCAGCAAATTGAAAGTATTCAATTTCTGTGACAGTTACAAGAATGATTTAAACTTATTTGCTTGGTACAGGAGTGAGTTGTCACTAGATAGGCTTATAATATGAGCATAATATACTCACCACTAAATTATAAAGATTACACTCAATGAGAAACATACAGGTAATATACCATGTGACTTGAGAATGTCCTCCTATTCAAATATCACATGGAGAAACTCATTAACTTGTTTCCTACTATTTTATATTATGGAAGTAATTTTTTTTAAATGAAATCCTCAAGAACTCTTAAGAAGAATGTTCAAATATGTACTAAATAATTAGTATGTGATGGAAAGAGAGAAAGGGGGAGGAGAGAGGGAAAAGGAGAGAGGGAGAGGGAGAGAGAGAGGGAGGGAGAGAGAGAGAGAGAGAGAGAGAGAGAATATGACTGTTACTAACCTGTCTGCATATGTGCTATGTTGTATAGTCATCATATTAAATTTCATTACATCTAAAATAGTGTCAATCAGAAGATACACTATTACTTCATGGGCCAAGATTAAAGAAAATGTCTGACAATTAAACTGTGCCACAGTCCTAAGATGTATCCTGCATTCAGAGATGTAAAATCTAAAGAAGAACACTCATCTTAGGCTAGATAGACTATGATAACTTCTTCCTGTAGATAACACAGCTATGCTCTTCCTATAGCCAGTAGGAATATGAATAAGGAAGGCACTATCCCCTGGTTGTCCTCTTACTTCATTCATGCCTGAAACTCCTATGGGTGCGTCATCATCATCTTCATTATTTCTGACTGATGGAGTGCTCCAAAGTTCAGCCCCCAGACTTCTCGTCTCTGTCTACTCTTACTCCATATTTATCTGACCTGGTCTTTTGCCTTAAACCTCACCTATATGGGAGTGGATCAATATTTAATTTATAAGTTAAATTCCAAACTCTCTCTGACCTATATTCTAACCACCAATGTGATAATTCCAATGGGTGTCTAAATGGCATTTTATAATTCTAACTCTAATACAGAACTCATGGTTGATGTTCCTCATGCCAGTATTACATATGTCCCCCTTTCCCCCTCTTTAATACCCCTCCCTCCTCCTCCCTCCCCCTGCTGCCCCCCTAAGGCCTACTGCATTATTATCTATGTGCATGGGTTATGCATATATGCATATAAGTTCTTTGGTTAAGCTCTTCCTGTCCCTCTCCCTCTCTCTCTCTGAGATTCATCCTAACACTCTTTTATACACACAGAAACAGACACCGATGACAGACAGTTGCATGAGGCCCCCCCTCCCACATATATCCTATGACTCCACTAGACTGTAGGATTCATAATCCATGATTGCTATTGGAACTTTATTTTATCTTATTTTCCACTCTATAGCCAGTGCCTGAAACATTGACTGACATATAGTAGATGCTGAATAAATATTGACAACTGAATGAATAAATGAATCAATGGATGAATGGATAAAACAGGAAAATGCTTTGTGGTGTGTGTGTGTGTGTTTTAAAATTGATTTTAGAGAAAGAGAAATGAAGAGAGATAGAAACATCCTATATAATCCCTACTGGAGATTGAGCCTGAAACCCAGGCATGTGCCGTAACCGGGAAGGAAACCGGAAACCTCTTGGTCCACGGGTCAATGACACTCAACCACGAAGCCACACTAGCCAGACAGGAAAATGCTTTGAGGACACTGGTTCATTGTTCCTTTTTCCCATAACTTTCCTGTGATGTTGGGTCTGGTGGAATGTGGAGTGGAAGTGTATCTGATGGAGTCTGGGAGTGCTGAAGAAACTTACGGACTGATGGAGATGAAAGACTTTTAGCTTTTGTCCAAGAATAGAGACACTTTGGTTAAAGAGCTGACTTGAGACTTTGTGTTTTTAGGTCAGTGTTAATGTTTCTCATATAATGGTTGGTTAGCATATGTACTCCAAAAGTCCCACAGCATTAAAAACAAGCTATTTCAAATCTCAGGCACTCTTCACGTGATAGTTTCTGTGTTTGTCAATCTGGCAACTCTGAAGTTAATGATCTGCCACACATCCAGTTCTCAGGCAGGGAAGATGTCTTACCAGACACATTCAAGTAGATTGCTGTCCAGCCAGCTGAGCCTAAGGCCAGGAATTTGGTGTCCAGGCTCCTCACTGCTGTCTGCCTACTAGGGCTGTGAGCTGCAGAATAACTGTTGTTACTGAAACTCATCACAGAGCACTCTGTCTGAAACTTACACTCAGGCAGTCAGTGAAATCTCTCTGGGGCAGAGGGTCATCTGTCATTTTGAAAGAAGCGTATGTGAGCTCTGGGGCTCTGAAGAGGTTTCTTTAATATGAAATACTTATGTGAGAGTGAGGATTGAGTGTGACTTTGGGGCTGCGGAGCAAATTACGGCACTCTTTTTGCTGCGAGTCAGAATGTTCCTGCAGTAGATACAGAGGTCTGGGATTCTGGTCATGTGATCTGGGTTTACAGTCCCCACTGCTGGGGTGTGCTCCTCCCCAACGGCTGGCTGTGAGCTTAACCTCCTCAGAGCAAGTGGAGAGACACCAATTAGGAATACTTCCTGTGAGGAAGTGTCTTCCCTTGGCTGAAATTATGTCTCCTAATAGTTCTGTCATATTGTTTCTTTACATTGAATACTGAAATCTATTTTAAACCCATTTATCTCAGGTGGGTCTGAGAATTTTGAAGGTTTGAGGAGACAGGTGAAATTAATGACCAGAGCTTGGGAGATAGATGAACTCCTTTCCACTCAAGATACTTCAGTTAAAGAAAGAGAAGACGAAAGATATCTTAAGAATATTATGGATATTGCAAAGGAAACCAAATGATAAATATTAGCAGAAGAGTCATTCTGTCAGAAATGACATGGTGAGACATAAACTTAAAGCATTGGACAAGGAACCCTATCTCACAAACACTCTCTCATCTGAAACTCAGGGATTATAACAGCTAATTTACATAATTGTTGTGAGGACTCAAAAGAGAAAACACATAAAAGCACCTGGTAAATAGTGAATGGCAAACAACATTCACAAGGTTTTTTTCATGTTCTTACTTTTATTGAGTGGGGATTCATCTGAATCACTGTCATAACTTCTAGAAATGTGCTGAACTTAAGAGTGGAATGGCTAATTGATTGGGCAATTCATATTTAGAATGTCAAACATAGTTTAGAACTATATCTCCATCCAAATCCATGTGTCTCCATATTTATCTATATCCATCCATCCATCCATGACATATACATACTTATATCCTTTCATCTGTCCTTTTGAAAAATAGTAAGATATCTGGGCAGGAATTGGTAAGTGTTCTGAATAAAGAAATGTATTGTAGGTGAGCCCACATGACAAGATTTAATCTTATAATTAAATTCAATCTTAGAATGTCATCTTAGAACTCAATCTTAGAATGTATTTAGAATAATGTTTATACTATGTTAGTAAATGTGTCTTGGAAATATCGCAATACTTTCTTACTCTACTCTTACATGGGACACATAGAATGGCAATATGTACATGATCCAGAGAAGAAGGAGGCTTCTTACAGCTGGAGGCAACGGGGCTGTGATTACACCTGAACTCCACCTGGCAGTCTAAAAGCTGAGATCAAAACATTGGAACACGCTGCTTGGAGACCTCTGGCTTTCGATCTAAAAAGCCTCAGATTCTGGCAGTATCACTCACTAGCTTTGGGACAGTCACCTAATCTCTCTGAACCCGTGTTGTCACATCTGTAAGATGCAGATAATAATTCTCGCCTCTAGGTACCCTACCTAAGGTGCAAATGGCATGGTGAATTTAAAGGATGAAAAAGTAGAGGATTGAATAAATTTTTCATATGAATACCAAAGATAATTTGGGATTTTACTTATTTATTAAAGTTTGAATGCAACTGAGCAACTTGTGGCCATAACTACACTTAAAAATAAAGAAGGTCTATGACAGAAAGTGGTAAAAGCATATTAAACAGGATGGGAATGGAAGAAAATGGGCGTGCTTTTATTCAGACCTTTGCTGTTGAAGTTCTCACCACCCAAAAGAGATGGGATTTTTGTCTGTAACACTGGAAGCAAGTCTTTTCCCCACATTTCCAAACTATACAATTTCTGCTCTTATTTCACTGATGTGTAAATATTTAGGTTTCTGAATGTCAAACTAGACTATATTGTGTTGACATGTCGGGTCAGTATCTACCCTGTATTCTTCAAAGAGGACAACAGCCAAATCTCCATTTCAGCCAAATAATAAAATAAGGTTTTCCAAAAGAAACAAGTTAAACTTCTAGCTCACACAATAAACATCCCCTTGTTAACTTCTTCGTCAATTACAGTGCTCGAAGCTTTACTTCCAGAGTCAAAAAGTAAATCTGTTGAATGAAAAGACCTGCTATTTGGACTCCCTTTCTACCGTGTCTTACAATCCCAGCACAAATAATAAAATGAGGGGGAAAAAGAAGATGCGAAAACTTTCTGTGTAACCTTCTCTCCATCTGGCCTCCCTGGAAACTCCAGCAGGGGACGGACTGATGGTTAAGATGGATGAGCTGTCTCCCCTGGCTGAAGATCAAGTCTGGTCTCATTTGTAATTTTCTCTGTACCCTTGGCTAAGGAGGAAGGGTCCTGAGGATGAACACGCCTGCTTCTACCCTTGGACACAGAGAGAACAACCTCTGCCCTAACCAGGCAGATCCTGTTTGTCAGAGGATAATAGAGTACAGATGACATGGCATTATTTCATTTCTAACTTCATGATGACTCATATTTTAACACATTAAATATGCACAGTCATTAAAACGTAAAAAGGCTCTTTGGAGGTACAGCAGGAACATGTTTACAAATAAAAGCAAGTGATAAATTAAATGTTACCAATGTGACAAGTAGGTGTTCATTATATGCAGCTCTGGTATATTATGAGGAATTTATAGCAATGGGGAAAAAAAGCAGCTATATAACTAATATCCAAAACATAATTATCTGTCATTGCTTTTAAGTTCTTACAAATAAGATGAATCAGACTTTCACTAAACACAATGAGAATAGTACATGTATAATGTTGGTATATCAGGGGTCTGTGTGTGTGTGTGTGTGTGTGTGTGTGTGTATTCTCATGAAATTTAGTCAGGGACCAATAATATTGTTTCTTTGGCAAACTCTTGGACCTCTTTTCAGGTTGCTCTGGAATCTCCCTGGCAAGTTATTAGAGCACAACTCACACTTTGTCATTTATAGTTCTAACAAAATAGAAAGGAGATCAAGTTCTTGTGTGATGCATAGAACACCTCGGTGCCTTTCTAACGATGACTGCATTTATTCCCCAAGTGTACAGGTATGAGTGGAAAGGAAGTGTATGCCCTAGGGCCATTATTTAACAGGTTGTCATGCTTATTGAGAAAGATTATTTGGTGTTGATTTCCTTAATGTGATGTAATTCCAACATTTTTTGTCTTAGCATATCGGTCTTTAAGTTCCACGCATTGCTGGTAAAATATCTATGATGATACAAACTAAGAAGACATATCGAATAACCATTCTTAATCTTCCTTTACCTTTTCCCCTGGACATCTGTTTCTTTTGTAATTCTACCATAAGATCTACTGTTAGAAGGATCTTAAAGGAAGTGGTTGGTCACTTAGGATAAGAGAAGCTGAAGAAGGGTCTTTGGGAGTCTAAAATAAGAATAGGGACCAGGAAGCCAGAAAGACCAGGCATCCAGAATCAAAACATAATAAATGTGTTTTTTTCTGACCACTCAGGATTTTTGCTTAGAAATGTATATCCTAGAAAACTGACTACGAATATTTATTTAGTTTCACCAAATAGATATTCACTCTTGAAAACTGTCGGCCCAAACTGATGGGAAGTGCAATTACCTGCCTTTGTGAGAAGTTGCATTGTCCCAAGATACAGCATAGAGGAAGATAAGCACACCCAGGCTCTCTGAGGAGTCTAATCACATAACTGCCTTAGAGGCAACTTCAAAGCTGCCAGGGAAACTATTTGAAAAGCCTGCCAGTGAGTCAGATGCTGCTGCTAGCAAAAGGTCTTTCAAAGGCTGGCATCTGGTCCTGTGCGAGCCGTTCAGAAAGGGAGGCTGGGACTTAGTCCTTTATCTGTGTTGATTGTGTGCTTGGGCCATCACCAGGTGATTTGGACTGTTGTATTGATTCACGATAAAAGTCTATCTGTGGTTTCACCTCTGAATAAGGATCTTTCAAGCTGTCCTTTTTATGTGTTTACCATTCTACATTGACTTTAGCATGTGGTTGCTCTGTGCTATATGTATTGACTAAGATCTCTCTTTTTCACAAATGGTTAGGGCTAAAAACCCAGCGTTTGGCCTCTTTGTGGCTAGTAAATCTCAAAGAATGAGCACTAACCCCGCCGGTGTGGCAGAGTGGTTGAGTGTCAACCCATGAATTGGGAGGTCATGGTTGAATTCCTGGTCAGGCCACATGCCCAGGCTGTGGGCTTGCAGGAGGCAGCCTATCAATGATTCTCTCTTATCACTGGTGTTTCTATCTCTCCCTCTCCCTTCTTCTCTCTGAAATCAATAAAAACTTTTTTTTTAAAGAATGAGCTTTACATTCCCTCGTTTTCAAAATACTGTTTTAAGGAAGTTCCTTCTTTGATATTGGGTCCTCATATTTATTTTATTCACAAATTTATTTAAATCACTTTCACTAAGCAACTAGTATCGTGTCACTACTACACATATTTTAAGTCATGAAAAAGCCTGTTCCATCCCTGTCCACCCTAACACTCCCAAACCACATCCCACAAAGAGGGTTGTGTCAGTAATGGAATATTCATGCCAGTATTTTAGAAAAACTTTTATTCTAATCTATCTTAGGCTCAAGTAAGGAGGTTGCCAAGATTGCACTTCCCCAATCAGCCCTCATTTAGCCACCATGGATGTATCTTGCAGACAACTCATTTACTCCCTTCCTCCTACCTGGCTCACTACCAACTTCATCTTCTCTCATCTCCTCGGTAACGATCCTTGTCATATTCCATTCTCCCCAGTTGTACACAGTCCATTAGACAACTGGAATCCCTTCACAGCAAGTGCTACAATTCTCCTTCAAGTGCATGTGCCATTAACTACTCAATATTTCTACATCTTCTTCCTCCAAGGCCTCAATTTCGTTCTTGGCTATAGATCATTCCCTCTTCTCAAATATCACTCTTTGGTTTTAATTCATTGGACTGAGCAATCATAGCCTTGATATTAGCAACTTTGTTACTTTCACTAGCTTGAGGCTCTTGCAATAATCTTCATGCAAGTGTTATCACCATAATGAGCTAGTCCAGCGGTTCTCAACCTGTGGGTTGCAACCCCTTTCCAAGGGTCGCCTAAGACCATCCTGCATATCAGATATTTACATTACGATTCATAACAGTAGCAACATTACAGTTATGGAGTAGAAACGAAAATAATTTTATGGTTGGGTCACAACACGAGGAACTGTATTTAAAGGGCCAGAAGGTTGAGAACCACTGAGCTACTCAATATTAATAGTAGGAAGAAAGCAAAAGGGAAGCCAGACATTGTAAGTATGGTCATCTGGGCAGCTTCACCAGGAAGCCACCACGTCACAGCCCAAGGAATCTCAGCATTGTACCTCCATGGGGATTAACACCCCTTCCTTCCCCGTCCTGGATTGTCAGGGAGAGATGGGCTCATGCACAGTGAAGTCTGGGTGATGTAGGGAAGATGCTTGTCTGTCAATCTAACCTGGGAAAAAGATAATTGGCTGGGGTGAGGGGTTGGGGGGAGCTACTGCAGGTGCCTGAAATCTTGGAAGGTTAAAATCCCCATCAAAGAATTCTCTCTTTTGACCTTTGCCCGCTTTTGGGCTCTTGGTTCTCGCTTGCTCCATGATTCGCACTTGTCTGTGTGCCTCATGGCCTAGTGGTCTTAAGCAACTTCATGGCCCATGGTTATGGGGACCCCACAGGCAATGGACTGCAACTAGGAACACAAGCTAAGCTAGCCAGGTACTGGGCTGGACTGGACTTTAACTCTAGGCAGTGACCTTAATTCTAGCTCTGCTGAAGACAAGGCTGGAGGGAAATGAGACCCTGAAAACCCAGGGGCTTAATTCCAGAAAAATATCTATCACTTATTCTCCCATGGGAGTCTCAGGAAATTCCTTTCCTTGCGATGTCACAATAATTCCACTTCCACCGGCAGCTGGTAGGAACACAGAGGGCACCGCACCCATAACAAAAGTACATAACATCCAATATAAAACCAACATGTAAAATTGAGACAACTCCACCTGAACACCGGCACTTTTCTGAAGTTCATTCATTTTTTATTGAGACAATTATTATGCACAAAACTATAGAGAATTACTGAACTGAATTGGAAAGATTTACTGATTT
The DNA here is from genome assembly GCF_000327345.1 of Myotis davidii. Taxonomy (NCBI): domain Eukaryota; kingdom Metazoa; phylum Chordata; class Mammalia; order Chiroptera; family Vespertilionidae; genus Myotis; species Myotis davidii. The sequence goes on along the minus strand of NW_006383018.1, from coordinate 1,655,964 downwards.
CTAAGATATTTACCAACCAATTTCTGAGGATAGAGAATTAGAGCCATGGGACGTCTAACTATTATAGCTGCGGGTAATTATTTATCACTTTAAAATTGCTTGGAATGTTAACTGAAGTTTTGATGCACATTCAAAGGAGAAATAGGGATGGAGATGTGACTGTTGCCACCCTTAATTAAAGCCCTTCATATTCCGGCATCGGCAGCTTCCAACTAATATCCCGGCCACTTAGACCTGAAGCAAAGCCTAATAGTTGACACACTGCATCCATTTTTATAGCATGTCTGGCCAAACTTGCCATTTTGTTGTGCGGCTGATTAGGAAAACAGACCTATAAACACACAATGGCGGAAATGTATACCTACCTTTTAGATGAACCCAGTGATGGTGAACCTTTTGAGCTCGGCGTGTCAGCATTTTGAAAAACCCTAACTTTACTCTGGTGCTGTGTCACATATAGAAATTTTTTGATATTTGCAACCATGGTAAAACAAAGATTTATATTTTGATATTTATTTTATATATTTAAATGCCATTTAACAAAGAAAAATCAACCAAAAAAAAATGAGTTCACGTGTCACCTCTGACACGCGTGTCATAGGTTCGCCATCACTGGATTAACCCAATTTCTAACTCTTAAAATATGCATACTTGCTCAAGGATCATTAGACAAATGAGAAAAATCAACAGTATAGAAGACAAACAAATCAAAACAGAGCCACAACCCAAAAGACCAAAATTTACAGAGGTAATTCAGGAAGAAGAGATTTTAGAAATTCTAATTGGTATTAACAGGGAAATTTATAAAATAAGAATCAAATATTATGAAAAAATAACATTCAGATACCGGGAAAAAGTCATTTGAAATTAGACTATACACAGAGGGTGCAGGGAAATGGGGGGAGGGGAGGGGGGTGTCTGGTAGAATGCAGAATGCAAAGACTGAAAATAGATGGAATACAATTTTAGGTATAGAGGATTAATCCAGGAAGTAGAACATCTTTTTTCACAAAAATAGGAAAAAAAGTAAGGATAATGTTTTATGAAAAATAATTAATTTCTCATAGTTAAAGAAAATCAAAACTCTAGCCTCAGCCAGTTTGGCTTAGTGGATACAGCGTCGGGTCCAGGGACTGAGGGTCCTGGGTTCCATTCCGGTCAAGGGCACATGCTTTAGTTGCAGGCTCAGTGTGATTTTTAATACACATCCCCAGGGGCAGGCCAGTCACTTTTTGATGAACGTTTCAGATAGGTTTTCTTTTTTTTATTAGAAGAGTGCTAATGATAAACTGCCTTGTCATCAGAACTTAATTTCAGTATACAAATAGTTACCACTGAGCATTTTCCCTTTGGATGTTTACTATACAAGTGCAATCCTGATGACAGTCTGTTACGGGGGTTCTTGTCTTCTTGAAGGAAATATTTCAGTCAGGAGACAAAATGCAGCAAAACAAGCAAGAATTTATTGGTCGCAGCAGAAGCACACTCCGGAGAGTGAGACAAAAACGGGATTAGCATAGAAGAAGCAACAGGTGAGCTGGGCTGGGCTGCGTGGACTCCTGAAGCCGCCAGAACAAAGGGGGCCTTGGAGACAGGTTCAGGGCGTTAGCCCACGCCAAGCTGCAGTGCCCCTAGTTGCAAGTCTTGTGGGGCCCCTTAGAGTTTAGATTCTTTAGAACATGCTTGCCTGTCTGGGAAGAGGGGGAGGGAATGGCATGGAGTGCTCTACAGAGAGAGTGTGCTGGGTCCTTCACCCTGAGGGTTTTTATTTCTCTCTTGCAGGTGGGAATCTTAGGAGGTCACAGGGGAGGAGCTCAACAGAATATTCATCAGCTTTCCAGGTGTGTCCTCTCAGGGTCCTGAGGCCTAGAGGCTATCTCTAGGGAGGAAGGGTCAGGAGATCCAAACCACAGGACCAGTGATATGCTTGGGAGGAAAGGTACCCTGGGGGTTAGGTCTTTGTTTTCCCAGTTTTGCCCATTGCTAGGCACCTGGGGCTTTCTGTCCTGGTGACCGTCTGTACCTGGCCCATCATCCTTGCTCTGCTCATGTCTGTCTGCCATCACAGTAGGAGGCTGAATAGAATATATGAACTCATATGTTCAAAAGGAATCAGAATAGGGTTTGCCTATTACAGACTGTTTACACCTATGAATATTTTTGCATATAATAGATTTTCAGTGAGAGTTTATGACTGCTCTACATAACTTCCCCCAATTAACTTACATTAAATTTCAATTGTCTCTTGTGTTTCAGTACTCCTGGGTGGTGTGTATGGTTGAGCACAGAAGTGCCTTTTGAAAGAAGTATTTAGACACTGCCACCAAATAGAGAAACAGTACTTTCAATAAAAATTTAATTTATATTAGGGCTATATTCTTCGTATAAATGCATAGATGTCTCATGTTCAAAAACCTATATCTAAGAGAGGAAGCAGCAGCTACAAGGAGTAGTTATTTTGTAGTGTCATCGCCATTTACGTTACCAAGTGTTTTTGAAATAGCTGTCAGTTCCATCTGCTTGTCTTCGTGTAGAGTGTGTATATACAGTTGTGCTTCTCTGGAGCTCAATTAATTTGAAAATTTCCATCTTTTTCTTTATAAGTATACTCTCCTTACCTGTTTCCCATTGTCTTCATGTGACTGATAAGGAATTTTACTTTTTTTTTTTTTTTACCCCTGAGGCCTTTAGAAATAAATAATTTAATTCGCCTGAATGAATGTCTTATGGGAATACATTAGATAAGCAACTCTCAAGGAAGATGACTTATACATTTAATTGAATCTGATAAAGTAGTTGCAGAATACAATTTCCAAATGAATTCTTGTACTTGTCATTAATTCTCTTCTTTCCTTACAAACATGTCTGGTGCAACTTCAAAAACATGAAAGAAGGTGAAGGGATTCCAGTGGTTGGCAAACTCATTAGTCAACAGAGCCAAATATCAACAGTACAACAATTGAAATTTCTTTTGAGAGCCAAATTTTTTAAACTTAAACTATATAGGTAAGTACATTGTTATTAACTTAATTATGGTACTCCTAAGGCTTAGAAGAGCCACAACTCCTCAGTCTGATTGAGGTACGTTCATTGAGGTCGACCCCTTCCAACTCTCCCATCCACACTCGCCTTGTATACTTGTTTCGCCTATCTCCTTTCGTTCATCCCACACTCCCACACTCAAGGGGCCAAAGAACCGCATGTGGCATGAGAGCCTCAGTTTGCCAACCACGGGATTAGCCAAAGGTACATAACACATAGACACAGGAAACTGTGGGGATGGCGGGGGGGGGGGGTGTGCAGGATGGAAAGGGGAAATGGGGACATCTGTAATAGTGTCAAAACAAAAATAAAGTTAAAATACATATAATTAAAAAGACATTAAGAGTTAAATAATAGGCCAATATTATGCCCTGTTTCTAAATTGCACAGGTGTTCTGTTTTGTTTTGTTTTTTTTAAATAGCTTGGATAGACTACATGAAAATATTAATAGTAGCTATCTCTAAATTATACTAATGTCAACATTTTATTTTTCTTTTCCATAATTTCTACATTGAAAATGTTTAACAATGAAATTCCAGACTTTTATGACCAAGATGCTGTTTTTAAAAAATAAACATTTTTTATTTAAAGTTCATTATTTTAAAAAAAGAAAAACCTAAACACTATAAAAGAATTATGCCTGTGTCAAGTCCTTGGGGTCCTTTGCTACCTAAATCACAGAAAACAGAGCATAGTATCCATCCAAAAACTATTATTTTAAAATAGATGAGTATGATAAGTCCCCAAAACATTAAATCATTTTTCCAATGTCTCCGTTGCTAGCTTTAGGATTTCTAACCTCTTAACAAAAGCTTCTCCACAGTAAAAATCCTCCTCTTGTTGGGAGAGATACTCCTAGGCACACAAGGAGTATGAGTAAATAGTAATTTTTCCATCTATTCTTATCCATTTATCATTTTGGGGAAGCAATTTTCCAAGTGCCTACTACATGTAAAGTAATAGACAATAATTAAATGGAGCAGGAAAATGTGAACCTTCTTTGCTCACAAGCAAAAGCGCTCTTGAGTTGGAAAGGTGAGCCCCGTCTTCTCTACCATCTGAAGACAGCTTGTCAGGAGACCAAGCCGACACAGAAGCAGCAGCACTGAGACCTAGAGCTAGCCACCTGTCTGAGAGTATCTTTTAATTTCATAAAGGGAGATGACCTTGGAACCTGAACATTTCTGCACTTTTTATTTACCTGACCTTCTAAATTTCCTACTCTGGGTTATTTATGGTAATATGAGGGAGAGATTTTGTTTTGTTTTGATGACCTTTCCTTAAAAAAAAAATTCTCAGTGAATACAGGGACCTTCTTGTCAGTATCTGCACCAATTTTCTAGGGCTGGCAAAATAAAGTGCCACGTACTGAGTGACCTAAATAACAGAATTATATTGCTCACAGTTGTGGAGACCAGAAGTTAAGTAAGATCAAGGTGTCATCAAGGGTTGGCACTATGACAATGGATAGAAACCTTTAAAATTGGAGATGGGAGGGCCTATAGGGGGAGCTCTCACACCCTACTATGATCCCAGAGCCCAACAAAGGCAACTCCCTCAACCTTCTCTTCTCTATAAAAGTTTTCCCCCTTTAATTTTGGGGCATGACCCAAATTACAATTCTTTGTTGTTCCTGAATAAACCTATTTGACTAGAGAAATTTTTAGCTATTTAAGGTCAACTGTTCTTCCTGAGGGCTATGAGGAGGAATTTGTTCCGAGCCTCTTGCCTAACTTCTAGTTTTCTCTCAACTGTTTGTGTTCCTTAGCTTGTGGAGTATTACTTCAACCTCTGCCTTTATGTGCACATGATGTTTCCCCATGTGTCTAGCTCCAAATGTCTTCTTTTTATAAGGACATCAGTCATATTGGATCAGGGCCCATCCTAGTGCCTAATGATCTCATTTTTTTTTTTTAGTTGATTACCTCTGTAAAAACGTTTTCATATTCTTGTCAGATTCTGAGGCACTGGGAGTTAATATTTCAACATATAAAATTTGGGAGAACATGATTCAACCCATAACAGCTTCCAACTTAAGACCCAACTGGGGTGTGCTCTTTAACACTTCTAATCCCCCCCAGAAATGGAAGTCCAGTCTTTCAAAATTCATATGTAAGAGATAGTTGTGAGGATGCTAAACACAGCTTATCCCTGAACTGTTAATTATTGTATTATGTACCATTCGAACAACTGTAAACCTACTGTTGTCCCACCTTATATATGCCTCTTATACTTATTTACTTTTGATTATTTCCTAAGCAACTCTCCCTGGTGAATTAAAGCTGATGAAAGATAAGCTAAAGAAGAGAGACCTTAAATAATTATAAGTAAAAATGCATGCCTGTGCTCATTTTAAGGACTCAGAAATATCTGGCACCTGTCTTTATCTACTTAGTTGCCTTTCTCAGGTAACTTGTCTGCAGATATGAGTTTCCTGTGCTGAAGAAAATCAGGGTTTATGTCTACTTATAAAATACTTTCCTGAACCCTGAAAGCCAATTTAGCGTTTCATGTCACTTTCAGAGTTCTTCTCACTTTAACAAGAGCCACACGTGTTGCCTGGGATATTTGGTAATTGAGTTTCTCAAGAAATATATGACAGATTGTGATGTAGTGTAAAAGGATTTCAGACTTATCCATTCCCAGACCCTTCCTAATCGGCTAAAAATATATTTCCGTCTCTCCTGCCTGGGCCTGAGGAGGCCCTACTGACCTCATTCTTAATCTGATCTTATTTTCTGGTCATCAGTTTGATTTCTCAGTGACTGGCAGCACTTGGTCTTCTTTGAATAGCCTCACGTCTATAAATCTTTATCTCCGTTTTTTTCAATTTTCCTCCCAGTCCCTGTTGATCTTAGGCCCTCAATTTTTATCACTTGTAACCTGAATTACAGGTGACCTTTTCATTGCTATCGGTCAAGCTTCCACTTAATAAGGTTAGAATGGCCCTTGTCATTGAGAAAAGAATAATGAGGAATCCCAAATGTAAGGGAGGGGGCAGAAATACACACGGGGGGAGAGAGAGAGAAAGAGACTCACAGAGAAACAAAACAAAAATACAAAGTTGAGGGTTTCAATGCTTGTATATTTGTCCTTGTTTAACCTATTTTAAAATGCATATTCACTTTTCCTGGAAAAATAGCCAGGTAACTTGAATCTTATAATTTAGCCACTGTGAATAAACCAAACACTTTATATAATGAATTTACTATTATCTGAGGGGGAAGAAGCCCAATACTTTTACTATTGATCTAAATGTATTTTTTTTTAAAAAAAATAACAATAAGTGAATTTCTTTTAATTTTATATTTTCTGTGTAATTATTTTAGGCACTTGTGGAAAGAATTTACCATTTAAAGTACTTCAAAGAGGTACTGATGGACATCAAAGAGCATCTAATAGACATCTATTGTACACAAAAAAAGGTTTTTCTTCTTAAGTTCACTTTCTCTCCTCCTGATTCTCTGAAAATATCAGGTTTACATTCTGTTGTTCAACATGCATGTAGCAGGCACTGCAGTGAGTGTCTGGTAATTGCTACAAAACATTCCATTGTCTGGGAAGTTGGGTCCCCAGGAAATGGCATGTGGCTAAAAGAGAAGTTCAGCTGGGGATGATGACAGTTCAACTTGTATTTTTAGTTATAGTTGTTATTGCCTAATATATGAATTAATAGCTCATTGGAAATGCCAGAAGAAACTAAATCTCCTACATGATTTAGAATACTGTAGCAACATACATAAAAGTATTAGGTTAAAATAATGACAATATAATTTAGAAAGAAAATAGATATTTGATTGTGTGTGAAGTCAAATATAATTGCAATTGTATCAGATACACACTTAAAGGGCCTCAATCTGAATTCTTGCTCTACTGATTATTTTAGGTATGGGGACTGGTTTTAAACAGACTCAGTATAATCTTACCTAAAAATAGACAAACATGGTAATTGACCATACCTTCGCTACACCTCCCATTGGCTAGTCAGCAAGATATGCAAATTAACCACCAACCAAGATGGCAGCTGGGAGCCACGCAGCGGAAGCGAGAAGGAGGCTTGCTTGCTCCAGTGATGGAGGAAGCCAAGGTTCCCCGCCTGCCACGGCCTGCTCTAAGCTACACTGAAAGCAACAAAGTTTCAATCATAGAAGGTAAATAAACCCCAGATACCTGCTTTCAGTGAGCCATGGCCACGGAGCTGGAGCCTTGGATTGCGGCCATGGCCACGGAGCTGGAGCCTTGGGTTGCCCCCGACGATGGAGGAAGCCAAGCTTCCCTGCCGCCTGTCCTGGACGGCTCTGAGCTCCACTCCAGGCTATAAAGTTTCAATTATAGAAGGTAAATAAATCCCAGAATTAAAAAAAAAAAAGAAAAAAAAAGAAGAGGCTGGGAGCTTCCATCACCAGGGGGGCTTGGCCAGCCTGAAAATGGCCCTCAGTCCCTCACCCAGAATGGCCAGGCACCCGATTGAAGACACCCCAACCTAAACCTCTTCCACCTCCTCAGCATCGCTAAGGATGTCCGACTGCAGCTTAGGCCTGCTCCCCGCTAGCAAGTAGACATCCCCCAAGGGCTCACGGGCTGCCAGAGGGATGTCTGACACCACCTTAGGCCCGATCCCCTTAGGAGTGGGCCTAAGCCAGCAGGTGGTCATCCCCCAAGGGGTCCCAGACTGTGAAAGGGCACAGGCCAGGATGAGGGACCACCCCCCTCCCTCAAGTGCACAAACTTTTGTGCACTGGACCTCTAGTATATATATAATAAGTAATAAATAATAAGTATAAATAAATAAAGTAATAAATATATAATATGTGGTGTGTGAATAGTCCCAACGATGACCCTGCTATTGCCTTCAACAAACCATTGCTACCTTGCCTCTCTTGGGCATTGTCGAAGCTACTGTGCGATTCCATTTGATGGGTGTTTATTAAATAAGTGCAAAACAAGTGCTGTGTTATCAGGCTTAGTAAGGTTTTATAGATTAACAAATGTATATTTTAAACTTCCTAACATAAGTGAAATTTGTAGCAGCTGTGGAGGAAAATGAGATACATTCATACAACTATTAACAAAATATAATGTGTTACCATGTTAAATACTACAGTGTGTAGAAAATTAGAAAGTACATCAGAGCACTGTGACATGATAGAAGATAGAGCAATGATATCCAATCCACGCTCCAAGGTGTTTCAGGATCTAGAAGAAAAAATGTTCCATGTTCAAATATGTGCAGACAACGCTGAACACTATAACATTTTGGGGGAATTCAACATATGTGCTCACATAGTAAAGCCTTTGAGAATTGCTCCAGATACATAATCTTTTAATATTTATAGCTTAAAGTACTGGAATCTAAAATGGAATATGCTTGCACTATATTGTATAAATATTATATATAAATATATATTATTAAAATATATAATATAATGTATATATTATTTACATAGTGCCTGGAAGCAAAACAATTCTAGAACACTGAACAAAGGAATCTATTGTTTTCTGGGAAGCCTCCTCGAATAATTAATCAAGATAGGAGATATATCTGTCTATGTCTATGTCTATCTATATCTATCTTTCTATTCCTACATATCTATCTATCTATCTATCTATCTATCTATCTATCTATCACCAAAATGCTATTAAGAAAAATGGTTATTATGAAGAACTATAAAAAGAAAAACTCATGGACATGAACAACACTATGGTGATTGCCAGGGGAAGGTTGGGTGGAGGTAAGTAGAAGAGGGTAAAGGGGGGATAAATTTTGACAGAAGGAGACTTGACTTGGGGTGGTGAACACACAATGCAATATTCATATGACACATTATTACCCAATGTCACTCCAATAATTTCAATAAAAAAACCCCCATACGGCCAATTGAAATATGACATGTTTTATTAAACATTTCACTTTATACTTTTTGAAAGATATGGAATGTTACCACATTACTTCTGTGCATGTATCAAAATAAGAGGGAGAGAGCTTATGATTTTCCTAAAAAATTCTTCATAATTACAGTTTGAAATTTGAAACCACTCATCTGTCTACAGTCAAGAATGTCCATATCTCCCCACGAAATACCAACCTCTGTTCCATCAAAAGCATTGGTGGCACAGGGTTTCTTAAAACAATCTACAGACACACTGAAGGTCATGAGAGATGATTCCCAAGGTGGCTTTGCAACGGCAGAGAGCTAGCCTGCCAGCTGTCTTGGGTTGGGAGTAAAGCTCAAGTCCTCTGCTTCACCACATGTTGTGCCTCATCTCACCGACATCTGCTTGCTAGGAAATAGAAGAGGGCTAAGCCACTGACACCAAACTGCACATAATTTTAAAATAGTATTTTGATGGTTTGTTTTTAAGAGAGAGGAAGGGAGAGAGAGAGGGAGAAACATTGATGTGAGAGAGAAACATCAATGCACACACCCCAACTGGGAATCTAACCTGCAACCTGCACACTCCAACCCACGAGCCAGGGCCAATCTGCACATTTTGATCTCATTGCACATGAGCAGGCATCGATATCACTACCTCATCGCAACTGTAATATGTACTTGATTTTAAGCGACAGTTATGTGTGTGTGTGGGGGGGGGGGGTCAACTCAGAATGCACAAAGTACATAATTCCTTTTAAAGATCAAGTATCACATAAGAATGAGGGCATTTCAGCCCTCAATGAAACATTCCCAAATTCTTGATTGTGCAAAAGAATGATGGCAAATTTCCTTTGGTCAACTTCATCTCAACTCTTCTATCCTCTGCCTAATCACAAAGAATTCCTCTTGGGGTCAACCTGGTAGCAAAGCAGGAGATACTCCCTAAGAAATACTTAATACTAAAAATCGCTTCTTTCATGCATTTAAATTAAAGTAATTTGCTTCTGATATTCTCAATACTCATCTCCAGGACTTGCCATTTAGCTTCAGGGGGGAAAAAAAGAAGAAGCACTTCTGAAAAGCTGATATATTACAGTTTAATTATAATAATTTTTTTACCTTACAGAATGCAAGTTATACTGGAAAAAATGTTTGAAATTGACATCATTTTGATTTTCTGAGGGCTTTCTAATACATTGGGTTAAACAGAAGGAATTTCCATGAGAAAAAGCATAAAAATATTTTTTCAACATTTAATGTCTACCTCCCAGAACTAAAAATGTGTAAGATTCTAGCTAACGTCTGTTTCCAAGAGTTTATAGATGAGATGTGCTTTTCCTCATTCTACCCACTGATACAACAGAAACTCCAAGACCTTCTCTATAAAACAATAATTAACAGAGGCTCACAGGTAGCGAAAGAAGGCATATTCTCCAGGAAACTTGCAAACCGAGAAATGACACAGTGGTGAGTTGGCTGAGTTTTCTTTTTGCCTCACATTTCCCAGAGTGAAAGCTGGAGATGTGAGGCCAAAAGGTATGCACTAGAAAAGCCCCAGAAAAGTTCTGCCAGAGGAACAGGTTTGGGCTGTCTAGCAACACAGAAAATTGTTATTTATTTATTTATTTATTAAAAATATATTTTATTGATTTTTTACAGAGAGGAAGGGAGAGGGATAGAGAGTTAGAAATATCGAAGAGAGAGAAACATCGATCAGCTGCTTCCTGCACACCCCCTACTGAGGATGTGCCGCAACCAAGGTACATGCCCTTGACCGGAATTGAACCTGGGGCCTTTCAGTCCGCAGGCCAACGCTCTATCCACTGAGCCAAACCGGTTAGGGCAACACAGAAAACTTTTAGAAAAGAACCACTCCATCCAGCCAAACACGGGGGTCGGGGGTGACCTCACCCCTACTCACCATAGCAAAGGCCAAGTGGTTAGCCTAGACTTCCATCTTTATGGAACTGGAACAGCTGCCCCTAGGTTGGTATTAGGGAAGGTTAAGTCGGAGGCAGGACTTCCGTTTCTGCCAGCCAATGATGAGGCTTCCCCACCACTCACCACAATGTCGACCATGTGGGGAACCTAAAAGTCCACCTCCATCTGACAATACAAGTGGGATGGAGTGAAGAGCCCTGAGTGGACCTTAACTCCCACCATCTGCCCATCCTTCTTTGCCATCACAGGCTTCTAAGGGAAGCCTCCCCTCTCCCATTGCCTCTTTCTCCTCTCTAGTCCTGCAAGCTTTTGACACTCTGCCTTTTGGTTCCTCAGTAGGCAGTGCCATGCTTTGTCAAGTTCCAGACAACGCTGATGTCCAGCGTAAGCCTAGCAGTCTGTGCTTTCTCTCTCTGTGACCCATTGTTAACCTCATTTTAGAAAGTTTTGTGACTACTGCATGTTAGTTTTTTGAGAATGAGTCTTCTCAAATGTTGTTTGCATTTTGTTCAAAAATTGACTGGAAAGCTTGAGAATGAAAGCAACACACTAGGGAAGGCTGAGTAGACTCTGGATTTTGATGGCGCCATGAGATCAAAGGTGGATTGCCAAGAAGAAACAAATTAATTAGTAATTTAAGCCACCATTTTCCACGTTGTCTGTAATGGTAAAAGCTGCAGTCCTCATTGCTGTGCTTACCTCTCTGTGTCCCAGCCCTGTAGAGGCAGGCCTTGTCCACGGGCAGTCATGGGCCTTGCAGGTGTGTAGATATTCACCAGAACAGCAAGAACAGACTTTCTAGTGTGGCCACCACTTTTCACATACAGACTAATATGAAGTGTAATTGAATCAGAAGTGAGATGAAAGTTTTGAATCTTGACCCTATTTCAGAAGAGTGACATGGGTGCATATAAGCCTGACATTTCCAAAGAAATAGTTCTTTGGTAGCTTAGGCTTCATCTCTTGATGTCAGGTTGACAAAGGAACTTACCATCCATCAATCTGAACAAAGCCAGGGTGATGGAGGAGGGAGCCTTGATGTGGCCTGTCTCCCTCGGATTCTTAGCCTCCCTCTCAGAGCAGCCTGGGGGTGAGTGACCCAAGGGTTTCTCAAGGTTGAAATATCAACAAAGGATTATTGTTGGAGTGTCTATAGGATCAGAGAGTTGAGAAACTTTAGAAACTAAACTTGAAAAATTATAAATCATTTTATTGTGAGGTTAAAACTTTGAAATAGTTTTTTTTATTATTTTTCACAGGTTATGGCTCTAATGAAATATCCCTAATTTCTTAAGAAATTTCTGTTCTTAAGGAAAACTCCTTAGAAAATAGAGTAACAACAATATACCGCTTCATGTTTTGTATTTTTCATTAACAGAAAAATTGCTGGGCTCCTCATTTGTTGGGTGATACTGGGTCTAATTGCTGCCCCACTCTTTAATGTCATACATTCATTTTCTTCATGGCATGCATCATGTTCTTAATCATTATATGCATTTTTCTACTTGTTTAGTATCGGGCTCTGCCAACTTGAATGGCATTTTTATCAGAACTGAGATTATATGTAACTTGTTCATCCCTGACTTTTCAAATCTTAGCATGTAGTAGGTTCAAGATACATTTGTTGAACAAATGAAGGCATGAGTTATTAAGCAAAAATGAAAGTCAGGATTTATGACATGCTATTAATTTCAAGAATAAATGTATAAGTACAGAATTACTGTGAAATGACTTGAAAAATGACTTGAGAGCCTGGCCTCCCTGGTATTATAAAAGCTCACAGAATTCTTACTGGCATAAGAAAAGTAATGTACCTGCTGAGTGACCACTGTAATCTTTGAATATAATTTTTTAAAATGTTCTAAATGGCTTAATAATACTTTCAATTCTTATATGCAGTGTCAAGAAACTTATTAAGTTACCTGAATTTAGTCAAGAAAAGAACGCTGTTACATGGCCAAATATATCTCTCAGCTGGATTCCTTCACTGTAGAGCTACATACACAAAGAGACTGGAACTACAAGTGACAGAAAGGCAGAAAACTCTGGTTGACTGACTTTTCCCCAAAGAACACCTGAAACCATGGATTTGTCCTTTGAATGTAGTCTTTGATCTATCACACAACTTTTTAGGAAAATAGTTTCAGTCTTATTTGAAAACCCATGGCATTTCTGATAAGCTTCAAAGGAAAAAAATCTATACAAGCTAGAATAAAACAACAAAACATAAAACCACACAATGCAACTCTAGTCTACATGTAGCTACAGATACAAAAACATTAACCGGTAGAGAACTGTTTCTTTGTTAGGGAGAAAAATTATAATTATTCTTCGAAGTTAGTCAAAAGAAAATCATTCTTACGTTTTTCCATCCCATGGAGACTTATGGCTTATATACAAATTTCATGTGAATACTTTTGGGTAAATCATTTCTTCACTCAGACAACATAAATACTACATATCCATATTAGAAAATTACTTTGTAAGACAATGAGACTTCTTTTAAATGGGAAGCTAAATAATTTACCAAACTCCCATATCTGTCCACTACATGTTTTCTGTTATTTTTAACCTTTCTCAATCATTAGCTGTCATGTATCGGAAATTTAATGAACATCAACCTAACTCCTTTATTGTGTTGCGTTAAGTGCATGGATGTTAAACTCTTATACAGGGTGCAGCGTAAATATATACAATCTCTTACATGAGGTGATCTTTATAGGCATATATATCTATTTAGTAATGTAATTTATTCTGGATGTCAAATAGCTTTAAAAGGTGTGACTTACAGTTCTATTAATGGACCTGAAATTGTCACCATTAAAGCCCACTTTTAAAGTCTGAGTTATAGTGTTTCCCGGAGGCCTGTGTTAAAATTCCAACATACTACTTTGGGATGGATGAGCGATTAAACTAGTGTTTAACAGTTATTATTTGGCCACTACCTATTTATGCACATAAAGTTTTAAGGGGACACCATGCCTGTTCATTTGCATGTTGAAACGCCTGTTTGTGTGTCATGATAGAGGTGAGTACGTGCCACAGAGATTGTATAGCCTAAAAATTAAAAATATTTACTACTGCCGAAACCG
>NW_006383018.1:1632652-1633189 GCF_000327345.1 Myotis davidii | reverse complement strand
TAATAATACTTTCAATTCTTATATGCAGTGTCAAGAAACTTATTAAGTTACCTGAATTTAGTCAAGAAAAGAACGCTGTTACATGGCCAAATATATCTCTCAGCTGGATTCCTTCACTGTAGAGCTACATACACAAAGAGACTGGAACTACAAGTGACAGAAAGGCAGAAAACTCTGGTTGACTGACTTTTCCCCAAAGAACACCTGAAACCATGGATTTGTCCTTTGAATGTCGTCTTTGATCTATCACACAACTTTTTAGGAAAATAGTTTTAGTCTTATTTGAAAACCCATGGCATTTCTGATAAGTTTCAAAGGAAAAAAATCGATACAAGCTAGAATAAAACAACAAAACATAAAACCACACAATGCAACTCTAGTCTACATGTAGCTACAGATACAAAAACATTAACCGGTAGAGAACTGTTTCTTTGTTAGGGAGAAAAATTATAATTATTCTTCGAAGTTAGTCAAAAGAAAATCATTCTTACGTTTTTCCATCCCATGGAGACTTATGGCTTATATACAAATTTCATG
>NW_006383018.1:1631946-1632584 GCF_000327345.1 Myotis davidii | reverse complement strand
GTCATGTATTGGAAATTTAATGAACATCAACCTAGCTCCTTTATTGTGTTGCGTTAAGTGCATGGATGTTAAACTCTTATACAGGGTGCAGCGTAAATATATACAATCTCTTACATGAGGTGATCTTTATAGGCATATATATCTATTTAGTAATGTAATTTATTCTGGATGTCAAATAGCTTTAAAAGGTGTGACTTACAGTTCTATTAATGGACCTGAAATTGTCACCATTAAAGCCCACTTTTAAAGTCTGAGTTATAGTGTTTCCCGGAGGCCTGTGTTAAAATTCCAACATACTACTTTGGGATGGATGAGCGATTAAACTAGTGTTTAACAGTTATTATTTGGCCACTACCTATTTATGCACATAAAGTTTTAAGGGGACACCATGCCTGTTCATTTGCATGTTGAAACGCCTGTTTGTGTGTCATGATAGAGGTGAGTACGTGCCACAGAGATTGTATAGCCTAAAAATTAAAAATATTTACTACTGGCCGAAACCGGTTTGGCTTAGTGGATAGAGCGTCGGCCTGCGGACTGAAGGGTCCCAGGTTTGATTCCGGTCAAGGGCATGTACCTGAGCTGCGGGCACATCCCCAGTAGATGTGCAGGAGGCAGCTGATCGATGTTTCTCTCTC
>NW_006383018.1:1631432-1631857 GCF_000327345.1 Myotis davidii | reverse complement strand
TAAAGCCCACTTTTAAAGTCTGAGTTATAGTGTTTCCCGGAGGCCTGTGTTAAAATTCCAACATACTACTTTGGGATGGATGCGCGATTAAACTAGTGTTTAACAGTTATTATTTGGCCACTACCTATTTATGCACATAAAGTTTTAAGGGAACACCATGCCTGTTCATTTGCATGTTGAAAAGCCTGTTTGTGTGTCACGATAAAGGTGAGTAGGTGCCACAGAGATTGTATAGCCTAAAAATTAATAATATTTACTACTGGCCTTTATAGAAAAAGTTACTAACCCCATGTTAAACCATTAGTGACAACTAAGTATTTTTTTCTGGCAAAGGGGCAAAAGTGGATTTTAAAAATACAAACACATACACATACCACATTAAGTTTTTTATGTATTCAATCCATTAACTTGAATGATTTTTTTAA
>NW_006383018.1:1626084-1630558 GCF_000327345.1 Myotis davidii | reverse complement strand
GTGTTTCAGATTACTGGCAAAAGATCCCTGGAACTGAGACAGGTGTTATACCACAGGTGTGCCACTAGGGCAACCGCAGCTACAAGCCTGACACAGCAGGAAGATCAAAGGACTGAGGCAGTGAGCCAATGAAAAGGTACACACAACATGAGCTTTCAGCCAAGATGGATGAGAAGGATGGACCAGATTAACCTCCTGCCTTGAACAACTAAAAACCAGTTAAATATTTAAAGCAATGATTTTAAGATATTGGACAACAGATAGTGCAGAATAGTTATTCCTGCGAAGGAGGAAACAAGTGAGATGAGCCCTATGATTGTCCTAGTTTACTAGTACTGTATCGAGAGAGTTGCCCTCACATAAAGCTGTGATCCTCAGAGATCTGTACACTGACTGAGACGGCCAGGTCTCAAGCTATCAGAGTCAAGCATAATTTGAGCTTTTGTTAACACTGCAAAAACACTTTTGCAAAGAAATTGTACAAGTTTACAGAGTGCATGAGAGTATGTTTTCATTTTAACTATTTTTGGAATATAGGCATATCTTATCATAATTTGGATTTGCATTTCCCTAACGAATGTCTTCAAGAACCTTTTCAAATCTTTATTGGCTATTTGGATATCTTTTATTGTGAAGTGTCTCTAAGTCTTTGATACATATATTATTCTTTTGGTTTGACTGTTGTTGTTTTGGGGTGTGTGTGTGTGTGTGTGTGTTTTCTAATTGATTTACAGGAATGTTGTGTATTCTATATATGAGTTATTTGTTTGTTGTACAGCAAAATCTTCTCCCACTCTCTGGCTTGCCTAGTTTTCACTTTTTTAGTGCTGTCTTTTGATTGACAGAAGTTTGTAATTTTATTAACATCCAATTTTCAAGCATATTTTTGCTCAAAACTTTTTAGGTGACGTTCAGGAAATATTTACCTATTCACACAGTGAGGTATTTGAAAATAATCGTCTCAGCAGTAATAGCTCAACCACAGGCGAAGGCTATCAGGGTCCATTTCCAAACTTGATTATTGCTGCTCAGAACAAAGATTCATGTCACTTTGCAATGTTGATATTTTCACATGCTTTCAACAAGGAAATCAAGTACAGATATGGGTCTCCTTGTGAATCCCCAAACCAAAATCCAATTATCAGTTGGGAATTTACATTTCCTTTAGGGGGGAATGTAAACATGGGCTTATAATAAAGAGATATTTTTATCAAATACATGAAGGAAAGACTTCTCTGAGTTTTGGTTCTACCACGAGAGGAAGGACACAGTCCAAGCCTTACTTGGTGAGGTAAGCTGTGACAAAGCAACATTTTCTTGTACAGCTATAAGAAATCTAATATTACAAGTGAAAGAGAATGAGTAGAAGATCAATGGCAGGACGATGGTTGTCTAGTGTTAACAAACAAAAATGGGGAAGTGTTTGAGCTGCAAATCTGACCTGGTCCCAACGCCTACAGCAGAGCCCGGCCAGGTGACAGATGGTGCCATACAATTTCCTAAAACTCTGCTGGGCACAACTTGTTCCCCAAATGGCAGAGGGTTTCTTTCCTCCTCACTCCCCATCCCAAACAAAAGCACCAAATATTATAATCATCTTCACCTTCACACAGGAAGAACAAGTTCTTTGGCTCTCTGCACACTCTAGTTAAATACCATCAGTTGTGAGATACCCTTTAGTACAATGGTTTCTCCTGTCCTATTAAAATAGCCTGGAATAGAGACAAACCTTTCTCTAAAAAATAATAATAATAATAATTAATTAAGAAGATAGAATTTGAGTTTAAATTGCTGCATCTCAGAGATGTTTGTTATTTCAACTCTATGAAATACAAAAGCTGAAGAAACATGAAGAAAATATAAAGAAACTATGAAATTGATTTGATTTTTACAATCTTGAGTGGTTGTTCTAAGTAAGCCTTTCTCTTCCTTGTACATTACCTTGAGCAGAGCTCTTTAGGAGCTAATGTGCCATTTACGGAAATCCTGTCTTGGTGTTCTGCTCTGTTAGTGAATACCTTCCAATAAGGTTAGGCCAATTACTGGGTCCAAGTGCTGGTTAAATTTTTTTTCTTCCTGCCAACACAAAGGTCAAATGTCTCAGAAACCTTTGTTTGGGTGGATTGAGTTTTCTTCTTGTTTCAAATGAGAATTTATACCAATATTTCTTGGGATGCTCCCGATTCTTGGAGGAGGCTTTTGAAGCTCATGACATTCATCCTGACAACCTCTGCAGGCTGAGCAAGTGAGGGATTCTTTGAAAGGATTTTTGTATGAGATAGCAACTCCTCTAAACAGTGGCACCATGGAGAGTTAACACAGGGATTTCCCAGCAGAAATTGTTTATTGTCCTTTAGTTTACAAAGTTAATTTAGAAGCAGTAGCGAGTTGAGGTTTAGCTTTTAGCTTAGTACAGAGCAGACAAATTCCTAGTAATGATTTCATGCAGTCTTACACTTCATTCCATGATTCTGTTGCTTTTAACATCTCTGGCTGATTCTTTCTGACTAAAATATTCTATAGTGTTCCATCAATATTTTTACATGGTGATTTTTATGCATCGATACCAAAGACTTTGGAGGCTGCTAATTTAAGATCTGTGGAGGCTCTAATAACCTTATGATCATAACTTGAGCCTGAGGTTAATCATAAGCTTCTATGTGGCTGCAGCATATCAGAATTGCCTTTAAATCGTAGAAGATCTCTGCCTTTCACAGCCTTCCTTAAGTTAGCTGCATTGGTTGGTACTACAATTTTACTTATCAAATTCTCTGATTTCATTAAAGCAGATATCCCAAGCCACAGTCTTCATGGTTATCAATGTTTTAAAATTCATTGATCTTTGTTCTTATTTTTTTTTATTTTTCTCCTTCTACAGGGTTTAGTTTTACTTTGCTCTTCTTATAATAGGAACTTAGTTATTGCTTCATTTCTAATTTGTGCATTTAATACTATAAGTGTCCTGTTCAACACTACTTGTGACGTTTCCAACAAATTTTGATATATTTTCCTTTATATTCAGTTCAATGTACTTAAAATTTTTATTAAATTTACTGTTATGACATTGGTTGAAACAATTATATAGGTTTCAAGTGTACTATTCTATAATAGATCACATTGCATTGTGTGTTCACCACTTAAAGTCAACTATACTCCTATCACCATATATTTGACCTTCTTCACCCTTTATTCCCCACTATCTCCCTTTCAGGCTGGTAACTACCATGCTATTGTCTGTGCCTATGAGTTTTTGTCTGCTTGTCCTACTTGTTTATTTGTTGCTTTCAGTTTTATGTCCCATCTGTGAAATCATATGGTTCTACACTTTTTCCATCTGACTTATTTTGCTTAGCATGCTATTCTCAAGATTCATCTATGTTGTTGCAAATGGTAGTATTTCATCTTTCCTGATGGCTGTATATGACATCCTTACACAATCATCTATCAAAGGACACTTTGGTTGTTTCCATGTCTTGGTAAAATGGTGCTGCAAAAAATTGAAAAGCCACATGCAAAAGAATGAAACTAGACTGCTATTTGTCACCATACAAATTATTAACACAAAATGAATCAAAGACCTAAATATAAGACCTTAAACAATGTTACATAGAAGAAAACATGGGTACTAAACTTACGGACCTTGGTCTTAGCATTTTATGAATTCGACCTCAAACCAAAGGAAGTAAAAATAAAAACAATAATTTCTTTATTGATTTCAGAGAGGAAGGGAGAGGGAGAGAGAGAGAGAAACATCAAGGATCTGCTGCCTCCTGCCCACTCCCTACGATAGAGCCTGTAACCTGGGCATGTGCCCTTGTCCGGAATCAAACTCAGGACCCTTCAGTCTGCAGGCCGATGCTCTATCCACTGAGCCAAACTGGCTAGGGTTGTGAGCAGTACTCTTTAACATCAACTTCATGTGGAGCAAGAAACCACCATTGATAGATAGATTTTGTTTTTTTTTCAGAACAGGATCAGTGTAAGGTATGAAACATTAGAGAAGATTTGAGGAACTGAGAATTTGACCTCAGGATCTTATAATATGAGTGGAATAGAAGTTGGGAGGGATAATCCTATCTAATAATAGACAAACATGGTAATTAACCATACCTCCGCTATGCTTCCCATTGGCTAATCAGCAGGATATGCAAATTAACTGCCAACCAAGATGGCGGCCAGCAGCCACGCAGCTGAAGAGAACATGAGGCTTGGTTGCCCCATCGATGGAGGAAGCCAAGGTTCCCCGTCTGCTGTGGCCCGGCTCTCAGCTCAGGATGCAACAATGTTGCAATTGTAGAAGCTAAACAAACCCCAGATACCTGCTTTTAGTGGGCCAGCCTCGAGCTGGAGCCACAACCAAGTTTCAATTACAGAAGGTAAATAAATCCCAGAATAAAAAAGAAAAAAGAAAAAAAGGAGAGACTGGGAGCCTCAGTTGCAGGCTTGGCCCGCCTGAAAAAAAACCTTCTCCCCT
>NW_006383018.1:1625140-1625913 GCF_000327345.1 Myotis davidii | reverse complement strand
GGGGGATGTCCCCCTGCCCCGCAGGGAGCGGGCCTAAGCCAGCAGGTGGACAACCTCCGAGGGGTCCTGGACTGCAAGAGGGTGCAGTCCAGGCTGAGGGGCTCCCCCTCCCCACTGAGTGCACAAATTTTTGTGTGCCAGGCCTCTAGTCCTATATAATAAAAGCCTAATATGCTAAGTATCTGGTCGACCAGTCAGCTGTTCAACCAATCAAAGCGTAATATGCTAATAATATGCTAAGTCTGCTCAACCTCTTGCTATTACCAACAGGGGGCAGTCGATTGGTTGGCCAGTTGCTATGATGTGCACTGACCAGCAGGGGGCAGAATCTCCAACTGGTAGGTTATCTTGCTGCTGGGGTCCAGCTGATTGGGACTGAGTGAGATGGGCTGGACATACCCTGGAGCCCTCCTGCGGTCCCTCCCCAGCTGGCCAACCCTCCGTATCCTTCCCCAGCTCCAATCATGCACTGGTGGGGTCTCTCGGCCTGGCCTGCTCCTTCTAGCAATCAGGGACATCTCAAGTGATGTCAAAGAGCTGGTTTCATCCTGATTCACAGGCCAGGCCAAGGGATCCCACTGGTGCACGAATTCATGCATCTGGCCTCTAGTGTTTAATATGTAAACATAGGGCAGATTGCCAGGTAGCATGGGACCATTTATAGCAGGTATGAATTTTAACTTTCCTCTTGGGAAATGGTAGTGGTAGGTGAGCATGTTTAACAAGTAAAGATAGGGCAGCTTGCGCAGGACCATTTATACCATGAAAGGAAT
>NW_006383018.1:1616157-1625091 GCF_000327345.1 Myotis davidii | reverse complement strand
GTGGATGCAAAAGAGAATTGCAATATGATGATGATCATCATCATAAAAATTATGGAGAGCTTACTTAGGTATTCACTTTGCATGCATTCATATATTTAGGTTTAAGGTTAGTTTGGAGACCAGGTAGATGGCAGTTCTTTCATGATGATTTAGCATACATGCGGGAAAAAAAACCAAGTTTGTAGGATATACCCTACTTCTCTCACTTAGTAGCTAAGTCAGGCAACTCCTCTGAAACTTGTTTTTTATTAACTAGGGATGTTAATTCTTACCTTGCAAAATCATTATGATATTTTAAGAAGATAAACCATAGCATGCTCCATGACACATAGTAAACATCCAAAAATTATTGTTTCTCTCTCTTCTTTCTACCCTTTAATTTAAAAAAATACATCCACAACAGAAAGCACTTTTTTTTGGAAAAAAACAATACTTTTATCATAATATTAAAATGCTACGTTATGCTAATATCATACCACAGATGTCAAATTTGGATTCTTGATGGTAATTCCAGCCATTGCTACAGGATATTTTCAATTTGTTTTTTATGCTAAACTTCTACTGGAACAATGAATTAAAAACTTAATATTGTGTATTTTGAGTTAAAAGCTATAGCAAAGCCACTGCAATACTACATCCCTGTAGCCATAGGACACATTTATTGAGCTTATCTTAGAGACTTTCTGCCCTCAAAGCACAGCTTTGGATTAGTCTAAACCAACAGGCAACCCTAATGTCTTACTGTATTTGTGATTCGTTTTAAATAAGTCTTCCTTTCTACCTCCTTCCCTCCCTCATCCCCTCCCTTTCTTCCTTCTCTCTTTTTTCTTTCTTTATTTCTTTGATTTAACATCTTATTAGCCAGGCCAGTCACTTCCCTACCCACTAAACCAGGGGTCCTCAAACTACGGCCCGCGGGCCACATGCAAATACAAATATTGTTTTTGTTCCCATTTTGTGTTTTTACTTCAAAATAAGATATGTGCAGTGTGCATAGGAATTTGTTCATAGTTTTTTTTTAAACTATAGCCCGGCCCTCCAACGGTCTGAGGGACAGTGAACTGGCCCCCTGTTTAAAAAGTTTGAGGACCCCTGCACTAAACCTTTCATTTAAATTGACCAAACAGTCAGGCTGTTATGAAAACATGAGATGCTATAAAATATCCTCACTGGGCGGATAGCACGGCTTAATTGTGCAGAGCATGAATTCAATCTCCCTTAAAGTACTTCTGCCCTGTCTGTGATCACTCGATATTATTGCCAAGTAAATTATGTCTGTATTTCTAGCACATGAAAATGTTAAGAATGTAGTACATCCATTTTGTTCATCTATTGCCCCTATGCTCATGACCTTGATGAAGGACAAACTGATACTTTTTACAAATAATACTCTTCCTTCTACTCTTCCTTCGCCTGCAAGTATCTGGAGGGATGAGAAGATGTCCTGTGGAGTCCCTGAGGGTCATCCACTCACCACCGAGATCTTTGCCATCCCCTTTAGCTCTTCATAGATGGCCAGAATCTCCTAAAATACCAAATATTCACCGAGAATGCGATCTCCATTTTGGAGCCTCTGCTATTATTTTGACCACAAAGTGACCAATTATCATACTGTATCATCAATGACTAAATCACACACATTCACAGTGGTTTTCTGAAAACAAGCAGATCACAGAAATATACTGAAGGCACACTGTGTCTTGGCCACTGCCCGTGCCCTCAGGCAGACATTGCAGAGGTAATGAGGGATTTCCAGGGAAAAGACTATCTCATGCATTGTCAGCTATTAGAAAGGGAAATAAAAACTGGCACTCAATTATCCCTTGAGACTCTAACCAGCAATGTTTTTCTTGATACTAACTGGAGAGTGTCAAGTCTAAAGTATTATATCTATGTTGAAAAATACAGGTATCTTGTCTATATGATTAATATATGTGTCCAGCTAAGATATTTATAGACTTAGAAGTTACAATGCTGGTAAACAATTTCAATCCCTCCTGAGCAACCTAACCTCATGATGTCACCTATTTTGAGCCCAGAATTAGCTTCATATTACTTTCTTCGCAAATTAAAAGTAATCAGGTTTTTACATCAAGGAATTGTTACTTTATTTTGGTAAGGAAAACAGAACTGTCTACACTTTAGCTTTTATTATTATTGAGTCAAACTAAATATTTCATCACACATTTTGTTTTCACCAAGACTATCTGACTTATTAATAACACTTTTGTTCTGGACTCTTAATCCTTTTTTTGGATTTTCAATGATAGGGTGAAAGAGAACTCAAGTGCTCTTTCTGCTAGTATTATAAAAAAAATTGCCTTGTGTGGATACAGCTTAAACAACTAATCACCATTAGTGTTAAATGCAGGTTTTAATCAAGGAGAATTGAGCCACAATAACAAGACGCATACTGTGCTCCCAGAAAGGAAAATTTGTTTTTGGAAGTGACATGTCACAGGTCATCATCTTTTATTCTGTGTTGGCATTCCCCACCCCCCTTAAGTCTACAGCAATAATGCTGCTACAATGTGCCAGCATGAAACTTCAGGGCCAAGGGCTCACCAGGTATAGTCAAGATAGACTGAGTGAAAACACAGTGCTGAAGTAAATAAAATAATCAGGCAGCTTTTCCGTAAGTGAACAATGGGTAGAAACAATTTTAGGGGTGCGGGTGGAATCACTGTACATTTAGCAATACTCCCATCTTATAAAACATTTACTTCTTCCAACTTAGTCTAGGATATGAATAACTGCTAATAAATCTACCCAGCATATAAGTTAATTTTCTTTGCAGATGAGTTCCTGGTTTTGTTAAGAAGTCAATTACATTTTTTATTGTGCGTTGCTTAACATAATAGATCTTTCATATTGTAGCTCTGTAATAACTACATTTTAATTACATTTCATTCAAGTTTATAAAAGTATAATTAAAATATATACTAGGGTGCAGAGTCTCAATTTTTAATTCATCACTATCGTGTTCAGATGTAAAGGACACTGAATCAGCAGCATAAGTTTATTTCACATATGTCCTGTGTTATGTTTTATACAATTATCATATCTAAAAATAGCATCCAAGAACACTTAGGGTAGGATGATGGAGATCAATTAAAACAGTCATACCTATTGGCAAAATACAGCTCAAGGTTTTACATTATAGATGCTAAAAATTGTCTAGTATTCTGTTCTATTGAAAGTATGTTATTTCTTTTAATGGTGTGTTATTTGCAAGTTAAACCACTATATCACCAATACTCTTATTTTAAAGAATACTGGAACATCAGATATATTGAAAAGAGCTCCAAACATGTACTTTTTCAGCAGTCCAGAAAAACATTTTAATTTTATTTAATTTTTCCATCACCATTTATCCCTTCTATTCCCTTTCCCATCCCTACCCATCCCCCTCCACCTCCACAAATCACCACACTGTTGTCTATATCTATGAGTTATCTCTCTTTTCTTCTTTTTGCTCAATCCCCATGCCCACCCCTTCCCAGCTCAGAGCCCTCCTCACTTCCCTGGAGCTGCCTGCCTGCTGTCTAAGTGAGGAGGGCTGTGTCTCTATTTTGCTTGGTAGTTCAGTTTGTTCATTAAATTCCACAGATGATTGAAATCATATGGTACTTGTCTCAGAAAGACATTTTTAATTCAAAAGAGGTTATTATACAAAATCTATTTTAGAACTGAGCTGTAAAATTTACAGGAGAATATGAGCAAGTCTAAATTAAGCATCCATATATGGCTGAGGCAGAAAAAGCATATTATTGCTTTTTAGGTGGTGCAGGGATGTGGAGTATAATGCTGTTTAACAAAACCCTCCTTCTTGCCTACCTTAATGGTGCATAGAATAGCACATAGTAGGTTAGAGGAAAAAGCAGATTTAATTTACTCACTTGTGCAGAGAAAACATTTCTTTGATTTTGGAATTATGTCAAAGTACCTGCATTAAGGCAGAACACAGAAATCCTTCTCTTCTTCAACAGGGCTTTTCTCTTGGATTCTATATGAAGGCCTGTTTCCTGAAATCCCAGTAAGTTCTTGCAAGATTCTAAAATGCTTTGAATGTCTATAGACTTAGAGTGCTGCTAAGCAAATAAAGGGGAGGTTGTACAGTCAAAACTGGATTCTTTGCAACTTGCTGATATTCTGTGTGAATAAGATAATGTCATTGACTAGGAAGCAAAGGGACATTCTGAGCATAATCTTCAATGATTTGTGAAAGGATTCCACTGGCTCTGGTATGAGGAATTTGTGCTAGATGTGTTATCACACACAATATAAATCTATCAAGAGATCTGCAAACAGATTCAGTGGCAAGTGTATGAGCCAATATATGCAATACACTAAGCCTGAGACAGATTTTTGTCCACATTGTTAAGCATCATAGTTCAGAATCCACTCACTTTCTTAAAAATGTGCAAGTGTTTCAACAACAATGCTTCAAAGCTTTTGTAGTAATCAAATAAAATGATGGTTATGAAAGTGATTTATAAGTTGTAAAGTTATTTACACATTTATTGGTTATTAAACCATATAACACTGATGAGGATGTAATTCTCAATAGTTGACAACCTTAACTGTTTACATCACCTAGAGAGCTATAAAAAAATATTGATACTGCCCTAACTGGTTTGGCTCAGTGGATAGAGAGTCGGCCTGCGGACTGAAGGGTCCCAGGTTCAATTCCAGTCAAGGGCATGTATCTTGGTTGCAGGCACATCCCCAGTGGGAGGTGTGCAGGAGGCAGCTGATCGATGTTTCTCTCTCATTGATGTTTCTAGCTCTCTATCCCTCTCCCTTCCACTCTGTAAAAAATCAATAAAATATATTTTTAAAAAAATAGATACTTATGGCCCATCCCTAGAAATTCTGATAAGATCAGTCTGGAATGTAGCTAGATATCAGATCTCTAGGTAATCCTAATATGTGCTTGATGTCTTCATTTACTCTTTTTCTCTTAATTCTTACCTGGGGATATATTTATTGATTTTAGAGAAGAAGGGAGAGAGAGAGAGAGAGAGAGAGAGAGAGAGAGAGAGAGAGAGAGAGAGAGAGAGACATTGATGTAAGAGAGAAACATGGATTGTTGCCTCCTATAGGCACTTCACTGGGGAGGATTGTGCCCTGACCTGGAATCAAACTCATAACCATTGGTGTACAGGATGACACTACAACCAAGGGAGCCACCTGGCTGGGGCTTCACTTACTTTTTGCTACAATGCAATGTTATGGTGGCTTCTTTTCCCTCACTGGGGAAACAGGTTGGCTTTTAATTAAACTTGAAGTCAAATTTGACATCCATATAAAAATAAAACCACAAGATCCTCATTCTGACTATGTAATATCTGCTCAGTTATTTGCCTATGTCATTTATAATCTCTGCAATGACTAGAAATAATTATTATTACCACTTTAAGAATGAGAAACCTAAAAATCAGAGAAGTTAAGAAAAATATCTAAGTTCACGTTGGTAGAAAACACAGAACCAGCATTTGAACCCAAGTATATTTGTCTTCATACGTAGCCATGGCATTTTGACTATATCATACTACATACATATGTGATTTTAAAACAAACTATATCTGAGGATTAGGTTTCCTGGATAAAATAAAAAATCAAATGTTTAAAAAGGCAGGACTTTATTGTTATGTATATTAGTGCAATGTGACTTACTATAATAGTTTTGGAAGGGCCTTTGAGAAATCTATAAAACGTTATTCATAGTTGTTTTATAATAACAAGAACCACGTGCTTACCCTCTGATTATCCATCCACTCCCAGGCACTACATAGGACCCACCTCACTTACCACAGGGATGTTATAAGGTAGGTGCTTTTGTTACTCCTATTTTTCCAAAACTGGTATTTAAGAAAAAAATATTTGGAGGATTTAATCAACTACCTGAAATACAGGCATTCAATAGCAGAACTTGATTCAAATCCATCAGCCTGCAGTTTAACCCTACCCTCTTTTAAGCAAGTAATTTTGTATTTATGCACATGTCCTAAGGAAATAGTCAGAATATGAAAACAAACTTACTTTAAGATTCTTTCTTATTGGTAAAAAACTGGGAGAAAACCTCCCAAAATATTCACCAATGGTGGAATGGTCAAGTAAATGATGGTAACCTAACTAGGTACAATGAAATATTGCAGACATACTGAAAGCAATGTTTATAACAATTATAAATATGGACAAAGAGTTAAAAGGTTACTTTTACATAGGATGCAGAAAACTGTGAATACTCTTCTTCATTTGCAACAAGAAAGTCCAGCTAATTTGTAGAATCATATCTTTTTCTTAAGCCCGTCAGAAAGTTGAGGCTAGAACACCCCAGTCAGGCTACTGATCCCAAGGATGGACAAGCCTTTCCAAGTAGAGATAGACATGCAGCGTGTCTCACCTTTGGCAGAGCAGGGTAGAAAGAGGTGGCTGATACAAATGGGTAAGAAGAAATTAACTAAAATTTTAGAGTAAATTTGTAAAGGTCAAGTGTGTGCCAACTTCTCAGATTGGATTTTCTGGCACCCCCAAATAGGAGTTCATACTCACTTGAAAGTACTTCTCTATGTGCATCTACCAAAAACCCATTTAGTGCAATGAATCACACTAGTAAAAACTCACTAATTTTTTTTTTGTGTGTGTGTGTGTGTGTTTATTTTGTTATAGGGTGGTAGGGAGACAAGAGAGTCAGTTCAACTGATTATTAGGCATACATTTTAGCTCTCATTAACATTATTATCTATTATAATATTATGCAAATCATATCATTCCATGATTTTGGTGCTTGTTCCTAATTTATATTTTGTCGACTTCAGGTAGCAGTGTTAGAGATACCTGCCTTAACCAAGAAAGAATACTGATCCTTTTTAAAGTCTTTACATTTTTTAGAGCAGTCTTAGGTTCACAGTGAAATTGAGATGAAAACAGAAAATTCCCATATACCCTCAGTCCCCTTCACATGCATACACACCCCCATTATCAACATCATTTACCAGAATGGTATGTTTTTACCAAGGGTAAACCTACATTAAGCATCATAATTTTTCAAAGTCCATAGTTTACATTATGGCTCACTCTTGGTATTGTACATTCTTTAGGTTTGAACAAATGTATAATGACAATGTATAAATACATCTCACAGTGTTTCGGCTGCCCTAAAAATCCTTTTGCTGCACCTAAACATCCCTCTAGCTCACCACCCCTGACAACCACTGATTTTTTTACTGTTTTCATAATTTTGGCTTTTCTAGAATATCCTAGTGGGAATCATACAGTACATAGCCTTTTTAGATTGTCTTCTTTTACTTAGTAATGTGCATTTAAGTTTCCTCCATGACATTTCATGGCTCAATGGCTCATTTCTTTTAATACTAAATAATATTCCATTGTCTGAATATACCATTATTTATCCACTCACCTGCTGAAGGACATCTTGGTTGCTTCCAAGTTTGAAGGATTATGAATAAAGCGGCTATAAACCTCTGGGTACAGGCTTTTGTGTAGGCATATGATTTCAACTCCTTTGGGTAAAAAACAAGAAGCACAATTGCTGGATCTGTTTAGTTTTGTAAGAAACTGCCATACACTCTTCCAAAGTGTCTGTACCATTTTGCATTCCCACCAGCAATGAATGAGTTTCCCGTTGTTCCATACCCTCATCAGCATTTAGTGTTGTCAGCGTTCTGGATTTAAGCCATTCTAAAAGGTGTGTGGTGGTATCTCACTGTTGTTTTAAATTGCGTTTCCCTGATTATATATGATGTGGAACATCTTTTTATGTACTTACTTGCCATCGGTATATCTTCTTTGGGGAATATTGACTTCTGTTTAAACTATTTTTATTCACATCTACCTGGGAAGGAATTAAATACTATAAATATCTATAAGTATGTATATACTAAGTTCTCTCATTCCATTTTTCTCAGTTCACAGGAAAAGGCAGAGAGCGTAATGAAATGGTTATTTACTATTTTAATTGCAACATGCATGTTGAGATCTAGCTTCATAAACGGTTAATTATCCATTGATTTAATTCTGGAACTCCTTAGTGTAGTTTCTAAGGAAGGCTGTATCATTTATCAAACATGTCACTTCTCTGCTGGTGAGTGAAATTATTTCACACAACATATGGCAGTAAGACCTTCCTTTTAGGAATGCTAAGATAATTTTTCCCATTTTATTACATTTATGTGATAAAAAGAAGGAAATGTGTAGATATACAAATAAATCGCCCAAAAGGGAAATCAAACACACACACACACACACACACACACACACACTACACACATATAATGTTATACCAGCATGTATTTTCTTGAGCTAAAGCTTCCTTAACAAAGATTTTGGATAATATTGTTTCTGCCATTGGTAGACAATATTTAGAGATGGTGGGATGTTGCAACATCAGATGACAGTAAGTTCTGGTTCGTCACACCCAATGCATGTGGAAGACAGGTTTGAATTAATCTTGAGTAGCTTGACTGGTATGAAATAAATCTTCAGAATAAAACTGAATTGACTGTGTCTGTGTTTTTGCAAAAGTATTTTCAGAATGAAATTTGACATTTTCCCTTCTCCAGGGGTGGCAGTTTACTGCTGGTTATCATTGCTGTTTAATGGAACTTAGGCTTTCAAATAGAGAAACTAATTACTATATAATTTCAAGATGTTTTCATTTTCTACTCCATTTCCCTTCTCTCTCCTCCACATCACATTATATATATACTAGAGGCCCGTTGCAGGAAGATTCCTGCAAGAATAGGGCTTCCAGTGGCTGGAGCCAAGCAGAGAGAGGAGCGAAACCAGCTGAGGCAGGCTTTGCTCCCACTCCCAGCCGCTCCTGCTGGGTTTCCCCTCCTGCTCCCAGGCGCTGTGGCGGGTTTTCCCTCCCGCTCCCAGGCGCTGGGGCGGGGTTTCCCCCCCCCC
>NW_006383018.1:1602482-1615592 GCF_000327345.1 Myotis davidii | reverse complement strand
ATATATATATGTATATATATGGAGAATAGAGTTACATTCATTTATAATGAAGAGAAACACATATTCTGGCAATAAGGTAGTTTCATAAGAGGCAAAAGTAATACAGAAGAAGTATGTTATCAGTTTCTTGGGAACGTAGACTAGGGTCAAGCTCAGGGAAATAAGTGAATGACCTGGGAGTCTTCCCCTCTGGGTTCCCATATGACTTGTAACTAGCAGAAATCTACACTCTCCATTTCTTTGAGCTGACAATTTAAATTCTAATTATGGCTATTTATCTTTGAAGAAACAGAAGGCACCCAGCTTGGGCCTGGCATGATATTGGACCTAAGTCACAGTTTCTGCCTGTAATTATGTCCCCGAAGTCAGATGGTTTAAACTGGGAGTAGAGCCATGTTTTTAGCTTAAGTGTAGGTTTATATTTTTAGAATAAAAAGGGGTTTAAATTAATTTTTAGAAAATATGTGCATTAAATATTTAAAGCTATACAAAGCAATGGATAATATTTTTGTATCTCCAGTCATATGCAAGATCCTCCTTTTTTAAAATTCTCACATGAGGATATATTTATTGATTTTGAGAGAGAGAGAGAGAGAGAGATCGGTTGCCTCTTATACTTGCCCCAACCGGGGACTGAACTTGCAACCTATGTATGTGCCCTGACCAGGAACTGAACTCATGATCTTTCCCTGTACAGGACTAGGCTCTAAACAACTGAGCCACATGGTCAGTGCTGCAAGGTCCTTTTGAATGTACCTGAGATTGCTCTGGAAGAGCTGGCATCGCGTGGAAGTCAGCCCAAACCAGTGCTGCCCCTGTCAAAACAGGTCATTCGAGCCTGGACTTTTCTCATTCTGTGTCTTCACACATATCTGTGGTGGATACTGTGGGCGCAATGCAGCTCACACTTCAAGGAAGAACCGGCTGCCCCAGCTGCTGGGAGTACTGACAGGAGACAGCTTTCCACTGCCGGCTCCTTCCGGGGCTGTCCCCATCGCAGAGAGCCATCTTACCCAGTCTTGGAGTGACCCATGTGCAATGAGTAAACAACAGGGGTATGTAAGGTGTGGTCATCTCAGGCCAACTCAGGACAGCTCTAAAAGACCATTCTAATTCCAGAACAGCCACAGCCGACGCTTCAATTTTCCCACCACACAATTCTGCTTCTCTACTTCCCTTCCAAAGGTATTAGTTGATGCTTAACTGCTTGCCAAATCTGTTTCCTAGGGAAACCTACCTGTGACATTATCTTATCATTTTTTTATTTACCTGTAGGTCCTTGGGCTAGGTCCGTACTTTCAAAAACAAATTGTTACAATTCCTGGATAGGAAATCAACCGAAGCATACCTTTCTAAATATCTATCCCATCGCCTTAGATGATTTATGATGTCCAGTAGAATATAAACATAAGAAATAATATGTACCATAGCTAGATTATAGAGATAAGTGACAAGTACAAATTGTTAGCTTAATATAAAATAACTAAAGGCCCAGTGCATGAAAATTCATGCACTGGAGGGGGAGATGTCCCTCAGCCTGGCCTGCCCCCTCTCTCAGTCCAGGAGCCCTCAGGGGCTGGAGGTGACCTGGCAATCAGGGGAAGGTGACTCCCCATCACACCTCTGCTGCTGCCACTGCCAGCAGCACAAGCCTTAGCTGGCCCTGATTACCTGAGCCTTGGGTGGCTCTGGGAGGCTGGGCAGCTGCCATCCAAGCCTTGCCTGCACCTTGGGACAGCCCTGGGCAGCTGGGGGACTGAGGGGACTGGGGGGTCTCCAGAGGCAGGCATGCAGAGCAGCCTATGACCGCACCTGCTGCCCCTGTGAAACTGAGGGTACTGGGCACCACCATCTTGTGGCTGTGGGCACCACCATCTTTGAGGGCAGGCAGTCAATTAGAATATTCCCTCCTTATTGGCTGTGGGTGCTGCCATCTTTGAGGGTGGGCAGTCAATTAGCATATTCCCTCCTTATTGGCTGTGGGTGCCACCATCTTTGTGACAGGTGAGGTTCAATTAGCATATTCCCTCTTTATTAGATAGGATAACAATAAAGCAAATCATCATCATCTGTAAATACAAGAGAGATTCAGTATTAGAAAATTGGATGACACTAATATCCAGAGTTACATTTTAATGGAAAAACACACCATATGATTCTATAACAGTTGCAGAATAAAATATTAAGCATATTAATACATTGCTTTCTAATTTAAACAATCATAAAGGAGAAACAAAAAGGAACATTCTTAATATGATAAAATATACTAAGACCATAAATAAAACTCCTTACATAATTGTACAGCTTTAGACATATTCACACTGATGTTAATGAACAAGTCAATTGTATTAGTTTTCTATTGCTGCTTAACAAATTGTCATAAATTCAGTGACTAAGAACAATACTCCTTTATTAACTCAAAGTTCTGTAACTCACCATGTATATTGAATTGAAAACGTAAATTTAAAAAATGAATATCATCCTACCCATCAGCAATAATATGTTAAAATATAGTAAATAAAAAGGTATGATCTAAATAGCATATATATGCATGTTTATGACCAGAGCAAATATATATATACTAGAGACCCATTGCACGAAGAGATTCGTGCAATAGCCTACCCTACCCCTGGCTGCCAGCACCGGTTTTCCTCCGGCACCTGGGACCCAAGCCTTCGCTCTGTCTGGAGCCTTCAGTCTTCGCTCCACCGCTTTGCCCCTATGTATGCAAATTAACCACCATCTTTGTTGGGTTAATTTGCATACTCTTCTGATTGGCTGGTGAGCATAGTGGAGGGAGGTTAATTTACATGTTTGTCTATTATTAGGAAAGATGTACAAGGGGCCTGGTGCACAAAATTCGTGCACTGGGGATGAGGGATGTCCCTCAGCCCAGCCTGCTCCCTCTCACATACTGGGAGCCCTCAGGGGATGTCCTAGTGACAGCTTAGGCCCGCTCCCTGCTCCCCTTGGGGAGCGGGCCTAAGCTGCAGTCTGGCCTCCCTTTGTGGGAGGTGACCGGGCTGATCAGGGGAAGGCACCAGCCCCATCACCCCGCTGCTGAGGAGTGAGGTGGAAAAACCCTACATCACCTTCTTGGATTCTTATTACCCAAGTTACTAAGAATATTACCAGTGGCATACAGGGAGCTTAGCCAATGAGTGGTCAGAAAATGTGTTTTCTTTGTAGTTCACACTGATCCCTGGCTCCGCCCCTGACCAGGCCTCAGGCCTCTGGCCAGGGCATTAGGCCTGGGCAGGGGACCCCTGGCTCTGTGCAATCGCTGGCTCTGCCCCTGCCCAGGCCTCAGGCTTTTGGCCGGGGCAATCACTGGCTCTGCCTCTCCAGGTGGCATCTGGCGCTGCCTGCCCCACCTCCCCAGTCCCCGATCTGTGGCCTGGATCCTGCAGGTGGCATCTGGCGGTGCCCATCCCACCTGCAGTATGCAAATTTAATGGCCATCTTTGTTGGGCTAATTTGCATACCCTTCTAATTGGCTGGTGGGCATAGTGAAGATATGGTCAATTAGCATCTTTGTCTTTTATTAGTGTAGATCCTATATAATAAAGAGGTAATATGCAAGTTGACCCTCATGCCCTCACAAGATGGCTGCCTATGATGAGGCTGGCAGGGGGGTTAGGGAGAGATGACCAAATGACTGAACAAGCAGGCTGTGTGAGGAGACAAGGCCAGCCGGAGGGTTAGTGAGGGATGACCAAATGACTGAACAAGCAGGCTGTAGTCAGGCCGTGTGGGGTGACCAGGCCAGCAGGGGGGTTACTGAGGGATGACCAAATGACAGAACAGCAGGCTGCATGGGGTGACCAGGCTAGCGGGGGGGCCATGAGGGGCAACCAGGCCGGCAGGGGGCGCTGTTGGGGGCGACCAGGCCAGCAAGGGGGGCAATTAGGTGCGATCTGGCTGGCACGCAGAGGCAGTGAGGGGCAACCAGGCAGGCAGGCAGGCAGGTGAGCAATTAGGAGCTAGTGGTCCAGGATAGCGAGAGGGATGTTATATATATACACATACTATTATGTGTATGTATATATATATATCAAATAGCATATGTATACATATATATATTAACTGGGAAGTAAATATAACAAAACATGGAGAAATGTTCAAACTCCTATTTAGGAACATGAAAAGTCTACAATTTGGGACATATATCATTACTGTCGATTAGAAGCTTCAACTACCCTCAAGTTATTTATATATTTATGAAACTAGGATTGAATCTTTAGTTTTTCATGGAATATGAAAATAATATTTTATAATTTATTTAGAGAATTTAAGCTCAAACATCATTAAATACTAGACTCAAACTAAGAGAACCCTACTTTCCTCCTTGGAAGAATGTAGCATAAGCATGCCATTTAACCAAAAACTGGTAAATATTTTAAAAGAAAAATAAGTAGGTAAAACAATAGGAAACAAAACTGTCCAGTAAAGGTATGAGGAATATACCACCACACAGGGAAATACAAGTTAAATAATTACTGAGATAGTAATTTACACCCATTGAATTATCTAGAAAATGTAAAAACTAACAATACTACACAAAGTCAAGGAGGTAGGGAAACAGATAATCGCATATATAATTGCATACAAACACTGAAGTCTATTCTGGAGAGCAATTTGACATTAGCTAATGTTAGCAAATGTGTGTAAATGATTATTTAACTGTTTCATTCTTTAGTACAGACCAGCACTCTCCAATATAGTAGCTACTAGATACATGTGATTATCTAGATTATTTAAAATCAATAAAATTAAAAATTCAGTTCCTCAATCTCACTAGATGCATTTCAAATGCTAGTGCCTACCTTATATGACAGCACAGATTATAGAATCCTATATAATGAAAGGCTAATATGCAAAGAGACCGAATGGTGGAACAACTGAACAACTGGTTGCTATGACATGCATTGACCACCAAGGGACATGCGTGGAACATGGCAGGCATCAGCCACCCACGGCGGGATGGTGGAGCAGGTGAGTGGGGACGCCGGACCAAGGCGGAGCACTGGTCGCTGTCATGGGGCGAGCTTCTGGTGGTTACTGAAAATTCTTTGCTCCTGTGTGCCGCGGTCCCACCCGGTGCTCGCATCTGCTTCCAGCGCCAGCCCTGCTCACACCCACTACTGGCATGGGCCCCAATCACTCCACGCCTTCAGCAGTGCGAGTGGGGCTGGGGCTGTGGTGGGAGGGGCTGGGTGGGGCTGTGGAGGATGGGCCAGGACCCGCCCCTGTGCCCACTGCAGCCTAAAGGCCCACAGTTCCTTTCAAGGTGCAATCGGTCCCTAGTTATTAGAATAAAACTCGTATCACTTTTAACCCTGTTTCAAAGATAGCCTGGAATTTGCATCTGCTTTGTAAGACGATCTTAAGAAGGCATGCTGGCAGTGTGCTAAATATCATTATGAGAAATTCTGATAAAAGGCTCAAGGATGACTTTCCTTTGACTCTGAACAATGGTTCATATTGAATAATAGTTAAATGAAATATAAACCTCTAATGTTTTACAATGTAACTAGAATTTGTTAGTTCTTTTGCTGATATATGCTTCGTAAACACCTTACAGAAATGTGTTTCCCAAGATTAAGTACCACTGTTACTCCCTCTTTTTTCTAATGAGAAATAAAGAAATAAAACAGCAGGGGCTGCAAAATTCTATATTTCTTAGTCTAGTTCAGTCTGATGGAATTTTTTAAAAATTTCATTAGAGCAATAATTTTTTTTCTTGTCACTGCAGTCAAACATCTAATAGCATTTCCATCCAAAAGTGCATATGCCAATGGTTTGTAAATGTAGGTCAACACATGTAGAGAAATGTGCCTACTACATGACTCTCCTGTTTTCTTCAGATGCTCGCGTCTGATTATGAACTACTCAATGCTAAGTACAATAAATAAGCTGTGATTATGTGTTATGCACGATTCACTATACATCTTCATTTTTGAAACATTAAGCAACAAAACAATGTGCTTTCTCAAAGGGCTTGCTATTTTGCATTCCAAGCTGGCAATATGAATGTAAAAGGTAATATGATGAAAATGGGAAATGTTACAGGCCTAATAAATGATCACCTGGAATTATTTCATTGCTGCTTGCATAGTCCATCTTCAGAACTCTTGAGACCAGGAAAGAGGTGGGTGTCTGCAATCCCAGGAGCAGAGGCGGTCATCAAACACAGCCTGTTTTCTTGTTTTTTTTTCATTTTCCTTTCTTCCACTTTGGTTCTCCTTCTCTTTCTATGATTTCCTTCCACTGCCTCCTCCCTCTTCCTCAAACACAAAACTGCTTGTGTGAGTAGGAGGTTTGAGGGGCAATCATGGCAATCATTATGCCTCTATTTTCCATCCTGACTTGAAGTCCTGGGTCATTGTTGATAGTGATTTTACAGCTATATGTTTATTCTAAAAGCGTTTATCATCTTGCTGCAACAAAAAGTCCCCATGTGGAAACAGCACCCAGAAATAAGTTTCCCTGGGAGGAACTTCATCCTTGTATTTTACTGCTTCTTCTTGGCCCATCTGTTAGCAAATGGGCAGCATGGACCTCTTTTTTCCTTAGGCTCCTTTTGGACAATAAGGGTTGAAAAGTTTGGCTTTTACTGTTGACATATATTTCAGAAATAATTGTGAAGTGATTTTCACTTTTCTTCCAAACTTAAAGTTCTTCTGCCCATGAAGTCATCAGGTGTAAATCATTTATTTTTCAAATTCACTAATAAACTGATAAATAAGATTAAAGGACAGTAGCCTATCAGCATAGAAGTTGGAACAACGCTGCTTTAAAAAGAAAAAACAAACATTTTTTATTGATTTCAGAGAGGAAGGGAGAGGGGAGAGAGAGACAGAAACATCAACGATGAGAGGGAATCATTGATAGGCTGCCTCTTGCATGCCCCCTACTGGGGATCGAGCCCACAACCCAGGCACTTACCCTTGACTGGAATCGAACCTGGGATCCTTCAGTCCTCAGGTTGATGCTCTATCCATTGAAACAAACCAGCCAGGGCCAAAGCTGCTTTTTGAAGTCTTGTTTCTATATGTTATTAGAAAAGAACTTTGCAGAATGCATTATCTTTCATAGTGTACAGTGCGGGTAGCTCTGTTTTCTGAATCATCTATAATAATAAAAGTGTAATATGCTAATTGGACCGGATGTCCTTCCAGACAAAGCTGCAGTGGCCAAGGGCCGAGGCAGAGTCGGCTGCTGTGGCGGCGGGGGCCAAGGCCTTTGCACAAATTTTGTGCATCAGGCCTCTAGTCTACATATAAAAGACTAATATGCTAAGTGTCCAACCGATTGGATGACCATTCCATTGACTGCTTGACCAGTCGCTATGACGTGCACTGACCACCAGGGGGCAGATGCTCCAATCAGTAGGTTGGCTTGCTGCTGGGGTCAGGCCGAACA
This sequence comes from Myotis davidii, assembly GCF_000327345.1. NCBI lineage: Eukaryota > Metazoa > Chordata > Mammalia > Chiroptera > Vespertilionidae > Myotis > Myotis davidii. Next base: position 1,608,167 of record NW_006383018.1, on the reverse strand, counting down.
CACCCTGCAGCCAAGATCCTGCGGTCCCTCCCCAGCCTCTAAAATATTTCTTCTAATTAATTTCCTTTCAACGTGCATGAATTTATGCACCCTGCCTCTAGTGATGTTGTAAAGTTTTGTCACAGATAGAACTGGTGGGAGCATGTAGTAATGAGGTTGTTTCTCAAATTTTAAAATACAATATTTCACTCTCACTTCATCTCCCAACTGACCCTCATTCTGCCTCCTGTCTACTTTATTGCTTTGGGGAAGGAAAGCCAGATTTTTCATCATTACACATCTTTATTTTGTCATCAAACTATTACCTACTGACCAATATCTTTTGATATTCCAAGTCAAGCTTTTTGAACTCAGAAATCTCCTTGTTTTTTCCCCCTCAAAAATGTATATGATTAAAAAAAAAACAGAAAAGATTTTAAGAATGGTATCTTGCTAGGCATTATAAAAAATACATTTAGATTCTTAGGAAACTTTTATATTACTGCATTACTAGATTATTTATATATCCTCAGCCCTGTGGAAAATATGTACTTTTTGAAGTAATAAAGATTTTTAATTCAACAGGAGATGAGTTATGAAACAATAGCAAAAATCCATGAAGAAACAGCTTATGAACTCAATGTTACATCCCCTGCCCCTTTAACATAGTCATAGTCTAGAGAGCTCATGGAATGACCCTTTATGAAGGTCTCTTTGCTACTCATCCTGAAAGAAAGAGAATTCTACAAGTTAGATAGAGTGATCTCTACAAGTTTGATGGCAAATAATTAGTTAACTTCCCACATAATTCTTCTTCACATTAAACAAATAATGTTTTTCAAACAAAAATTATTTTTATTACAAATAATCCATTAGGAAAAATAAAAAGTATAGACTCTTTCTATAGTATATATTAAGTAGGCAATGCTTAATTGATTTGTCAAGTAAAATTATAATAGAAATATTATATATATATATATGAAGATTCTAATATTTCTCTTGAGGTCAGGGCATAAAATTTCCAGGTGAAACTTATCATAAAAGGATTGACTCTAAAAAGATAATTTCGGCCCTCCGGTTCCCTTTCCCATCGGATCTGAACACCAATCGTGGTGGTTGTAGAGGAGGAAAAGTAATAGTGAAGCTGGCCTCACAGTGCTTATAGTCTGTGGGCTAGTTTCAAACAAGGTTAAAAAAAAATAAATAAATAAATAAATAAATAAATAAATAAATAATAGTTTCATATTTTTACATATATTAGTATTCTATTGTTACAGATGATTAAAAGCTGTAATTATTGATAGTTTTTATCTTAAAAATAAGAATATATACTTCTAGAACTTAATAACATAAACACCTAATGACTTAATGTCAGAATTTGATATCTGATAGAATGCTAAAGGTAATGAAACCATGGCACCCTGAAGTGATATTTTTTTTCAAGACTCTTAACTGATGTTTCCATCTTGTCACAGGTGGCATCCCTTCTATGTTATATCAAATAAAGACATCTTTATTTGTTCAGACAGATCTTTAGTAGAGGACTAGAAGTATATTTGTCAGAGGTCACAACATGTCAACAGTGAAGAATCTAGTTTCCCTGGTTGCTAATCTAAGGATGATTAAATAGTACAAAACACATTAACAGTATGTCCATACTTTAAATAATAAGGCATTATCAAAAACCCTTTTTAATAGCCTCACTAATAAAGATGATATATGCTATTTGACCCTCACACCATTACAAAGATGGCGGCGCCCACAACCAATAAGGAAGGAATATGCTAATTGACTGCCCCGCCCTCAAAGATGGCCGCGCCCACAGCCACAAGATGGCCGGCATGGGAGGGCAGTTGTGGGCGATCAGCCCAGTAGGAGAGGGCAGTTGGGGGTGACCAGGCCTGCAGGGGAGGGCAATTGGGGGTGATTGAGCTGGCAGGGGAGCAGTTAGGCATCGATCAGTCTGGCAGGGGAGTGTTTAGGGGGTGATCAGGCTGGTAGGCAGAAGCAGTTAGGGGCAGTCAGGCAGGCAGGCAGGCAGGCAGGCGAGCGGTAGGGAACCAGCAGTCCCGGATTATGAGATGGATGTCTGACTGCCTAAATTGACAGTCAGACATCTCCCGAGGGGTCCCAGATTGGAGAGGGTACAGACTGGGCTGAGGGGCAACCCCCCCTCCCTGCCAGTGCACAGATTTCATGCACTGGGCCTCTAGTCTATAAATAAAATAGGTTCTAATATAGCCACAATTAAACCCTAAAAGGTCAGTGCCTTAACAAGCCCAGGTTTATTTCTTGCTCACCTTACATTTAATGTGGATTGAATAGCTCTCCTAAAGGGTTATCCTACAAACGGTATCTCACAAGCCAATATATATATATATGAAGATTCTAATATTTCTCTTGAGGTCAGGGCATAAAATTTCCAGGTGAAACTTATCATAAAAGGATTGACTCTAAAAAGATAATTTCAGTAGCCTCTCCCTTCTGTAACCATGAAATCTGGAACACAGGGTAACAAAAGTCACAGCCACACAGATAGAGATGGAAGGTGCCGTGGAATGTTTTAGATGGCCAGACTTGGAAGTGCATTACATTACTTCCTCCCACATACCTTGCTTATGACAAAGTATTGTGGTCACAACAAATTCTATTTGGTAAGCACTCGCTATAACAGTTTATTGTTTCCACTGTACTCAATCATCATAAATTGAGTTATTTAAACAATATAAATTTATTGCCTTACAATTCCAGATATCAGAACTTTGGGTTTCAATTTTCTACATAAAAGGTTAATAGGACCGAGTTTCTTTTACTAGTAGATATTCTAGTTGAGGAGTTATGTCCTTCCCTTTCCCAATTTACAGAAGCTACCCCAATTCCTCATTCTACCACCTCTCTCTTCTATCTCACTCTTCTAGTCTTAAGGACTATGTGATTACATTAAGACCCCCCAAATAACCTAGGCTAATCTCCTTGTTTTATGATCAGTTGATAACCTAACTTTATCTGCTTCTTAATCTCCTTTGCCAAAGTAACCTAATGCATTCATAAGTCCTGTACATTAGGATGTGGAATCTCCGGGGGGGGTGGGGGGGTGGGGGGGGGAGTGAAGGGTTATTTTGCCTACCACATACATTATCATTTTACCTTAAACTTATATGGTCTAAATATTATGATTAAATGGTAGAGATCGTTATATTGGATTTTGGAAAAAAAAAAACAAGACTCAAAATAAGCTCTCTATAATAAATCTACTTGAAATATAAAAATATAGAAAGTTAAAGGTAAAACAATAGAAAATTATATACCAGGCATAACTAGACAACTATGTTAACATCGAGTAAAGCATACTTCAAATTAAAATATTACAAAGGATAAAGGGAAATTTCATAATGATAAAAGTCTAGTTGAAGAAGGCATAAAAATTTCAAATATTTATAGAACTAATATCAGAGCTTCCAAGTACATTAAAAATCTGATAGAACTAAAAGAAGAAATTGCCAAATTTATAGTTCTATTTGAAGAATTCAACACTCCTTTTGCAGTAACTGATAGGAAAGAAAAAGTAAACAAAATCTCCAAGAGTATGGAAGATTAAAATGCCAGTATCAATCAAATTGTTCAAACTGAGAGTTATAGAAAACTCTAGGTAAAAAGCAGAATTCACATTCTTTCCAAGTGTACATGGAGCTTTTACAAAGATGGATCATGTTCTGTGCCATAAAACAAGCCTCAAAAAACTGAGATCCTACAAAGACCTACTACAATAGAATTCAACTATAAATCAAAAAACAGAAAGATACCTGGAAAATTTCAAATGTTTGGCATGGTCACAACATAATTCACCAAGGAAATATTGGTTGACCCTAAATAAATGAAAATACATGTCTACAAAAAGATGTGTAGTCGAATGTTTATAGCATTCATAGCAGCTTTATTTATTATAGCAAAAACTGAAAATGAACAATGCCCATCAGCTTGCAAATGGATAACCAATACCATGGAAACATTACTCAGCAATAAGAATAAATTAAGTCTATATTCATGCAGCAACAAGAATGAATTTCACAATCATTATGTTGAACCAAAGTAGCCAAATGCAAGAGAGTATATACTGTATGATTTTGCCTACATGGAAGTCTAGAAAAGACACATCTAATATATTCTTTAATAGAGCAGATTGGATCTTCCTTAGGACTGAGGTTGAGAAAGGGCAATGGGACTAAAGCACAAGATAACTTTTTGTGATCAAGGAAATGTTCTGCAGCTTGACTGTGGTGATGGCTACATGGGTATGTAAATTTGTCAAAACTTACTTAAAATGAGTGCATTTCATTATATGTAAACTGTACCTCAATAAAATTGATTTAAAGAAAGATTTGGAAAATGAAGCTAGAGCTTCTCTAAATGACACTAAGGATAACCTAGACATTAAGTTTGGCTTTATAAAAATTTGCATATAGACTTTTAGAATATATTGATGCATAAAGAGGTATGTATAACATAAATAAATCTACAGTTGCATCAAATTGGCAACAAAATTAAGAAAAAATTCAATTTTAAAAATCTCAGGATAGAGGCTCTGTATCTCACAGTAGGCTCACAGAATCATTATGCAGTCACAGAGCATATTTTAATATTTCTATTACTAACCAATACAACTGGGAAGGTAATTATGCTAGTAAAATCACCCAATAAATTCCAAAGCAATCGCCAAAGGGAGGGAAGGAAGAAGATAGGGACAGGAGGGAGGAAAAAGGAGGGGGCCAGAGAGAGGGAGAGAGGAAAAAGAGACAGAGAGAGAATGGGGATATGGGTAAGAGCTGGTTGGGAACTATCAGGTTTGGCTGTTATTTTATTTTCGATCAACTAGATGTTATTCTATTTTCCCTATTTTCTGGTACAGAATATTATTTTCAAATGCTCAGTTTACTTTTTAACTTCCCCCAGAAGACTAAGAAGATACTATTTTCCTTGAAAATTCCTCTCAACTGGCACTTTAAAATTTGTTTGTAAATGCATGGGGTTTTGTTTTGGTTTTGACCTGCTATTTAGTCTACAGACATCTGCTTAATGGACTGGGAGTTCCAGCAAATTCTAGCTTAACCCACCCGTGGCAAAGTGAAAGCCATTCTTGTCCCCCCTGAAATGATTGCTTACATTCACGAGGGCCCTTATGATGATGTGTGCTCAGAGAAGAAAATAATTCTTTTAGAGGGAGACTTGATTGTATGTGAAAACAGCAGGCACATTGTAGGGGATCTTTAGACCCTATGGAGCCCCTGGAGAGAGAAAGTTTATGGGGGCCGATGACTTAAAATTACTCAGCAGTCAGGTAGCAGCTGAGCTCCCATTCTTTCACCTTTGTTGCCATGTTTTCATTCAGGTCTATTTTTAAATTGCTTTAAGCTTTTTATTCTTTGGAAAAGTTATAATTTCCTTGTTATTTCAATGAGGCTGCAGTACCTCTTAGAGTCAAGTAGCAGATTTATGTCATGATTTCCTTTACTTGGGAACCTGTGAAATCGTTTACCCTCTCATTAGTCTTTCACAGGGAGACTGGTGACACTCTACGTGAAAAGAATGCACTTCCAGTAATTAAGGTGTAAGGATTTCAAAGCTAATTATAACACACACACACACACAGACACACACACACACACACACACACACACACACACACACACACACACACATACACACACA
>NW_006383018.1:1598492-1599696 GCF_000327345.1 Myotis davidii | reverse complement strand
TCACAAATATTTATAGAACTAATATCAGAGCTTCCAAGTACATTAAAAATCTGATAGAACTAAAAGAAGAAATTGCCAAATTTATAGTTCTATTTGAAGAATTCAACACTCCTTTTGCAGTAAGATAGGAAAGTAGTTCTATTTGAAGAATTCAACACTCCTTTTGCAGTAACTGATAGGAAAGAAAAAGTAAACAAAATCTCCAAGAGTATGGAAGATTAAAATGCCAGTATCAATCAAATTGTTCAAACTGAGAGTTATAGAAAACTCTAGGTAAAAAGCAGAATTCACATTCTTTCCAAGTGTACATGGAGCTTTTACAAAGATGGATCATGTTCTGTGCCATAAAACAAGCCTCAAAAAACTGAGATCCTACAAAGACCTACTACAATAGAATTCAACTATAAATCAAAAAACAGAAAGATACCTGGAAAATTTCAAATGTTTGGCATGGTCACAACATAATTCACCAAGGAAATATTGGTTGACCCTAAATAAATGAAAATACATGTCTACAAAAAGATGTGTAGTCGAATGTTTATAGCATTCATAGCAGCTTTATTTATTATAGCAAAAACTGAAAATGAACAATGCCCATCAGCTTGCAAATGGATAACCAATACCATGGAAACATTACTCAGCAATAAGAATAAATTAAGTCTATACTCATGCAGCAACAAGAATGAATTTCACAATCATTATGTTGAACCAAAGTAGCCAAATGCAAGAGAGTATATACTGTATGATTTTGCCTACATGGAAGTCTAGAAAAGACACATCTAATATATTCTTTAATAGAGCAGATTGGATCTTCCTTAGGACTGAGGTTGAGAAAGGGCAATGGGACTAAAGCACAAGATAACTTTTTGTGATCAAGGAAATGTTCTGCAGCTTGACTGTGGTGATGGCTACATGGGTATGTAAATTTGTCAAAACTTACTTAAAATGAGTGCATTTCATTATATGTAAACTGTACCTCAATAAAATTGATTTAAAGAAAGATTTGGAAAATGAAGCTAGAGCTTCTCTAAATGACACTAAGGATAACCTAGACATTAAGTTTGGCTTTATAAAAATTTGCATATAGACTTTTAGAATATATTGATGCATAAAGAGGTATATACAACATAAATAAATCTACAGTTGCATCAAATTGGCAACAAAATTAAGAAGAAATTCAATTTTAAACATCTCAGGATAGAGG
>NW_006383018.1:1595530-1598001 GCF_000327345.1 Myotis davidii | reverse complement strand
AACTTCCCCCAGAAGACTAAGAAGATACTATTTTCCTTGAAAATTCCTCTCAACTGGCACTTTAAAATTTGTTTGTAAATGCATGGGGTTTTGTTTTGGTTTTGACCTGCTATTTAGTCTACAGACATCTGCTTAATGGACTGGGAGTTCCAGCAAATTCTAGCTTAACCCACCCGTGGCAAAGTGAAAGCCATTCTTGTCCCCCCTGAAATGATTGCTTACATTCACGAGGGCCCTTATGATGATGTGTGCTCAGAGAAGAAAATAATTCTTTTAGAGGGAGACTTGATTGTATGTGAAAACAGCAGGCACATTGTAGGGGATCTTTAGACCCTATGGAGCCCCTGGAGAGAGAAAGTTTATGGGGGCCGATGACTTAAAATTACTCAGCAGTCAGGTAGCAGCTGAGCTCCCATTCTTTCACCTTTGTTGCCATGTTTTCATTCAGGTCTATTTTTAAATTGCTTTAAGCTTTTTATTCTTTGGAAAAGTTATAATTTCCTTGTTATTTCAATGAGGCTGCAGTACCTCTTAGAGTCAAGTAGCAGATTTATGTCATGATTTCCTTTACTTGGGAACCTGTGAAATCGTTTACCCTCTCATTAGTCTTTCACAGGGAGACTGGTGACACTCTACGTGAAAAGAATGCACTTCCAGTAATTAAGGTGTAAGGATTTCAAAGCTATTTATAACACACACACACACACACACACACACACACACACACATTATATCACCAGCACCAGCACAAAAGAAATACCAAAAGCCTTGGGTTTGAAAGCCTAAATGGATTTGCTTATTCAATATTTGTGGTTTGTGTTTATGAAGATATTTTAAGCAGGTTTTTTCTTGTTGTCAATGTTTTATGAGTTTCTTAGGAGTAAATAACACATTTTTAAGTGCTTTCCAAACATTCACAAATTCTTGCTGATTTATGAAGTAAACAAACTGAGAAAGAGATATTATTTTTTTTCTGTTGAACTTACTTTATATCTAATTTTGTAAAGATGTCTGAAAACAACAATTCAACAAAAAAGATGCCCTCTTGCATGGCCAAATGTAACAATGCCTACATTTTTAGTGTTCTCAGATTCTCTACAATGTTTTATACAGGGTGGATAGGGCCACAAGATGGGCTGTATGCACATATGTGCATGTGTACACACACACACACCCTTCTGACTGATGCTTAAGATCCTTTACTTTTACAATATGCTTATTGTAATATCTTTATCCCTTTCCTTATAATATCCATAACCTATAATTCCCTAATTAAAAATAAGAGCTCAAATATCAATATATCAGAAGTGGTAATATATAAACCCTAGCAGTCTTTTCTTACTTTTTAAATATATATAGTGAGGGGAGGGGAAGGTCAATGGGGGGAAAAAGTATTACTATTTGTAATACTTTAAGCAATAGAACAAAAAAGAGAGAACAGAATTTGAGTGGAGAAGACCTAAAATTTCTGAGAATAGTTGGGAGGAGAAATAGCACTAAAATAGAGTTCAGAGGAACCCGAAAACTAACTTTAATTATTGATGAGTTTACTTGTCTAGGTATGAATAAAAGTCATAGAGGCTACTGACTGTCTCTTGAAGGTATTGGATAAAGTGCCTGAGTATCACCTTGCATAAACTATTCTGGAGTGCAGCCATCTTCATCTTCTCTCTTCCTCTTCTTTCTGATATTTTTTTTCTCTTTTTAATTTTATTCCAAGCAGAAAAATCATTTCACATAGCTGTATAAGGTTAGAAATAGAGTAACAGATCTCTCGCTATCCATTTCTCAAAGCAAGTTATAATGGTTATTTTTAAAGAAATATATGCTTAAAAGGTTAAAGTAATAATAATAATAGTTATTATTATTATTACTATATATCTACAATTTTACAGTGTTTACACTGATGAATAAAATTAAATATTTCAAAAACCCTGCCAGTATTAGTATATCTATTTTAGGGTAAAAAATATGAAGAACTTTGGTTTATGAAGAAATGAGAAATGTTTCACTTGAGAGAATAGTCTTATCTGGTTGTAACAGGTGGTGTGTGTAACTCACTATAGGGATGAATAATGACTCCTTTTTCCATCTGTCTATATTAAAATAACTAACTTAACTGAGATTAATATTATCAATTTTGTTTGACCAGCTTTATACTTTAAAAGAGAAAAAGATTGTACTTTTGATAAAATATATTATTACGATGGTTCTAATTATCATCGGTTATAAAGAAGCTTTACATGAAGAAAAGAAAAAAGGAGACAAGGACGCTTTTTAAAGTAGTAGCTATAATTTTCTTATTTAAGAATATCGCCCTTTTTTCACTTTTTATGTCTGAGGATCCTTGAAATGGTGCTGGCTCTGGGGTCACTTTTGAGTTCTGCTTAAGAGATTTGAATAGGCTGAACTTTTGGGAGAAAAGGCATAAATGTCAAAGAAATTAAGACCTGGTTAATACGTCAGCAGGA
>NW_006383018.1:1591607-1595507 GCF_000327345.1 Myotis davidii | reverse complement strand
GAACCAGAGAACCAAAATGTGGGATTGGTTATGGACCAGGAACGCAAAGCTGGATACAACGTCATTACACAATGGAGGCAAAGTGGAGTATGTCGGTGTCTAGGAGATTCACTGGTACATCTTTTGATGCTTCTATGCCCATTGATAATTGTCAATGGAAATTTTAAGCAGCCACAACTCAACAAAGGTAAAACCTCACACCTGCTATGAATGAATGCTGTGTCACCACCTAGAACAAGAAGTGCAGGGAGAGGATAAGGAATAACTTGAAAGTTAGGCAAAGAAGGATGATAAAAAACATCAATTCTATACCACCTGCAATAGTTTGAAGGTGGCTTTGTTTTCTAAACCTCTTTAAGTCTGTTTGGGAGATTGAACTGACTATCCTCCAGCCGTGGGCAAACTACGGCCCGCGGGCCAGATCCGGCCCATTTGAAATGAATAACTAAAAAAAAAAAAAAGAAAAGACCGTACCCTTTAATGTAATGATGTTTACTTTGAATTTATATTAGTTCACACAAACACTCCATCCATGCTTTTGTTCCGGCCCTCCGGTCCAGTTTAAGAACCCATTGTGGCCCTCGAGTCAAAAAGTTTGCCCAACCCCGAAAGGATTAGATTTACACCTCCCTTCCCAGGTTAGGATTGAATACAATGTTCTCCTCTAAGACCTGAAGATCTTTAAAGGCAACTAGAAAATATGAGTTTCTGACTTCTGTATCTACTTACCTTCCCTGACCTCCAGGTCTTGGCAGTTTACTCTGCTTCGTAGCCAGAATGGTCTTAGTGATGAGATGACATAATCTCAATCGTAAAGCCTAAGTCATTGCCATTGCCAGCATTGCCATCATAACAGTCATAGACCAAGTCTTCTCCTCCTCCCACAATTCCCACATACACAAAATCTTGGAGGAACCCACTGAACCCACCTGAGCTGGACTAGACCTCTGAAAACCCTCATTTCCTCCACAGTTGCCCTGAGAGCCCAGGTGACACAACCTAGAAGTATAGCAGAAGTAATTTATGAGGTAGGTGTGGACCAATAGGAAACAAGTCACAAAAATGAATCAGTAGGTAATTTACTAGCCTTTTCTCTGGACTTCAACTCCCAGACTGACCCAAGCACATCCTTACATCTTCTCGTTAAACAACTCACATAATAGCGCTATCAACTATGCTGCTCTTGAAGCTGTGGCTTATATGGTAACAAACCAACTATATTTGCTCTCTTTCCATTACTGTCTAGCTTCACTTAATTATTAACTTATAGTTCTAGGGATTGCCTCTTACCTCCCCTCATTAAAATATCAGGGCATAAGTTTTGACCTCAGGTTCTGTTTTCTAGGGAACTAAAGCCAATACATTCTTCTTTCAGCCTGTGAGACTCTCAAAAAAAATAGGTGATACAGCTAGAACAATGCGCATGGACCCGTCTTACAATTTTGTTTATTTCTCAAAAGTCAGTAGTTCTTCATTTTTTATAAATTAGTACATTTTATATTATTAATGTATTTTCATTGTTTTCCAATTAGTTATATATCCTGATTTAGCTATCTCTATATAGATAGATATATAGAACTATCATATCTAAATATACATGGCTATATACATATATATCTAGGCATTTCTCTTAATTTCTTCTCTTTTTATGATTTTTTTTGTATTGGAGTATAACTGAGCTATTAATTCATGTTAATGTAATTTTAAAATGGTTATTTTTCAGGTAAAGATGAACCGGATGATTATTAATGACATTTTGAAAACTATAGAAATTCTCAAATGTAAAGCATTATTGTTTCCTGTATATATATAAAGGTGATGAAAGTATAATAAAAGACTCATCAGATTTTATAGCTGGAAAGGACTTTAGACCCCATTTTGATTTAGATTATTTTATTTTATGTAAAAGGATAATGATGACCAGAAATCTGATGAAGAGTCAGGACTAGAGCCCAATGTTGCTATTTTGTTTCTCCCACTTATTGTTTTGGTCAAGCTTACGGACTTACATTTTTATTGCTATTTTTTATTTCAAAAATAAGATGGGAAAGGATAAGAAGTTTATTTCACAGAAGTCTGAGACTCAGAAATTGCTCTGATCTGTTCTTGGTTAAAAAGCCACCATTAGGGTAAAATAAAAATGAACAGTTTTTCTTTTGTTGCAGCATTAATTCAGAATATTTGAATAAAAGGCAAATTCAGAGGGCAAGTTAAAGGAGAATTCTTGGTAACATGTTGAGGAGTAAACAGTGCTTCTGGCTAACATAAAAAACAGTCCTCACACCTACTATGTACTAATGGTTATTTGAGGATTGAGGAAAAAAGTTTTCAGCCATTAGGTATATCAATATGTATCTACTCATTAGACAAAAACATCGCCCAATGCTAAAGGACTTTTAGATTTTTCAAATGGGCAGACTATCTAGGCAGGGTTTTCAAAGCTTCTTTTTTGACAGTATGTTTTAGGCTGTTTCTTCAAGATACATCCCCCCCCCCCTCCTTGGTTTGTTTCTGAAAGCAGATTTCCAATCAAGGTGAAAAGCTTTGAAAAATGTTTCACAATAGTTTCTTCCTTTTCATGAGCATTGCTACGTAATTCCCTTAAGTTTAGTGGTTGTAAATTTTGGATATTTCACTCAACTTTTTAAAGCTGCATATTCAAACTATGCCATCTCTGTCTGTCATGGTCAAGTTCATTTTTCCCTGGCCATGAAGCCGAGGAAGCTTCTAACAGTTTATCCTAATTTGAAAAATATGCAACATACACTGCGACTTGCACATATTGACATCTATTAAAATGCAGAGGGCAGGGTGACACACCCTGAGAAAAGTGGGCAGAGGAATAATTTCAGTAATTGGCTTTCCACCTGTTCAAACTGTGCTCTTCCCACAAGCAGTGTGATTCAAACGGCAATTTGTTAACTATCCATTTTGCCAAGTGGACAAGTTCAGATGATTACCTGAATACATTTAGAAAATACCTTTAAAATGATTGCTTTGTGCTGACTGAATCAACAAAGCCAAACAACGCTGCCCTGGCTGTTCTTTCTTTATCTGAGCCTGTTGTCAATTTCTTCCCCAGCAAGAGAGCTCTACTACTAGAGCACCAACGCTCAAAATGATAGTTATTTCTCCACTTTGGGGCAATAACCCATTAGGACAAAGTGCTTTGTCTACTCTCAGGCCATTTGTAGCTCTACTAAGAAATTTCTATTGATAAAAAAGTGAAATTGTTTTCATTAAATGTCTAAATGTCAGCAAGTTTTCAAATGCCAGAATTATAACTCCATTTCACATAGCAGGGCATTAGGCAGTTGCCGTTGCTGCATTAGTCTTCCTTTTTTTTTTTTTTCCCTTTTAATATATTTTTATTGATTTCAGAGAGAAATGGAGATGGAGAGAGAAGCATCAATGATGAAAGAGAATCCTTGATCAGTTGCCTTCTGTAGGCCCCACCCTGGGGATCAAGCCTGCAACACTGGCATGTGCCCTGACCGGGAATTGAACCGTGACCTCCTGGTTCATAAGTTGACGTTCAACCACTGAGCTATACTGGCCGGGCTGCTTTCTCAATCTTGACAAAACTAATTTCATTTCTTGCCCAGCTAGTGTTGCTCTGTGGTTGAGCATCAACCTATGAACCAGGAGGTCATGGTTTGATTCCTGGGTTGCAGGTTCGATCTCTAGTGTGGGACTTGCAAGAGGCAGCTGAATGATGATTCTCTCTCTTCATTGATGTTTCCATCTCTCTCTCCCTCTCTGAAATCAATAAAAAATATTTTTAAATAAAATAAATCCAGCCTCCTCAAATCTACTTAGACTCTTTAAAAAATGAATTTCATTATTTCATTTATTAAATGGCTGTGGGCAGTGGCAGTAAGCTGACCAACCACTATTTGT
>NW_006383018.1:1590498-1591554 GCF_000327345.1 Myotis davidii | reverse complement strand
TGCTCATTCAATAAACTAATGTGGAGGAGGGCTCCACTTTTTAAATCCATACTTACAGGTTAGCTCAAAATGAAATACAACATATGCTTTTCTCTAGAGTGTCAGTCAACGTGGATGGGAACATATTTAACTAACTACATAATCCCGGAAGCTAAATATTACTTCTCAGCATTTGATCAAGCAGAAAATGGGAGCTGGATCAACTACCTGTGTTCTCTTACCAAATTTAAACCCGAACACTTGTCAATTGAGCAGTGGTCCTTATTATCTAGGCACAAATTGCTAGTGAGGCCGATGGATAAAAATCAGGGGCCACAGTACTGAGGGAGAGCTTGAAATGATAAAATCCTACTATGCTGTGACAAAGCTGATGAAAAATTTGCAGGTTTGAAACCTTTCAGACACTGCATATTTTAGCAGCACCGTCCTCTATATTCTCCAGAGAAAAACTCTTCTCTGAACTTGACGTTTTTGAAATAATGTCTTTAACTGAGACCAATTAAACCTGTGGTAGACTCTTTAATGCCCAGAACATCTCCTGAAATGTCTGGGTACTGTTAGGGAATTAGGGCCCCAGAGAGCTTATATCTGCTTATGGAAAAGAAAATACATAATACTTATATTTAAAGTTAAATGGAAGTAATTTGAAATAATATATCATGAAGAAATACTAGAAATCTCTTCTTTCTACTGAAGACCACATCCTTCCTTAGGCCTTATAGTTTGATAATCTTGATGCTTTATGTTTTACTTAGAAACAGAAAGAGCTAATCTATGATAACATATTAATCTTGAACATCTCCCTTATTCTTTTTTTTGATGCTCACCCAAGGATATGTTTTTTAATATTTTTGATATTTATTTTATATATTTAAATGCCATTTAACAAAGAAAAATCAACCAAAAATATGTATAAAATAACAAAAACAGAAAAACAATGTACATTTAGGAAAAAAATAATAAAAACAATGATAATCAAATGGTACGAAAACTAGAAATTAGTGACTTTTTTGGTGCTGAAGTTTGTCTGCTAATTCTTCGATTACAGGGTCATAC
>NW_006383018.1:1585478-1590435 GCF_000327345.1 Myotis davidii | reverse complement strand
CTAAATGTCCATAAGCAGATGACTGGATTAGAAAACTGTGGTACATCTACACAATGGAATACTATGCTGCTATAAAAAAGAAGGAACTCTTACCATTTGCAACAGCATGGAAGGAACAAAGATATGTTTTTATTTGATGCTTAGAGAGAGGAAAGGGGGAAAAGAGAGAGAGAGAGAGAGAGAGAGAGAGAGAGAGAGAGAGAGAGAGAGATGCATTCGTTGTATGTCTCCTGTATGTGTCCTGACAAGGGATGGAATATGAAACCTAAGTACGTGTCCTGACTGGAAATTGAACCATCAACCCTTTGGTGTATGGGATGATGCACCGAACATCTGAGCCATCTGAGACCAGAGCTCCCTTATTCTTTATTCCTGAAAAGTAGGTGGAAGACTCCATTATCATCTAACAAAATATATTAAAGTTTTTGAAAAAGATATCTAAATTTGATTGTATATAGGATTATGAAAAGAGAAGTTCATATTGAATTTTAAAAAGAATATCAAAAACAAAATAATACTAGTGATATTACTTCAAGTACATACTGTGTGTAAAGAAATGAGTTCTTTCATATGTGCTATGAGATAGGAATTATTGTATCCCCTTTGCAGATAAAGAGTGTTTACCCAAACCCACCTATCAGTTAAGTAGAAGAGGCAGAATTTTTTTAGAGACATCTTTGTTTTTTTTAAATATGTTTTTTATTGATTTTAGAGGGAGGGAGAGAGGAATGGAAACAGGAATGATGGAGAGAATCATTGATTGGCTGCCTCCTGCACACACTGTACTAGCCTACAACCTGGGCATGTACCCTGACTGGGAATCAAACTGTGATATCCTAGTTCATGGGTTGATGCTCAATCACTGAGCAACACTAGCAAGAGGCAGAATTTGAACCCATGCATCTAATAATGCCAATATTTTGCAAACCTTGCATTGCAACATAAACTCACTATTTGCACTTTATTAATTTAATGCAGCGTACCTTTCCCATGCAAGTTGGAAATTCATATATGCATGACCCCAAGCCCACTACCACTAATACCTCCCTAGTACTATGTTGTGTTTAGAGAGAGAGCTTGGATTATTTGCAACCCGAGTCCTTCTGGTTCATTAACAAAACCCATGTCTTTCCCCAGGTCTTCCTTGTGTTAGCAAAATTTTCCATTTGTTGTGAAAAGTTACTGATCATACTATTATACCCAATGTCCCTTTTATTTATAGTCCCTCATATTTTCCATATAGTGCTGTAATTATTTACATATTTGCTATTGTTTTATTGTGTAAATTTTCTGATTTTGACCTCTGCTCTACATTTATTTTTGTGGATCCCTTAGGATTCCTAATGGTTTATCTTTATATTGAGTTCCAGTTGGGTCCAGGTCTGGATGGCCAATCTACTGGATTCGAATATGTATTTCCTAGTTTGTTCTGCAGTGCTGTGTGTCCTTGATGCTAACCTCTGAGCTTTTCCCTCACTGGTATTTTCTAAACATTTATAATGCCCAATATACCAATTGTATTAAAAGCCAGTATCTTGAGTTTATTCCCATACTGCATTCAGGTAAGAGAAGTGTGCTGATTTGGTGCTATCAGCTTTAATATCGCCAGGTGCTTTGGAGAGATAGGGAACACCAGATGATGGGAAGTTCAACACACACTCAAAACCTATGGATTTTATCAGCAGGCATGAAGCTCTCAAGGTGCATTATGATATGGAAACTCGCAGAAAGTTTTCTTAATAATCAGCTCTTTTGTTTTTACTGTTGTTAGGATAAAATATGATCTAAGTGTCTTTCAATCTTTGTACTTCTCTTGCAGCTCTTGTGCTGTGAAACTAACTAGATGACAATTCAAAACAAAAGATTTTTTAAAAGAAATTAATATGTATGATTGTGAAATTTATGGAAAGCATCTTAGTTTGTTCCTTAGAGATGCTGCCTAATTTAACTTAATATTTATAACAACTTTGTATGATACGTTTAATGCCCCTCATTTTACAGATAAGGAAATTGAAGTGCTATTCACAAGGGTAATAAATGGCAGAGCAAAATTTAAGTCCAAGATGGAATAACTTGAAAGTCCATGATTTTCACTAAAACACATTGTTTCCAATAGGTGAGTGAACCTTTGCAAATACCCAATGAATTTATATTTTGATTCACTCTTCTGAGTGTGCATTGCTTGTTTGTGTAGCTCTTCTCAAACTTTTCCTGCTAATTGCAGAAGATATTAACATGAGACCTGTAACAAAAGAAGTTTAGAAACTTACACTCAATTGTCCACAAACATAAACTATCTTTAGGGTCACCTGTTATAATGTTAACATTTATGCAACATTTGCGTTCTACTATGGAGTGTATCTCTTTATTTTAATGTAATGGAAACTATGTTTAAATCCTACTAACTCATAAAAAACAAAAAAAAAATAGCCTGTCCCATTGATTAATGGACGCTATATTAGATTTATTCTAAGATTTTTGTAAAATGGGCTGAATGAAGATTCAAATAACATTCTTCCATGTTTTAAACAGACATACATACACATTTCAATCCTTTACATGGTCTACAAAGACTGACACCTGCTTGCCCCTGGCTATTAAAGGCGGCCACCCGAATTAAGAGAATTAGGGGATAAGGCAGAAGGAAAAGAAAAAGATAAATGAGAAAAAAGAAAAGAATGGATCAAAATCAGCCACACTGCTTTCTTTCTGTTCTTCAGATATTCTACGCAAGCTTTCCCCACAGCACCGTTGCTTTTATGGTCTCTCTGCCTGATCTTCACACAGTTGGACTTCCTTTCTTTAGTTACATTTTACTTAGCTTTAAATGCCATCTTCTCTGGGAGATCTGACCTTACTACCATGCCTTCTAAAACAGTATCCTCTCTATTCTTAAAAACAAAAAACAAACAAACAAAAAACCTGCATCATTCTATATTTGATGCTGATCAGTGTATTAGTTTATCTGTGCCCCCTCTTAGAATGCCAAACCCCGGGAGGCCTGGGGCCATTTTCATTCTTCAGTTATCTGAATCATAGTTGTTAATTGCAAAAGAAATGAACCCATCCTATATAACAGACCTAATATGCTTATTAGACCAAACAGCAGGACGACTGTCCAGATGACCTTCGGGTGACTATCTGGACGAAGCTGGTGCTGCGAGGGCCGAGTCCCTTGCACAAATTTTGTGCATCGGGCCTCTAGTAGTCATCATAAAAATAATAAATATTAAAAGCTAGTAGGTTGCTCATGGGCTCTCCAGAGGTCAGGATTATCAGGCTTGGAGGCAAAGCCACCAGGAGCACTGCCGAAACCTCACCGTGGGAATGTTCCAAAAACCTCACTGCTCACCACTGCACCCAGTCAGGTTCCACAGTTCACATGCTGGTCACATGCTATCCCTGGAAGCCCAACTCCTCAGCTATGGGATCTGACTCAAAGGTAAACCATCTGGAAAAGTATCCCCTTTGGTAATTGCTTCCTGTGGTTTTTGTAAGGACCATGGTTTTGAGTAAGTGTATCTGATTAGCAAACTTTACCTTTCACATTTGGGCCTAGATTAAGGGTGGTGGCAAGAAAAGTGCATTTTCAAGTGTGTTTTTTAACATAGGAAATCCCCTATGTATAAGAAAGGTGTTCAAATATGCTGCTGGGCAAAAAAAACAAAAACAAAACAAAAGCAAGGCAAATGTCCATGTCATCACTGCATGCCTAGAACCTAGAACAGTGTTGGGCACACTGGAACTATTCTACAATAGTCACTAAGTGAATAAATGAACATGTACTATTCTTGTGCCAGGTCATATTTTTCTGCTTTGATGCTACAATATTTTGAAAGCTGAATTTACACAAATTTGTGGTTGTAAATAGTAACTTTTTTTTTTCAGTGTTCTGAAGATGCTTAGTACTGCTAAAAATTTAGAAAAGTGGTGTATTCAGGGTTTCTGTTGGTGAACATAATTTCAGGGGTCATCTTTTGATGAGTTCAAATGAACTGCATCATATGATGCCTGCAGTGGTCCTGCACTGGCCAGGCAAGCTCTTTTATAACCTCTGGGGAAACCCAGGTCAGAGGTCTTTTTAGCACAGAAAAATGGCTAGTGATTCCTGTAACTTATTTTACATTGATACTCCAAGTAGATGAACAATTTCTCTTTTAAATTTGATTGAGTTGATATTCAAAACATTTAGACATTAGAATATTTATGAGTGCATAAGCCATAATATTACATAGCATTCTCTGCTGTTTAGGGCAGTGACCTATAATCAAACCCATGACTATTTCTGCAATGAAACATAAGATAACATTCAGACTAAGTAAGATAAAGACTTTATATATGGCCTCACATTAGTTCACATTAGATTTTGTGCCCAAATAAGTTATATAACTGTTTTGGTTTTCAGAAGATCTTGGATTTTGGAATGGAGGGTAATAAATTACAGATCTGTAAATTCAAGTATCAATGAATGAAGACGCTTTCATGTTTGTTGTTGTTATGATCAACATTCTTCATTCAACTGCTCAATTTATTATTAGTGCACTGATCTTGACATGGAAATTAAACACATTCGCTATTTTTCCTTTTGATTAAGAATATTTATCCTACAAGTCCTTTGGTTGATCTCTCCCTCTTACCTGCCACCAATGGAGACAGACACCAGGGGGGTGAGGGCATGAGTGGGGGTGGGGTGGGGGAGCAATGGGGGGATGAGGACATATATGTAATACCTTAATCAATAAAGAAAAAAAAAGAATAAAAATATATTTGTCAACACTTAGAATGTACACCACCGAGAATGAACCCTAATGTAAACTGTGGACTTTGGGTGATGATGGCGTGTCAATGTAGTTCATCAACTATAACAAATGGACCCTCTGGTGCAGCATGTCGACAGTGGGGAGACTGCATGTGTGGGATGGGGGTGAATGGGAACTCTCTGTAGTTTCAGCTCAAT
>NW_006383018.1:1583602-1585418 GCF_000327345.1 Myotis davidii | reverse complement strand
ATAATATATTTTATATATATTATATATATATTCATCCTAGAAAAAAGTCAATAAATTTATATTTATTTCCCTATACTTGTTTTTCTCCCCATAAATATAAAACTCATGTCTTACTAAAGTTTCTAACTACATTCCACAAACTTCAAATTGACTGGTTCAGCTTTATTCCATCAGCCCCTACGTCTCATTGATATCATTAATACTTGCTTTTTTCAGATCTACTCAGGATCTCACATTGCTTTACTCTATTATTTGAAGACTATATTTGAATTCATTGTTCTTTAATATTTACTAAATTTCCCAGCCAACACTTAGTTTTAAAAAAATTGTTTAAAAATAGCATTGCCCAAATAAAATAAGTTTTAAAGTGCAGGAATAAGCAATAAACCATTCTTATACTTGGTCATTGTCAATACCGCCAGAATCAACTCAAATAACACTGTCAATGTTCTGAAAATCTCTTTACTAGGATATTATTTGACAAGAATTGCATACCACATCATAATTATTAATGCTAATTTTCTAACCTGTACATGTGGATAAACATTAACTGACAATGATTAGAAATATCCCTGGATCCTCAGTACCCAAGTTATCTTTTTATTTACAGCAATTTTTGTCAAAATGTATTGAACAATGTTTCCTGCTATTATATGTTCTCTACAAAGTATACTAGTAGTACTGTTTAAATAGGAAAAGCGATTGAATTACAACAATAGGATTAACATCTAATTTTTTAAACTATCAATAGAGCAACAGATTTTACAATCTTTTCTACAATTATGTATAATTTCTAGCTGTCATACTAAGCTAATTTGGATGAGGCTTTCAAGACAGTATTGACCGTGTGGTCAACTATTCTATGACAAAGGAGGTAAGATTATATAATGGGATAAAGACAGTCTCTTCAATAAATGGTGCTGGGAAAAATGAACAGATACACACACAGGAAAGCATATTCTATTTAAAACTTCTGCTCAATCTTGTCTAATTTTTCTTTCTTTTTCTTCTCATGACTCTTCATATTTTTGTTTTGTTTTTTAGCTGAAAGGATACGGACCCTATTATCCAGAGAATCTCCTCATATTGCTATATTTTGAATGATAAAAACTTTATCTTAAATGGATTATTTTAATAAATTTTCTAAGTAGTTGTAAATTTTGAAATAATTACACTCATGCAAGGTATTTTTTTCTTTAACATTTAGTTTTGCTTCCTACTTCTTCTCCATTATAAAAAATAAAAGGTAATCATTCACTGAGCCTGTCCAACGAGCCAGATGTGTTCATATAATCCTGTCAACAACTCATTGCAAGTGGGTGTTGTCTCCCTTCTAAATATAAGGAAACCATGAGCTGGAAATGCATTGGGAAAGAAATCTCAGCAGTGTAGAGGTTGAGAGTGAGGTAGATAGAGTGCCTCAGGAAGGCCTTTCCAAGTAGGTGGCATTTGTGTAAAGACATGAAGGGAGTTTTGGGGGAAGGCGGAGCAAATAGATAAAGCAAAGGTATTGAATTTGTGGTGGGCCTGTTCTCTCTAAGAGCAAAATGCTCAGAGTAGCTGGAGCAAAGTGAAGGGGGAGAAGTAGATTAGATGTCAGTGGGGTAGATTAAGTAGGACGTATAAAACATCAAAAAGACTTTGGCTGCACCCAATGAAAGAGAGTATGAATGAACAGGGGAGTTGGTAACCTGACACGTTTTACAATCACACATTGGCTGGCTGCTCTTTTGAGCAGCACTCTTCAAGAGAGTCATGGCAGAAGGAGTGGAATTAGTTGGGAGATGCCAGGCATGAATGATGTAGGCATGGCAGT
>NW_006383018.1:1581310-1583538 GCF_000327345.1 Myotis davidii | reverse complement strand
AAGAGGAGTTAAGAGGAACTCCAAGGTCTTTAGCTTGTACAATTGGAAGATAATACATAAAAATTGGCTACATAATACCAATCACACATTTTCCTGTAGCATTTTCTTCCATAATGTCTACTAGACTTGTGAGAGCCCATTTTCCTAGTTTATGCAGTAATTAGAGATAAGTAGATTATTTTAATATTCACTTTAACGACACTGGCAATTAGATTTTAAAGTTTTTCTACATATCTGAAAATATGTGCAATTGTATTTCTGCTAAATTTGCTGATAAACCTTTTCTAACCTAGAAGCTATCAAGCCGAATTGAGGAGAAAGAAGAGAAATGTCTTGTTAGGCTTGGCTTTGAGATTTCCCTTTAGAAGTAATTTCTCTTACTGAAAAAGGAGAACCAATCTTGGAACTGCTAGTTTCAACTGCTACAGACAACAATGATTTACTTCACTCGTTTCAAAAAGGTCAAGAGACCGCAGACATAACCCAGCATAGCAACCAAGAAAATTAGGAGAAAAATCGCATGTTCTCTCGAAAATTCCACATCCCATTCCCAGTTGTGCTATCTGCTTATACAAAAGGGTAAGATCAATCCATTTTGTCTCAATGAACATACTTGAGGGAAGAAAGGGATTAGAATCACGAAAAAAATGAAATAATGTGGTTGAATTCTTAGGAGCTAAGTATTTTACTTTTTCTATGTGAGCACTTATTTTCTGATCCATGTACTTGCAAACTGCATGGTAGTGTGGTGCCATAATATATTTTTTAAATAAATCCTTTGGAACAAATGTAAAATCAGTATTTAGGTGTGGGATAATACTGTGAATATAGCAGGTTGGTATCTTGCCAGCCACATTTTACTAAGTCATCACTGCTGATTACTGCTGTTATGTGGCTCATTTAAAATTTTTTTCCTTTTCAGGGCTTCTATACTCATTTTTACAAATCACTTTCTTAAGTCCTGCCCCACATTTTCGACCACAGATTAAGACTTTTTATTTTCATTGTATTTGTTATATAGTGCATGTGAGTGTGCATGTGTGTGTATGTGTGTATATGTGTATGAGAGCGACAGAGAGTCCGTCATTTATTATATATGTTTCATGTGTAACCACCCAGGCAAAGTTTTTCTCTATTTACAAAACTACTTCTTACTGACTAAAAGTCTCTCTTTCTTGTGTATTTCTGTGAATCCTCACCAGAGGATATTTTTCCATTGATTTTTAGAGAGAGTAGGAGAGAGACACACATCGATTGGTTGCCTCCTGCATGCACCTCAGCCAGGGTCGCGGAACCTGCATCTGAGGAACGTGTCTTTGACCAGAATCAAACTCAGGACCTTTAGTTCGTGGGTCAACACTCTATCTGCTGAGCCAAACCAGATGAAAAGTGATATTAGACTTTTTATCACTGTCTCATGAGTAAAATAATAAAAATTCCATTTCTCCGTGGTCCAGACAAAGGACAAATGAAACTGTGATGATACAAGTCCGCAAGTGAATCATCTGAGGTGTGGGGTGGGAATGGGGTTTGAAATGGAAAGGAGAATGAGAATCCTCTCTGAAATAATGGACGTGTTCTACATCTTGTTTGGGGTGGTGGCTACATGGCCATATAAGATTGTAAAAGTAATTGAGAAGAACAGCTAATACTTGTTCATTTTAATCTTGGTAAATTATACTCCTATAAAAAGAAAATTTTAATTATTTCCCGTTTATCCTTCTGCCTTATCAACTCCTGTCTATTTAGCTAACACAATCACTTCCTCAGGTGGCCCTGTTGCCTTAAACACATTTCTGATCTAGGCTGGCTGCTTCCAGACATACACTTAATACAGGGAAAATATATGAAATGATAAATAGATAATTTAAATATAACTGTCAGTGAATAAATATTTGGAAGAAAAAGACAAAATTTAATATTGACACTTCAAAATACATTTTATAATACCACATGAGTACCACTGCATAAGGAAGTAAAATCAGTAGAAGGAAAATATCTTCATAACAATTGCACAGGAAAGTTTGAAGAATCATTTTGGTATCCACAAAAGGCTAAATAAACAATCTTTGTAAGTACCAAATTTCTTTGATTATGGATTGGAAAGGACGTTCTTGAAATGTTCCTTCTAAATGCTTTCTATCTATCTATGCCTATATCTATGTCATATATAAATAAAGCTAGAGACTCAGACTTTAGAAAAATTATTAGAAATTAAACATCTAACG
>NW_006383018.1:1580168-1581270 GCF_000327345.1 Myotis davidii | reverse complement strand
AAGAGTGACTGACATGGACTGCAAGCCAAGGCAATTAGAGAAGAGGAGGTCAAGGTACTCAGAAGCCAAGTTATTAGAAATATCTCCTAAACAATTTGGAAGATTGTACAAGAGAATGCAAGTACCTATATATATAAAAAGCTAATATGCGAAGTGTCCCCTTGGGAGTTCAACCAGGAGACCGGGAGTTCGATCGCTCGCTATGATGTGTGCTGACCACCAGGGGCCAGGGATGAACACAGCAGGTGTCCAGAGGCAGCTGCGGGGCACTGAGGGGGCGAGGGAAGGAAGTGGTGGGGAACTGCACAGCGCACGGGCGGGTGGTGAGAGAAAGAGGAGGCAGGGAGGTGAGGAGGCAGGAACCTAATTGCTGGCCAGGCCTAGGGACCCTACCCATGCACGAATTTTTGTGCACTGAGCCTCTAGTCTTTTATAAGAGGGGCTTCAGATTCTGAAAAAGAAAGCATTCTTTGAATCTCATGCCATTTAAAAATTTGCTGGATGGATAAATAAGAATTTTTATTGCCATGTATGCCTACTGGCAACAGCTAAACTTGATGGATCCCATTATAGTGAGCCAAGAACTAAAATCACCAATAAATGAATCATCAAAGATTTATAGAAGACTGTAGCAAGGTGGGTAATTAGCATGAGAGTTAAAGGGTGTTAGAGAAACAATGGAGGTGAAAGGCAATGAGGGGCAAGGTAGACATATGTCTGCAGACTTAGTGAGACAAGGGTGTGAAAACAAAACATTTATGTGAAAGAGCTCTCATAAGGTGTTATTCTCAGAAGGAAACCAGGTTGAACGTGAGTGGCCAGATTATTATGACCACCTGATGTTTGAAGGCAAATTAGCCGTACACTGCATCGTATGGGATATGGAAGCCGAAGGCCTGTTTGAACACCTTTGCTGTCTGCAGTTACCAAGATAAAACGTCTCCAATTCACACAGGAACACAAGGATTGGACAGTTGAGCATTGGAAAAAAGTCATGTGGTCCGATGAATCATGTTTCCAGTTGCATCATGCAGATGGCAGAGTGAGAATTTGGCAGAAACAGCATGAAAGCATGCACCCCACATGCATGAGTACAACCCTT
>NW_006383018.1:1555861-1579942 GCF_000327345.1 Myotis davidii | reverse complement strand
ACGTCAGGTGGTCATAATAATCTGGCCACTCACGTTCAAATATATTCCACGTTCAAAGGCTGTTAAATCACATTGTTTACCCATATCTTCAGAAAAAAAATCACTTCTGTCATGGTAAACAATCTGCTTCCCTATTTATAATGATCTGGCCCTCTAGCAACGTCAGTATGAAATTATAGCTAATTTGCCTACTAACGTCTGGTGGTCATAATAATCTGGCCACGCAGTGTATATTACAATAGATAAATAAAAACTTTTAAATAGGGTTTTACTTAATAGCATAAAAATACATGTCTTGACTTTTAGATATTAATTCCCTATGTCTACCAACACATACACCAAAATGTTCCCCTAAAATAATCAACTTTTAAATATCACATGGCCAACATTGTACTTTAAAAGTCACATTTTTTACTTTAAAATTCCTTACATACAAAGAATACCCAGATAGTACTGAGATAGTGAGAAATGACATTAAAAAGTAGATTGTCAGACAATGATTGAAGAAGTGGGGAAATGTTGCCTAGAATACAAATAGGGAAAACCTGAATTTTCATTTCAGTTTTGATAATGGACAATTATAGTTTGTGTGAGATTTTTAGTTGTTGTTCTGTTTTGTATTTAATCTACAATATGAGACACTTGGACACATTTGCTGTGATTCTCTCAAGAACTAATATTCTGTACTTTGATGACCTGGGAAATACTGTAGCTGGCCCACATGCACAAGCAAGGTTGATGTGAGGAGTCCTCTGGGTGTATACAGCCTGTGTCCTGGGAGGCCTCCTGACAAGCACCTGAAATGGCCTTTTAAAAAAATTAATTGAAGTGACATTGATTAATATGATCATATAGGTTTGAGAGTCCACATATTGGTATATTTTGGGGTAAATCTTTGAGTGCTTTTAAAATATAAATATATCTGAGAACATCATTAGTGTATATTAGTATCTCAGCTTTCTTCAGAAACATTTTCATAGTAGGAGGGTCAGGAGATCCTAGAGTCTCTGGACACATATGGATTATATGGAAAAGAAGATGAGTGCTAATCAGAAAGGCAGGAACATGTTTTTCTCTTGTTGGATACATGCCAGGAGTCTTGAGGAACTTTTGGCAGTGCTGATCCTTAGCCAGCCTCGGCTCTTGTTTCTGTTGGGATGCTGCCCTTGACCTGCAATGACCCATAGTTCTCGCTGTGAAATTCTCTGGTGAGGAAGCCCTGTGTCAGAGTTGTAGGAGTAGGAACACTAAGTCATTCAAGGAAAAAGATGAGAGTCTTGTGGTTCACTGAAATTTACGACTGCATACGGGGCTAGCTGTCTGTATCAATTTCATCTTTTAAAAAGACACATCAGATCTCTTATTTTTAGAATGCCTACTATCCATTAGGTGATTGTGTAATGCCTTTTGTTCAGGCAAAATCTCATATGTGTTATCTGCTCCAAGCCCACATAATGGCTGATTCTCTCATTATTCTCTGAAACAGACTCCAGGCACACTGTCATACATTAGTGATATGATATTCTGATCCTGAAGAACTTCCCCAATGCAGAAGATTTCTGCTATCTTATGCAGAGCACATCACACCCGCAGCTATTTAACTTGCTCAGCCCTACTAATGGTAAGATGCTAATGGGAGGAAAATGTTAAACTTCTCATTCTCTTTGAATTCTGGCTAGATAGTTGATGTACACTGACTGCAGAGAGGTAATCAAGTGAAAATAGAACAATAAAGGCAATATAAATTTTGGAAATATCCTATTGAGTTATTTTTTATTTACTTTGAATTCATAAAAATGTAATTTAGAAGAAGCAAATATATTTTTGAAATTGCTTTTCTGGAAACTTTTAGGAACTAGTTTTTATCCAGATGAACTGTTTGGGAAATATCTTTCTGTAAGCTAAGAGACCATGGAGAAGCCAGAAATGTTACTAAAATTGAAATTTTAGTTTAATGAATATTAAACTTCAAAAGTACCTTTGGTATCATCTTGTTTGATCTCTCAGTTTGAGAATTTCTTTTACGACATTCTACCGGATTATCTCATGTGACAAGAAACTCACTACCTTGCAAGGCAACCAATTATAATTTTAGACAGAATTTAGATATTACAGATATACTAGAACCATGTTGTCAATTAAGATAAAGTTGCTTTTGCCTATTGTAGTTTTAGACAGGGTAGGTTTAATTCTAGTACAAGATCCTGCTGATTTTTTTTTTCCTTCTTTCTGAGTAAATCTCTCTATTTCTTTCACGGGTGCACAGGCTTTCCAGAACCTCACATTTTCTACCTGGATTTCTCTGGACAACACATTTGGCCAACAACCCTTAAAAATAAAGCCTCTAGAAAGTATTCCAATGTGAATCATTATTGTATAGAACATGCTGGGGATTTTTTTAAAGCAAATTTATATTAAAATAAATTTATTAAATAATTATAAGAATATCTTAGAACATTTTCCATGTCTCTTCTTTAGTCCCCATTTCACACTACCATATGTTTTTCCTTGATTTACATTCCTACTGCCTCTTTATGAACCCGTGTGTATGAAAGGTTACAGGGATGGTCTACATCTGATTTTTACAAGCAAATGATACTCACACCCACACAGTGTTAGTTACTATACCCCAGCTGCATTTAGTGCTCCAGGCCCTACTGATCCCTGGAAAGGACAAAGTGCTGAACCCAGAGGCAACCAGTCATATTCAAACTGGAGATTGGCTTTCACTCTTTGTTAAAGCTATGAAAAGGTTAACTAGTTTGGGAATCAAACAGCTAGAGTTCTGGTTTGAGAGTACTGTGGCCCTTCTTATACCACTTCAACTCTTGCTTCAGATAACACTGTTACCTTTCTCCTTCTCCTTGCCACCCACGCCTGAATGTATAAGGGCATTTCACTATTGCTGGTCTTGAACCTCATTTGGTTCCCTTAATCTTTCCCACTTCTCTGTAAATAGTCCCTTCAGCTACCCCTTTCAATGTTATTTACTTTCCCAGAGGTTCCTGACTGATAACCTCTCTAAGCCACAGTTTTCTCATCTGTAACATGAGGATAATAATAGTACTTTATAGGACTGCCCTGAGGGTTGGTGAAACCATACTACCATGTAGCATAGAGCTTGGAAATTGTGCAATAAATGTGAAATATTTCTATTATTATTGTTAAGAATAGTCTGCAGAGGACATGGTGCAATAATTTAGCTATGAGAAATTCTGTTGGATAATCTGCATAGTCCTTTCTGTACAATTTGTGATCCTTGCCCAACAAATAAACTCAATTCTCATTTTCAAAACTAAATATAGTACTTAGTGATGTCTGTTAATTTCATCAGTGTCTTGCAATAATGCTAGGAAAAAGTTGTACTGTGGCATAGTCTGTGATTCCGTAAAGTATGAATGGTTTTATGTTGAGAAAAATAGCAATTTTTGCGTCTTTAAAAAAATGAGTATGAATGTTCATCCAGTTTCATCGTCAAGTTCCATGGAAAAGTGGATGTGTATTATTGGTTATAGTCACAATTCCACTAAGTGGCATACGCATTTACAGTCTTTTCAAAATTCCAGTTAATTCTTGGTCCACTTTTCCCAAGGGATCACTTAGTCAGGCTCCTGGTTATCACAGATCTGATGATGTCCTGTGTGGTCCAGGTAATATTGCTGACCCATAGAAAGACTGAGATCCACAGTCCTTCTAGAAAAGTTCATTGTTTTTCATTAATTTACATACACTTATGTTCCCTTCCTCAATGCGTCCTGTGAAATACTTGTTATCTGCTATTTCTGTTAACCTGGCATTGCTTTCCCATGCTTTATCCTCTCTGTCTTTGTTGCCTGCAGCTATCAGCTGTTTCACTGCTGGCTGCATTCCTCCCTCTGTTGTTGGGACAATGTGTTCTACTCCCTTTGGCAGGAAGAGCCATTTGAGGTCAGTATCCTGACTGACTGCAGATGGTCCACCGCCCAGCACTAAACACTCCTGATGTAGCATCACTAAGTATTCCCTAAGCAAGAATAGCTGAGGGACATTTGTACTCAGCCATCCTGCCCACTAGTGTGTGCTTTGATGGCTATGACTGCATGTGCACTGTGCTGCCACACGTATGTGAGGTTGTCACAATGTGAAGAAAATGCGAGCCTTCATAACACAAAAGACCCGAGAAAAGTAGAATCTTTATTGATCTTTGAAATACCCCTTGCTGTGTTTTCTCTCATTTAGTACTCACGGTCATGTAGAAAGACTCGTGACTACTGTAGTTTCCTAAAGCATCTTTCATTAGACCCTTACAGTATAAATCAGCTGTTAAATTCACTCTTAGCATATTCCTCAGGTTAACTAATCTGAAGTAGTAGGAAAAGTGCTCGATTTCATTCTTCCTAGTTTCTATTCTAGTGTATTTTAAGTGGCACGATGTCAGGAAGAGCTCTTGAGAATCGATATTCCTGTTCTCAGGGCTACATATACACACATACCCACATCACATTTTTGGGTGAAGGACAGATGACTTGTGAAAGCAGTAGTGAATGAACGGTAATTAGAATTTTGATGTAAAGGGCATGTAATAGATCTAGATACTGTGCCTAGAAAGTTGTACTGTGGCATATTCTGCGATTCAGTAAAGTAGAAGTGGTTTTATTTTATCATAAGAGTGGGTATGGCTTGGAAATGAATAGTAATAAAGGATTGTTTGATTTTGGAAGTGATGATTTTGATTAAGTGGCAAGATCTGTACTTATTAAATTTAATTGTCTGGAACTATAAAATTCAATTTAGTTCGACATTTACAAAGAAATTAATATATTTCTGGCACTGTGTAGATGCTTTAAACTTTAAAAAAAAACTTTTTCATTCTAAAAGTAACAGTAATTTTGTATTTCCAGAGAGTGAACTCACATTTGAATCTCTCTCACCTACATGTAATCTGAAAAAAAGGACAGAAAATATATGAAAATTAAACTTAGGGATACACATGCAAACTCCTGAGGAAGAAGAGGATGGATTCACAATAGATGGAAGCTAAAGAGCATGCCTGACAAGTGACACTGCAGGGGTGAGCCCAGTGCTTGACATAGGCAAGGCCATCCCAACAGGTGGCACAATCCCACAGGGGAACCCTGAGGGGTCAACCATTCTAAGTGGTCACTTCACTGTAGTCACAGAGGAAACAGCTGTAGCTGCCAAAAGACAGGCTGGTGGGGTTTCACAGAAATTGAGCAAGGGGCGGGGGATCAGGGGAAAGCCAATATTATGATGGAGGCACAACAAGAGAGATATATTGAAATAAATTAGAATTATTAGAAAAATCACAAAAGAGACCAAGGCATATCATAGGAAAACTTCTGAAAACATGAAGACAAGGAGAAAACCTTCAAAGCATTCAGAGGAAAGCATAGATACACACACTCACATACACATATGATACTAACAACAATGAAAATGATGGATAAATTAAAGCAAAACTACTCATGTGGTAGCACTAGCAAGATGGTGAAATAGAGGGTATCTCACTGAATCTCTCCTCTGCAGCAGTAGTTTGGCAGCTAAACGTGGACTAAAGGGCTTTGTGGGAGTTTTGGAATTTGAATTCCAACTGTGAAACCCCAGTGGAGTCGAAGACAACAGAAGACTTTTAAGAAGGCAGGCCCATGCCCAGGAAGCAGGCTCAGTGAGGGTGGTCTGGCTTCAGACTCCAAAAGAGCCCTGATCCTGGTAGATTCAGCTATAGCCTGTTTGACTTTGGTCCTCCAGCAGCACTATCTGCTAAGGGCCCTGAAAAGAGTCAGGCCTGCCTGTGTCCTTAGTAACAGAACCATTGACCTCTGTGTTGACTGTTGGCCCTAAAGTGTCCTATGACCCAGCTCTAGCTCCTTCAGCCATGGTCCAGGAGCAGTGCTATCCTCTGAGGAACATGGTGGGCGATATGCACACCCATGCCCATCTAATTTTGTCTGACTGCACATCTTGAAATTGCCCTTTTGCTGCTGGAGTCTGGAAGTGGGCGTGCCTGCCCAGGAACTGGGTGGAAGACACACCCATTGCCCATGCCCTGGAGGCAGACTTCCTGACCATGGGTAAACAGCAGATCCTGTAATGGCCCTGAAGGCAGCTAGAGCCCCTCTCAGCCATGGTGTGGGTGCAGTAATGCCATCCCTCACAACAGGACAAGATGGAAGACACACTCCTCTGGACCCCTGAAGGTCTGAACTTAGATTCTAAAGCAACCCCTTGACCTGTCTAGCTCCACTTAGTATGAGGACATTTCTGCCCACCCAGGAACCTGGAAAAAGGCAGGCTCATCTGTGCCCCTGAAGGCAAACCTGCAGCCATTGGTCCCAACTGTGACCCTTTGGCAGCCTTGTGACTCTTGTCCAGCTGCTCTTCGCTGAGGTCTCGGGCCAGTCTTGCCCATCATGGGCCCACTTAGTGACCTGCTAGGAGGCCTTCCAGGCACCAAGCAGGAACCACACCCATCTGCACACCTGGTAATCAGTTCACAGTCTGTGGATTGAACACTAGATACTCAAGCAGAGCCTTTACGCAGCATGAAAACCTGGTCCAGTCCATTCAGGGACCAGGCAGGTTCTATGTCCATCTGAGACCCTGGTAACAAGGCCACCAACTATGGACCCTACAGGAAAGAAAGAAGGTAATGATATAATAATATCACCAAGATGATATAAAAATTGTAAATATATATGCAACCAACATTAGAGCACCTCAATATTTAAAGCAAATATAAACAGAACTGAGAATTATTTTTAAAAATGAGAGAATAATCCTGAAAGAATAAGTATGAGTTTGGAAGTAACTAGAAGAATCTAATTATATTTCCCTTGCAATTTGCACATATGACATGGAAGAAATTGTTCCACTATTTGCCTAGATTCTGTTTGTTTGTTTGATGTTTTCACAACCTGTAATAGGGGTTGAATCCAAGCCCTTATTAATCCTTTTCAGGATAATTTTCTCAAAAAGTAAAAGTTTAAGGGAGGCTATACCATGGGCATCAAGCAAGTAGCAATCAATTCTAAAGTCAAGGAACTGAAAGTACATATGTTTACAAATTGGTGGACCACATATCCATTAATTATATTTCCTTATTTAGAAGTTATGTAAAAATAACTTTTATGGCCATTAAAAGATTGGAGGCAAGCTTCATAGAGAGGCTACAAACTCTCTGAGTACAGGAGATATTAAAAGCAACATAATTTGGTGATAATTGCTAGTGTAATCCTTGGAATAACTCTATGAAAAAAAAAGACATTATTATATAGAAAAAGGTGATGCTCTGTGGCCACTAATATACACTTAAGTTTTTCTCTTTGTTTTGTTTGTTATTCAGTGGTCAAATTTAAGGCCTCACCAATCATTTAAAGGTTCAACCAATGTCATTTAAAGGTGCTTTAAAATGTATTTAGAGCAGCCACACTGTATAGTTTGCTCTCATTTATGAACAAATACAACCCATCTGTGGGCAGTAAGCCAAAGATATACCAATGACAGGCTCATCTGCCCAGACACCCAGCGTGGTTCAGCTTCCACTCTCTAAGGAAACCAACACACTGAATGTTAGCTTCAACCAAGCCGAACGCAAAAGTAAATCTGCTTCAGGGAACACAAGCTTCTTCAAGTCAAATCCACACGACACCGGAATACCCCTGGGCTCTGGATTAATTCTGCTGTCACTCCAGCAATGGGGAGGGAGAGTTGACTGAAGTCTTAGCCACAGACACTAAATTTTATTTAAGAGTCTTCTCAAAGTTATTTTTTGAAATTGGCAGGTTTGTTAATTTACACTCAAATGTGAAACTGTATTAAATAATTAAGTATCAAACTATCCATTGCTGACAGGAACACTGAGTTAGTATGTACGCAAATGAACAAGAAAGTGGACCAGTAATGTGAGGCAGCAGCTGTAGCAGTTTCATAACTGTGTCCCTATCCTTGCCGTTCTGGTTTATATTTATGGAAATGGAAATATTAACCTATTGGGGATCACATCCCAATAAAAATGTTAAGCTCTAACTAAGAATTTAAATGTACCGTCACGCACCACTTAATGATGGGGATCCATGCTGAGAAATGTGTCATAAGGAAGTTCTGTCATTGTGCGAACATCATAGAGTGCACTCACATAAACCCCGATGGTATAGCCGCCTACTGTAATTATATGAGCTGCACTTTTATGTGATTGGCAGTGCAGGAGATGTGCTTACACCAGCATCCCCATAAACGTAATTTGTTGCATTATGACTTGACGATGGCTAAGACATTACTAGGGGATGAAACTTTTCAGCTCCATTGTAATCTTTTTTCTTGTAATGTATTACTTATAATATAGTTCTGTAAAACTAGAAGAGCTGTCATGGAAAAGGGAGGGTATTACCTTTTTATTGACTGATCACTAAGGGAGTTAAGAGAAGTAAAACAGAAATACAGTAAAACGTTAAAAAAATTAAAGAACATTTTCCAGGTACAAATTTTATAAATACAAAGTGGAATCACCAATTACTTCTAATGCTAAATAAATACCTAGTTAATAAACTCAGACTTAATATCTCAGCAAGCACTGGCAAAGCACTTCAAGGCTATAAAATTGGATTCATTCATGTGTATAGTAGTGTTGAAAGAATGGCTCATTAAAAACTTCTTAGACATATACTTTCTTTTTAAACTGTGCTATAAAAGATTTATCTGTGCAGATTAATCTCCCTAATACCACACTAAGAAAAATCATCAATGACAAAATAAATCATAGAAGAAAAAATATTTTCCAAGATATTGAGACACATGAATGATCTCAAAATGTACAAAATCCTCTAGAAACCTGTACTGTATCCAATATATCTATCAAACTTATTAGATACTGAACAAAACTGTAGCATAGGCAATCGTTTCTACATTCTCCTGAAAGCTTCATATTAAAAATGAGAATATAGTGCAGGGCACACTTCAAAGTTGTCAATCAGTTGTTATTGCTGTACGCACATATGTCTGTCTGCTTTATAGCATGAGTTAATGTTCCATTTGCATGAACAATTTGTTTTCCTCAAATTTTTGCAGCCAGCGGTGAGCTAACTTGATCCACACTCCCAGGTGTGACATGAAGTCCAAGTTTTTAAACCTGAATTATGAAAATGCTTGAAGCCTCATTCCAGCTTTTGCGTCACTTGTGTTATGAGGGTGGTACTCAAAGCAGTTCGAAAATATTAACTCCATATCCTCAGATGCTAATTTATATTCATATTTGTTCACTTTTTCACAAATTATATTCAAGGCAATGGGTTTTTTGATGATGTCATAATAGTACGGGTCTTGAATTTTAGAAATGAGTTTGAAAAAAAGCCAGCTATCATCATGCCATACCAAATTCTACAAGTTGTTCAATAGCAGGAAATTTATAAACTCCACCCTGTCGGCCTGCACTTCTTTGGTTCAGTGTCATAGAAGGTGATTCTGTAGATCGTTTTTTCTGCCTTTTCTCTTGGATTCACTACCTTGGAGAGAAAGTTTTGAAGAAACATTTAGAGATCTTGATTGATCACTTGACTTTGTGGCAATGGCTCTGAAGATAGATAAGTTGGGACTATTTTCTGGTGTATTAGCACTTTTCCTACCTCTACATTTTCTACAAAGACTAAGTAGTTCCACACATATATCTATTTTCAATGGGCCATGACTCTGGCAAGTAGAATGACTAACAATTCTTAATATTTAGGAGCAAATTTGATCTTTCTTATGCTTCTACCAGTAGTTTTAGAAGAGACATCTGTTTTGGGTATACTCCGCTCACTCCTTGAAGTATATTTTCTAGGATCTTGTTGGACATGAAAAAGAAGAGTTAAGTTTACTTCTTATTTTAATTGTCAATCTAAATTTGTTATCTTCCTTGTTTTAGTGGACTGACTTACTTCTCTTCTTGAGAGTCATCTTCATCTTGTTCTATCTCACACTCTCTCTCCTCATTTTAATCTCTTCATCATCATCAGCTTCATCATCCTCACATTCCATACTGTCTTCCATCTCTTTATCACTTTCCAAGGATTGTCTCTGTATAGAGGAGAGTCTTCTAGAACTTATCTTTGGCCAATACTATGGACAAAACCAATTTCCTTCAGGCACAATTTTGAGCTTTCGTTGAACACAGTAGGAATGATGACCCAGATCACAGCCATCACAAAGTCCCATGTTTTCTGCATCACTCTTCTTTTGGACATCTTATAATGAGCATGCAGTATAGATTTAGACCATGTCAACTATGATCCAAGGTGGATAGATGAAAAAAGACTTGGGATAGACTAGCAGAAGAAAGAAGAAACTCTCTCCAATGGTCCAGGACTGTTTTATAAGAACGCCCACTGGCATCTAGTGGAGCTTTGAGAAAATGCCACTCATTGCCCTGCTATCTGAAAGATTGTCATTGCCAGATGACAAACTATTTTTGCTCACTGATTGCAATGTACTTGCATTAGTTGAGACAGTACTTGAAATTTCTGTTTTCATGCCAAAAAGTATGTCATTTAATATGGCCTTTGCTTGCTCATCAATTTCTATCTCTTCTAATTTCATTCAGTTTTAATTAGCCCATTTCCTTGTTTTCTTTACTTCACAGCTCATATCATCCATTTGCTAATGCTGAACTTATACGTGTCGATCTGCAATGTTTATCACTCCTAATGTTCCTTGGTAGATTCTGTGTTCAGTACATTAAAAAAAAATATCTCAGTCTCAATTCAAGCTGCCTCTTTGCAGACATCTGAGGTGGATCACATGCATTGAAAGCTCTTCTCTGAGCACATGTAGGTTTGTTACCAATTTGAGATTTATGTGAAAAGTGAAATTTCTCTTCAGAAAAATGGGCTAGCTGTGCATATATTCTGTTCTTCTTTGTAGCAAAGTTTTTTGTTTTTTTTTCAAGGATTTTCTCTATGTCCTCTAGAATTAAGAGCTTTGATAAGCTGCTCTAGCTATTCACAAGTGTAAAAGCACCACTGATTTGGCTTATGAACTGGTTTTGGTAGCTGCACAGAATCATCACATGAACCTTGGTCAATGTTAGAGGTAGATGCAAATACCAAAGAGTCTCCAGTTTTAGTGGATGCCTGAGCATTTTGAGAATGTGCATTATTGTGATGAAGGTCTAGGCCGGGGTGGGCAACCCATGG
This sequence comes from Myotis davidii, assembly GCF_000327345.1. Classification (NCBI taxonomy): domain Eukaryota; kingdom Metazoa; phylum Chordata; class Mammalia; order Chiroptera; family Vespertilionidae; genus Myotis; species Myotis davidii. The sequence goes on along the minus strand of NW_006383018.1, from coordinate 1,568,777 downwards.
CACGCGTGCCAAACATGGCCCGCCAGTAACTTTTGCTGGCACGCAAAACCCTCTCTTATAATCTTCCATTTACAATTTTTTTCTTAATATCGACTTCTTTATTTTTCAGATAATTTCAGTGTAGGTGCATCTTAGATAAATAAATAATTTTACATAACAACTTATCTTAAAGACCATAGACAATGAAATATAAACCTGATGTAAAATCTCTGTCATCAGTGATGCAACAGCAAAAGTCCCACTGATAATATCAAAAGGAGTCATAAAGTTTTCTATTGGACTATCAGTGTACATGTATACAAATAAACGTATTTTTCATCATCATATACTGTGTTTTTGTCGCTCGAATGAATTTTATTATTTTTTCAAGGTTCTTCACACACGCACACCTTAAGAGATATCAAGTAGGCATAACATGTTCTCAAAAAATTAGGGTTAGCACGCAGAAGAATTTTGAGTCAGAGATTTTGCTGGTTTTGGCACGCACTCACAAAAAGGTTGCCCACCCCTGGTCTAGGCAAACACATGTCTTCAGTGAAACTAGAATAATCCTTTTCAATAAAAAATCCAGGAACAGAAGGGAAAATCCAATATCACCAATATGTGGTCACGGCCCAAGTTTGGAAAGATATTGGTGCATGCTGTGGCACTTTGGGTTTTTCTAAAAGCCCTTTCTCTTTTTGTTAGTGTTCTTGTTTAAAGCTTCTTCCTCATCAGAAGTGATAGGCTCTCTTGTTAAACAGTTGATCTCTTCTTGCCTTATAAACTCTTTAAATCCATTTTGTCCCCTTTCCTCCTTCTGCTTCTTTTATGGGATCCTGGGTCATCTCCTCTTTAATGGCCGTATCTTGATCTAGTTCCTTTTGCTCCATTTCTTTGCTCTCAGTGTTAGAATCAAAATCTTCCCTTTCTTCCTTCCCAAGAGAAAAAGTTTCAGCTGAATTTCTTTGCTCATCTTCCCCCAGCTTTTCTTGTTTCTCTTTCATTTTTTTTTGTTCTTGCTCTTTTATGAATTCTAGCAGCTGCTTCTCCCTTCTCTTTTTAGTTACTCTGCTTTTAACTCCTGGAATTCCTGCTTTGCCTGTCATAATATGTCAACATAATCTTCAATAAAATTCCTAGTAGGAACTAGGGACTGTAGTTTCCCACAGGGAGCATAAAGTGTCTTCATTTGTTCTCCTGGTGTCAAATCATACACTGAAGTACTTGACAGCTTCTTCGCTAGACTGGGATTGCTTTAAGGAAGCTCCACACAGGCATCATCTGTAGCACCAAATCCGCCTCGGTTTTGATATCTTTACTTTGCATTTGCTGATGTTACATCAGCAACCTCAAGCTCAGATATGCAGTCTGAGGATTTCAGAAAGTGCGGCTACCAAGATCCAACCTTTTCAAACTGCAGCCCTAGTGCAACTGTGACCATGCAGCTGCCAAAGAGGCAACTGCAGACAGTGCAGGCTTTGTGGGGTCAGCATCTTCATCTAAAGACTAGTAAACCTTTGGTATCAGCATAAATTATGTTCTCTTTGGTTACTACCTCTTCTTCTTCAGTTACTGCCTGGAAGATGGCAGCCAGGAAGAAAGAAAGCAATTCACATAGTCGGCCTTCACTGCCACTTCCTACAAGATCTTCCTCTAACACTTCTGGGTCACTCCCTCAGGACATTCATCTTGAAGATCAAAAAGTTCCCCAAATGCATTCAGGAACTCCAAAATCATCAGAGCATCGCCAAAGATTTCAGGAGGCAGTCTATAGTTTTCACTGGAGTTGGTTCTGGGAATTCCTTAGTTAAGATCATCACATTCCATATCTTCCCTAGGTTTACTCCCTGTTCTCAGTGTTCCATATATTTTCACTTTTCTTCACACAACTTCTCTCTTTCCTACTCTAGGAATCACATCCCACCACCAGTCCCCCATCTCTCAGAGCTCCTGGGTAGTTTTTCATCTACTTTCAGCTCAGAAGTCCATTCCAACTTTATGAGACCACCGATCTATAAGTAGTCCATTGATTTAAATGTCGTTATGTGGCACATAACTGCAGTGACTTTTTTTATTTGTTATTTCTCCTGTTTCATCTCAGATAGGATTCATAAAAAGTGAACTATTTCAAGATGTTGAAGTATTCAAGTAGGAAACAGAAATCTGGTATTCAACGGGCTGCATGATACCACCATGTAAAAATCTAATCTGAATACTACAAAATGCCCTGGTCAGAAAGACGCTAACCCAAGAGATGTTAAAAGCAACAAAATCTTATATGATTAAGTATTGTAGTGCATGACAATCTATAACTAAAAAATCAATCTGTCAGCTAGCTACTACTTCTAAATTAAATTTGGAAGCTAAAGGAAAACCAACAATTTCTGCTGGGGAATCCCTTTGTTACTATCCAATGTGCCACTTATAGAAGAGTTGCTATCTCCTGCAAACATCCTCTTAACTAATCTATCACTTGCTCAGCTGTAGCCCAAAGAGGTTGTCAGGATGAATGTCATGAGCTACAAAAGCCTTCTCCAAGAATTGGGAGCATCCTAAGAAATATTGGTGTACAGTCTCATTTGGAAAAAGAAGAAAACTCAATCCACCTAAGCAAAGGTTTCTCAGACATTTACCCTTTGTGTTGGCAGGAAGAAAAAAAAAAGTAAGCTACATTTGTACCCTATAATTGGCCTAAGCTTATTGGAAGATATTCACTAACAGAGTGGAACATCAACATAGCATTTCAGTAAATGGCACATTATCTCATAAAGAGCTCTGTTCAAGGTAATTGATAAGAAAGAGAAAGGCTTATTTAAGAGCAACCACTCAAGGTTGTAAAACTCAAATCAATTTCATAGTTTCTTTAAATTTTATTGATGTTTCTTTAACTTTTGTATTTTATAACAAAAACATCTCTCAGGTGTGTCATTTTTAAACTCAAATTTTATCTTCTTAATTTATTTTTTAAAAGTGCCCATCAGTAGATAAATGGATAAAAAAAGCTGTGATACCTTTACACATGAGATATTATACAGAAAGTAAAAAAGAGGAAGATCTCTTACCCTTTGAGAGAGCATGGAGGGACTTGCAGAGTATTATGCTAAGCGAAATAAGCCAGTCAGAGATAGACAAGTATCACATGATCTCACTCATATGTGGAATCTAAAGAGCACAATAAACTGATCAACAAAATAGATCTAGAGAAACAGAAACATGGGACAGACTGTTGAAAATCACAGGGAAGGCAGAGGTAGGGGGTGGGTGGGGAGAGATTAACCAAAGGACTTATAGGTATATATGCATAACCCATGGACACAGACAATAGTGTGTTGAAGGCCTGGGACCAGGGGAAGGCACGAGGGTATGGGCTAGAAAAGGTCAATGGGGAAAACAAGGGAACATGTGTAATACATTCAACAATAAAACTAATTTTTTTAAAAAAGACTATAAGAATAAATTAATTTTTCCTTAAAACTTATTAAAATCTAATATAAAGAAGTCCTTAAGAGATCAAGAGAAGTAAACAATATCTAGCTCTTGAATATCTAGAAAGATGATTTTGCCTTTAATGACTTTATTTCAGACATTTGCCGGTAGTTGTGGTGTTTGCACTAACTCATCCATACTTTATCCAATTTCCTATTTGGGCAGTGACATATACTTGAAAATAGTTGTCAATCATCAACCCATTAGGTGCTCAATAACTATAACATTGATCTGTTGTGGTTGCTAAAAGGGTTGAGAATAAGGCATGAAATCATGTAACAGTTGTGTTTGTTTGTTGTGTTTTATTCCCTCTGTGTGAAGTTAATTGGAGTATGTATAAATCCCATTCTCAACTTGGCCTCAAAACACACTTTATATCACCTCCACAGGAAACTCATTTTAGGCTTTTTAAACATACTTGTGTGATTTTGATGAGGTTATCATTATCATAATCATTATTATTATCCCCCATTAAGTTTCTGGAATACAAGGACATACTATCTCAAGACAGAGAGCTTTTAAATATCATTCACTATTTTTGTACTACAATAATCACAGCAAATTCTGAATTCTAAGACTCTTTATATTGTCTGGGTTAAAGTGTGTCTTAGGTACTTTGGTTAATAGTAGTCTTCATTTTTATAGAGATGTGTTGATAGCCGTAAGCAACCAAATAAGACATTCTAAACACACACACACACACACACACACACACACACACACACACAACTCATACCTGCTTTGGGAATATATATAATGAATGGTCTTTAACAGGTTTTAAAGAATAGATTTTCTTTACCTTAAAAATGTATCTAGTCTAAACAGCTACTATATTGCACAAGAAAACATACTGTACAGCAATAGTAGTCACATCATTCAGGGGAAAAATCTAATGTCCTTACTGACCTCTCTGCACCATGATCCTCTCTTTGCTAATTAGTACTGCATGTTGCCAATGTAATTTCTCTGAGGCACAATTCTGGACATGTGCCCTCTCATTGCTGAAGAAATTTCAATAGACCCCTTTAGTCAATAGACTGCTTTGGTCAGAATGCTGACAAATTCTGGCATTCAAGTCCTGTACTATTTGTTTGGTCACCATAAGTTCGTCTTGTTTGGACACTATTCTAGGTGCTGAGGATAGAACAGTAGAACAGTGAGGAGGGGTGACTGGGAAGAGTGTATATGTTGTGGTATAAACAGATGGCAAACATGAAGAAACATGAAATATTGTTAGTGCTATAAAGGCAATAATATAGGATAATGCTATATAATGACATAAGAGGTGCTTCCATTATGTAGTCAAGGAAGGATCTCTAAGAAGAATTTAATGAAACCTTGATATAGGATGGCCTCTCTATAATTAGGTGAGAGAGGAAGACTTGTTTGCCCAGACCTATACTTTCAGACACTAATTCTTCCTTCACCAAAAACCCAAGCCCTAAACCGAACTGTGCTACTCACCTTTCAATAAATGTGTTGTGTGTTTGTTCCTCTCAGTTTACTCGTGAACATTTTTTCCTATAGTACAATGATCCCTATCTGTGCACTTAAGAAACCCTTCTTGTTTTCAGAATTTAATGTAACCTGGAATCAACAAGACTTATAAAAAGTGCCTCTAGGGTGTGTTTGGATTTAATTCTGTGCCTGGATATCAGATAGTGAGCTTGGATAAAAGACACAAAGACACACACACACACATTCACACACACACACATAGCAATAGAGAAGTAACAGAGATATGGACTCTTCCAGGTTCTTCCAATACTAAAGTTGTGCCCAGTCCACTAGAAGGAGTCCAGTAAGCAGAGCATAAGCCAAGCATGTATTCAAGAAGCAATGGATGGAGCAAAGCTTATCAGTGGACATGCCAGAGGAAAAAAAATGTCCTGAGTTCCATAATTTTACAGAGATGATGAGCAATAAAATTGCATTTAAGAGAATGTTGTGTATTAAGATTCTTAATATTCTTATGCTGGTCATATGTGTTGCTTCTTGCATGTTTTAGTTTATGTAATCTGTTTTTATAAATCTATCTTAGAAATATTACATAAAATAAAAAGTTGTAAAATTTCCTAGATTTGGTTGGGGGTATTAAATAAAGAAAGTTTACCCAAAGTGTCATCCATGGTTCATGATAAGGCAGTCAAGGATCACAAGAGCTAGAGTGTTGTTTTTTTCTGTTAAGATAATTCACATGCCATTTTCTAGTATGATGGCTCATTCATTCATTTGATAAACATTGAAGGCTCACTATGTGCAAAAATCAAATGTATTTTCTGGAGATCCAAAGGTGAGCAAAACAGATAGATGGTGGATTGCTATCTTGACAAAGGTCTTAACTTTAAGAATACAAATATATGTTACTTGTTCACACACTCATTTGGCAAGAACTTAATAAATACTTTAAGGATGCCTGAATAAAAAAATGAAGAGCTAGAATGAATGTATGCCTGGACCCAAGTGCTATGGAGAAATCCTAGGGACAGCTACAGCCTTGGAATCTTCTGTGGGAAAGGCTGGGCCATTCCTAGAAAAATACAATTTGGGGCAAGAACAAAGCTCTCCTAAACTTCACTGCTCAGGAAGGCCACAGCAGGAGAGAGAGCTAATCACAAGCCTAGATTCTTAGATGCTTTATTGATTTGTTTGTTGGAGGTACATTTTGACTTCCAGAGGGAATTTGTTTATGAAGAATGTTTTCCTTATCAAAGAAAGAAGCATTTGAGCAGTTTGTTTAATTAGCAGTAAGATGCCTTCCAACAAAGCTGTGGAGCCAGTGCTTACTTTTAGGTTTCTAGTCCTGGGGAGTTCATGCAGTTCCACTGACATTTTAAGTAGAATATCCCCAACCCCCAAATTATACAGTGTTTAAACGAAAAAGCTAAGACTCATTATGACTAAACAGTTTATGGTATTACCCTTTGTTAACACAACTAAGCTATTTCACATGGCCTGCACATCTTAATATTATATTCTACTAATTAGGTCAACTTGCAAATGCAGAGAATGTTTCTCTACCAAGGCTAATTCCCCTAGACTTTTCTTCCTGAAGAAAATGTATGTGGTGAGGGACAAGGTGAACTTTGTTACTGAAGGCAAGGAGTGGAGGGAAGGGAGGGCCCGAGAAAGATTGATTGCAGCAACAAGAGCAGCTGTGGCTGCAAGCCTGACCCTGGAGAAGGGAAGGATGGCCCTGGGCATCAGCACGCCTGGGGCCGCTCAGGGGCTGTTGCATCTTCATATCAGGACCTGTCACTTTCTTAAGGTGTTAGGGAGCCATGATTATAAGGGGTTGCTGAATGCTTCTGAGAGAATGGTTCTTGGAGTCGTCCCCATAGCCGCTCTTGCTTCTCTACATGTAAAGGTGAAGTGTGAGCTTTTATATTCTGACTTATAAGACATGTTATCCTGCGGTAAGCAGTTGTGGTTTGGCTGGTAGGATTTTTCTTTTACGTCATTGGTATTCCTAGCTAGAATCAGGTAGTTTAGACATGGGTCTCACATACTGCCTCATTTACTACACCTGAATCTCAATATGTAACCCAATGCCAACTGTTAATAGAGGGATTTGCTTTTATTTTAGAATTTTCTACAAAATGATTCAATTCTTATATAATGTACACCTAGTTTTCTGCTTTGGGTCTGATGGAAGATTCCAAGTGCCTCACCACTGATAACATTTGTTACAGAGAAGATAGTAATAATACCTTACATATGGATATTTTATGATCAGATCATAGACATGTTAACCCAGAGAAAAGAAGACATATTTTCTCCATTTTGAAGATAAGAAGCTAAGATTCAAGAGTGTTAGATGTTCACAGTATTACAACTAGAAATCGAAGAGGATTCACATTCAGGCTAAGAGTCTCTGAAGTCTCCCTGTTTGCCCATGCGATATGCCTTCTTCCTAAGACAGCGAGAGCCCCATCAGATCCCCAATTACACCACAGCAAGCAATACACTTCTTCCTGTTGTGAACAAAAGGGAGCCATCCAGGCCTACACCACTCTCATGAGGGAATAGGCCCTTCCCTGGGGTGGGAGGCACAGAACCAGCCAGCACATCATCCCCGGTAAATGCTGAACAGGCTGGACTAGCAATTCTACATGAAGCAGTTTGAAGGTAGGTTTTTCAAAAAAAAACCTTTTAAAAAAAATTAATGTCAAATATTAATGGAAAACCCTCCATGTCCAAGGGCATGCTAGGTGCTCTCGAAAAAAGGGAGGAACTAGAGGAACCAAAGGTTTAGGAAATGAGACCAACATGTTAACTATGAAATCAGCTCCTGGCGTGGCATGACAGAGAGATAGTCAGAGACAGACAGATGGCAAGAGTGACAGACTAGCAACCATTTATGAGAGTAATAAGCAGTTAAACTTCCCGCCGTTATTGACAGGTTTACTATTGTGAATATCGCTGCTGCGCCTGATGTTGTTGAATTCCAAGTGTCCGCGCATTCTCTCTCTCCTTAAAGGCCTGAATTTTCCTTTCTACTTGGAAATAAACCAATATGCCGGAGATTTCAGATTCCCAAGAGCCTTGCTGTAACCAAGCTTTGATTTCAGAGCTCACTTTTCTATGATAAAAATTAGATTATCTAAAAAATAAATTCAGCATTGGCTGAGTTCAAACAGGGAAAGTTCACAGTAACCTCCTGATTGATGTTAAAGAAATGCCAATGGTTGGGGAGGTGGAAATGAAACCGGAGGTGGAAATGCAACATCAGAGCCTGGTGGGACTTGCCAGATTTTATTTTAAGCCATAAGTCATGAAGGGCAGTTCTCCAACCAGACCCGTCTTGCTGGCTACCAGTGCCGGGTGCAGGGACAAAGGCGCAGTGGCCTCCTGCAGCAGGATGCCCGGCCCCCATCATCAACAGACCACGGTTTGCTCTCAGCTCCATACCTCCCGGCTCCTTGCTGAGCTGTGGGTCATAAAGGAGCTTCAGTGCCTGGGCTCGGAGCAGGGATGCAGCACTTCTAAAAACACTAGGGAAAGGCACTGCAAGCCAAGAGTTTAACCAAAGTCATCTTTCCAAGTCAGACCTACTGACTATAAGCCTTAGGCGGTGGTTCTCCACCTTCTGGCCCTTTAAATACAGTTCCTCATGTTGTGACCCAATCATAAAATTATTTTCGTTGCTACTTCATAACTGTAATGTTGCTGCTGTTATGAATCGTAATGTAAATATCTGATATGCAGGATGGTTGTAGGCGACCCCTGTGAAAGGGTCGTTCGACCGCCAAAGGGGTCGAGACCCACAGGTTGAGAACCACTTCCTTAGAGATTTGCTGCATTTCACCCTGAGATGGAGGTATGCAAAGCAAATTGATGGAAATGTCGCATATTAGAAATGTCATGATTTTTATTGTTGTTCTTCAACTTCATAATGTAGCATGAGCATGGGAGTCGAGGGTGAAGAAATTCAGAGTATCAAGGCTATTTCCCTAAGGCATAAAGGTCTAAAGTGGGACACCGTCATTGTTAGTTGTTGTTTCATAAGATATAATGTTTTTCTTATATTAAATTTTCAGAGTAAAGACCCCTATCTGCCTGTTTGTCTATCTATCTTGATGTAAAGTACATACCCATTTCATTAGGAACTTCTGGCTATCATGGCATCTGATCAATGTTATAAAGAGATTCTGACCTTTCTCTCTGGAATTTCATGTGTATTGAAATCTATAAAGTTAAACACGAGAAACTAGACTAAACAATACAGAGATAAAAGGCCAATGAGGCCTTTGAGATCAATGAAGTCATAAGGAAAGAAGAGTCTGAATTTGTCTTTAATACTCTGTACATCTAAGTATTGGAGCAAAGGTAATTTGGGCTACATGTGGAAAGTACCTACTGATATCATCCTAGGCATCTGGGAAAACATCTCCGAGAGTGTGTGTGTGTGTGAGAGACGATCTGGATGACAAAGAATTGTAATACTGGGGGCTCAAGTAGGTTTTGCTATAGGATTTCATTGATTAAACTTGACACCTGGGTCCCTCACAGAGTCCTGGGAGAATCAGCAGAGACTCACATCAGCACTACAGAGGCAGCAAAGTGGCCCTGGGACTACAGTGATGCTATGCTACATGTGGGCCATTGCTTTATGTTGTAATGGTTTAATCAGTAACTCTAAGATCCCAATTTAGGTACGATGGCCCCGGTAGTAATAGTTAACCATGAGGTCACTGTTGTGGCAAATGACTTGGAGGAGCATGCCTGAAAACCCAATCTCACAGCAGATAACGTTCAGTACAAATGATGAAGGAATGACATACTGGTCTTTGTAAAAAACCTTAAGGACCCACGAGAGAATCTGCAAAGAAACTGCAAAGGGAAAAGGGTGCACCTCCAGCCTGGGAGGTATTGCCATTTGATCATGCTGTGAAGTTATGCTACCTTCCAAATTGAGATCTGAGACTAATGCTATGGACTGAATGTTTGTGTCCCCGCCACCACAATTCATATACTGTAGCCATAACCTCTCATGTGATGGTCTTTGGAGATGGGGCCTTTGGGAGGTAACTAGAGTTGGATGAGGTTACAGGGTGGGGCCCTTGTGATGGGATGAGTACCCTGAGACAGAGAGACACCATATGAGCACAAAGAAATCACCTGAGCTGGGTAGCGTTAAGACACCCAATCTGCAGTATTTTGTTATGGTAGCCTGAGCTAATTAAGGGACTAGAGAAGAAAAAAAAGTGATGCATTACCTTATTTGGGCAAATGGAATTTAAAAAATTAACTGCAAAGCACTGTGTAATTGGCTTTGAATTTCTCTCTTCCTTTGCTAGAGACTGACTACACATTCTTTCCATAAATCATTTACAATTTGCTACAAAATTCCATCACATCCAAATGTTTTGAAATGATAATGAGAAAAGTTTGGCTTATGTATGTTTAGAAGCTTGGTAAACTGATGATTGTCACTGACTTAAAGTTTAATGCTCCTTTCTGTAAAGTCAGTTTTGTAACTGAGTTTACATCCATCATTCTTTACCATTTTCACCCTTGTTTAAATTAGTAAATATGATGAAAGTAAAAATAAAACTAAAGGGAAAGAACAGTGCTTATAGATTTGGAAAGACTTTGGGATATCTGAATGTTCATTGGTGTTTCAATCAGACATAAGCAGCATCAATAAACAAAGCATAATATTAATGCAGACTGTTTTCTACATTCTGCCTTAACATGCTGGTCTGCCTTTGCAGGTCCTATAAAGTTTCATGTAAGTAATTCCCTACCAGAGTTTATCGTCTTGGCAAAGATTAATAACAACTGGAGAGTGTGCTTGCTCTGGAAATTGTTATTTACATTCTCTAGCTGTAGAGTTTGGCTAATAATTAGCCCTAAACAAAAAATAATAATAATTTAAACATCACAGCTGTCTTTGGAGTTTATCCTATACAATAAAAGCCCAGCGACCATAAGGACATAACAACCAGAACGACTGCTCAACCAGTCGCACTGACCACCTCTTAGTCCCTTCCCACAGCCCACAGGCTCCAATAGATTGCCAGATGGCGAACGGGGAACCGGGGTGGGTGTCCGCAGCAGGGTGGGACTGGGACTGACAAACGGGCAGAAGATGGCCCTAATCGCAGGCTAGGCCTAGGGACCCTACACGCGCAAAATTTTGTGCACTGGGCCTCTAGTGGTAATATCATCAAAATCACAAGGGGTGTTCTAGAAATCATTTGAGATCAAGCAAAAGGGATGATTCTGAACTAGTGCCCATTACAGAAGGTGGTGTAATTCCAGCATGGCAGAGAGGAGATACTGTAGAGAAGGCGATTTCAGCATCAGGTGTTTAGTGACTGTATCTCACAGCAGGGAGCATAATTAACAGATGGACCCAGGTGATTTATTCTGAAATCCACTGAGGTGTCGGCTTAGAGGCCATGCTTCTCACAGGTGCTAAGAGCCAATGAGGCATACAGCCAAAATATCAAGCTGGCCATTTCCCGGGAGACATGAGACCTCTATGACTAGTGACTCAGGGACCAATTAGCTCAAGGACTCCCCAGTGACTTTGCTAAAACTTTCTCTGAACCGCACTACATTGTAAACTTTTCCTACAGCACCTCCCTGCTTCTTGTCCTTACCCATAGGAATTAGACCTGCATCTTGGTCTGACTCCCTCCTGATATTTCCTCACAGGCATTTTCTCCAATGAGGGTCCTGCACAGCTCATCCCAATTTGGCATACTTGGCATCTGCTTCTCAGAGAACACTAACTCACACAGGTAGGAAGTTGGAAATAAATAAGATTAAGTGGCACATGCTGATGTCAATAATTTGCATGGCAAGTTTGCCCATTTAGATATTTTCTCCAAATCATTGATCAAGGCTGATTCTCCAGGATATGTCAGGATGCTATTTTATGGATTAACACCAGAGTGATGTGTGGTTTAAAGAAACACGTGCATTTAGGGCCTGGTCCATCAGGGCAGTTGAGGAAAGCAGCAGTTCCATTCCTATCTTACAAGTCTACTGATAAGCTAAAAGTCAGGCAGAAATGAGCAGCTGAGTCCAACTAAGGGGGTGGTGAGGCTCATGGTCTTTTTCCTTTATGCCAAAATCAATCTAAGTGTTTTTCCCCCATTCTGATTACCTGGGTAAAATATTTTGGTTTTAAATGGAAGGCAAGCAGTCATACCAATAACCAATAATAACTAAGGCCTGATATGTGCCAGGCACTTTTACTACATGCAGTATATGACAACCTCGTGGGGTACAAATGATCAGCACAGCAGAGAGGTTCAGAAATCCCCCAAGTTTCCACAGCGAGGAAAAGACAGAGCTGAATGCCAACCTAGGCAATCTGAGTCCAAAGTTCTTGTTCTTGACATCCATTGCATGCTTTTCTGAAGTTATACTTTCTAAGATCTATATTTTGGAGGCAAAACAATTTAGAATTTTTAACTAGTGCATATCAGTTTATTTTAGTCACATTGTGTATAAAACATCCAAGATAATTCATTATTGTCTGAAGCCTCCAGGAGGACCTGCAGTCTCACTTGTCCTGAGAAATTTTGCAGACATTTTTCTGAGGACAAATATCCACCTGGCACAGGTCACTCAGCCTGGAATTCAGCCATGACCTGGCCTCAATGTACCCATTTTAACTTGCTCTTGTGCTATTAGTGTATTATGCTAACTTGCATGATTCTGAATAGGTTGTTGTTTTTTTTTTCTGACACGTGGACCAAAGTCCTTTTTTGCTTTTTTTTTAAAATAATGCTGAGATGATCCAGAGTAAAGAATAAACTAAGCAATATGTTTGTTAAAAGTGCTGGATTGAAAAACAAACACAACAGAATATTCTCTGAACTGATCTGAATTTGTACAGTTCAAATTCCTTTTTTAAAACTCAGTTTTCTCCCATTGGTTCTTAACTTCACTTCCATCTGTATTTGTTTGTAAACAGCCTGCCATGAAA
>NW_006383018.1:1552146-1555702 GCF_000327345.1 Myotis davidii | reverse complement strand
ATATCTAAAATGGCCCTGACCAGTGTGGCTCAGTGGATTGGACATCGTCCTGTGCACTGAAAGGTTGCCAGTTCGATTTCAGTCAGGGCACATGTCTGGCTTTCAGGTTTGATCGTGGATAGGGGGTGTGCAGAAGACAGCTGATGGGTGTTTCTCTCTCTCCCTCTCTATATAAATAAGCTCAATAAAAATCTTCAAAAAACATATCAGTCTGCTTAAAATATGCTGACCTCAGGCTAAGTCACATGCTGCCAGGGGTTCAGAGTAGCTGTGACATCCTAAAGGCCCATTTTATTGATTCTTTCCTTCCTCAATGCAAGTTTTTGCTGAATGGGAACTCAGCCTGGCCATATCTGCTCACTTGCCAGGCATTTATAAAGTAAAAAAAACCTGCTATAATCATAAACAAAGTTTGTCAATAATAAATATGTAATTTCATAGGTCAATGGGATATCACTAGGTTCCTGCAAGTACTAGTAAGAACTTTAATAATGCCTGTGGTTGTCTATTGTCTAGGCATTCAAAGTAAAGCTGCACGATTATGAATTACGCAGTGAAATACTGTGCTGCTCAATGAGCCAGAAGATGCGAAATGGGCAATTCAGTAATGAGTGCAATGTTTAAGAAAAACTACTCTGCAACGGAGTGATGCTAGGTCTTTTAATCTTTTTCAAGGTATTATTTTGAAACTAAGAAAATGTCAGGAGAAAAGATGTTGGGAGTCATAACTGCCCTGCTATCAAATAGAGGCCTGGGTCATCACACTATCAGAGGAGCAGGTTTTCATTCCAAGACCCCAGGTTCTGCAACGGTATATTTCCATTTCCATGGGGCTAGCAAACCCCAACTCTTCATCCCCTTCCCCCTTTTTTGCCACAGGATTTAGGCCAAGAGAAGAAGAAAGAACAGCACATATTTGGGTTTAAGATAAAAAGCAGAAAAGACAAGAAAAAAGGTAGGTGGTGCATTAAACATTTTGTTTTTCATTCACTCAAGGGAAGAAATGAATATTTATATTTTCCCGAATCAGAACTATTTCACTCCCTTTAAGAAGGCACCCAGCACATCTGATGCAACTTTATAAATGAATCCCAGCTGGCTCCAGACACAGCTGCGAGAGAATAGATGTGTCCATTTGCATTTGTTCAGTTCACTTTGTGACCTGTGTACTTATGTTTCTTTCCACTTCCACCAATGAGAATACACTTTTAATGAGCTAGAACCAGTAGGAATGGCTCCAATAAACTATTCTTTCGAAGTTACAAATGGCTGATAACACTTAACCCTGATGAGGTCATTTGCATTCTGAAAGGAAATTAAGGCAGAAATGAGCATGGTGAATTTCTACCATGAACACCAACAGCTTAACACTTATATGGTAGAATTTTAGGCTGAAGAAGCCAGCCAGTAGTTTTTGTTTTTGTTTTTTAGTTGCGGTAGGCAAGAAGGGTATATTATCCAAGGGAGGGACTGCAATAGTTATGGACTACTTTCTGTAAGAACTTAATAGAACTGCTAAGAAAGAATATGAAAAAAAAATAGCAAAATACTAAACTGCTAGAATTGAATTTTCTCCTCCTCTTCCACAGCGTTATTTCCCAGCCCTCCTTGTAGTTAGATGTGTTCCTATGACTGAAATCTGGTCAATGGAATGTGAGCTGAAATTACTTCTAGGCTTAAGCCATAGAAACATTTCATATTTTCTTCCCATTCTCCTCCCACACTCTGTCTAACATAACTGAAGATGACACCCCAGGAGGCTTTGGGAGCCATCACTTGAAGACGAAATAGCCTCTATCAGCTTGGTTTCCTGTATACTACAGGACAACATCCATGGGTGTATTTATTCACCGAGGACTTCTATTTAAAATTAACTTTAATAAAGTTTATTAAAAATAAACTTCTATTGAGTTTGCATCATTATAATTTCTGGGATTGATTTGTAATGAAAGCCAAGCATAGATTCAGTTAACTCGATTATAAGGAAATCTAGAGGTAAACTTTCTATTCCTCTTCTTTTACCAACAAAAAAATCAACCCACAATTTTAAGTGACTATCCCTGTAATAGTTTCTTCTGGAAAAGGAGATTCCAGACTTAGGCTAGAACACCTAGGGAAGACTATATTACATTGTAATAAATGGCACAGACATTTAAAATGTCTTTTAGCATTTACTAAATATATTTGTTGGACAACTTGAAAAATGGTCTTATAGAAACATCTTCTAAAATGATTCTAAGTGTTAAATAAAATTATACTAAGTAGCAAGCACTAGTGTTTATTATTATGCCATTCTATTTATAAGTCACAAAGAATC
Source organism: Myotis davidii (assembly GCF_000327345.1). Taxonomy (NCBI): domain Eukaryota; kingdom Metazoa; phylum Chordata; class Mammalia; order Chiroptera; family Vespertilionidae; genus Myotis; species Myotis davidii. The sequence continues at coordinate 1,553,385 of NW_006383018.1, read as the reverse complement.
TGAACTTTTAATAATAATTTTAATAGCTAACACTAACATAGCATTTCCTGCATACTAGTTACTATTCTAAGCATGTCACATATACTGCACCATTTAATTCTCATAATAACTTCTAGAGATAAATTGAAATGACTCTTGACACTTACCACGCATAGTGGTGACAGACATCACAGATTAAAGGTACAGCCTTCCACAACATTGCCCTCACTTCAGATACCAGCTGCAAGTTCAGGGGTCCACAGGCCATTCACACCTTTGATCAACTGGCTACAAATGAGGAGACTCCTACTATTCCCTCAGCTTCAATTTTCTAGATTGACTCCCAGAACTCAGGAAAGCACTACACTTAGGATGATAGTTTTATTACATACAAAAGTATATACAAATCAGAACCATCCAAAAGAAGAGGCATAAAGAGCAAGGTCAGGAAAGGTTCCACTGTTCTTTTGTGGATTCAGGATACAGACTATCACCAATAAAGGAAGCTCACTTTGGATTGGGTGTTCATAGTTTATACTGGGCTTCATTACATAAGCATGAATGATTAAATTACTGGCCATGTGACTCAATCTTCTGTCTTTTTCCATTGGCTCAAAGTCCCAACCCTTTCAACACATGGATAGCTTCTATCCTGAGTCATTAGTTTAAACTATAGACCCTTAGTTATCTCATTAGGATAAAGTAGCAGGGCTCACCATGAATAACAAAGACACTCCTATGATTCAAGAAATTCCAGTAATTTAGAGGCTATTTTCCAGGTACCCAGGTCAAAGACCATTTGATTCTTTTATTCCAAGGGTTTAGAGCAGGGGTGGGCAAACTTTTTGACTGGAGGGCCACAATGGGTTCTTAAACTGGACCAGAGGGCCGGAACAAAAGCATGGATGGAGTGTTTGTGTGAACTATTATAAATTCAAAGTAAACATCATTACATAAAAGGGTACAGTCTTTTTACTCAATAGTTTTATTCATTTCAAATGGGCCAGATCTGGCCCGCAGGCCGTAGTTTGCCCACGGCTGGTTTAGAGGCTACTTTCCAACTAAAATCCTTACTATACAAATATATATGCATGTGCATATATAACCTATATAATAAAGAGCTAATATGCAAATGGTCATCCCACCCTCATGCCCTCTCGCCGGGGGCTGGGGGACCTGAGGCCGCGCCCCTGCCCCGTCACCAGCCCAGGGGACCTGAGGCCGTGCCCCTCACCCAGCAGGGCTTGCCAGGGGACCTGA
>NW_006383018.1:1546968-1551955 GCF_000327345.1 Myotis davidii | reverse complement strand
GCAGGGCTTGACAGGGGACCTGAGGCTGTGCCCACCGCCCTGCAGGGCTTGACAGGGGTGGGGCCAAGCGGGTCTGGGTCTCACGTGATTTCGAGGCACGTGGGTGGGTAGGGACTTGACTCTGGGTCCCACAGCATGCCCCAGACTCTGACAGGAGGGAGATTTTCATACACATTTTACTAATTTTCTTTCATCTCTGACACTTCTATTATAGAGAAAGGGCAAATAGCAATATTAAACTATTTCCTCTAATTAATTCCCTTTTAATGTACATTAATTTTGTGCACCGGGCCACGAAATTATATATATATAATTTGGTTCCAAAGTTCATCCTTTAAATTATTATATCTAATACTCTTGTTACTAGCTATTAATTCAAATCTGGATGGCATAGTATTATAGTAAAGAGCTACATTTAAAAAAATGTTTTTATTGATTTTTATAGAGAGGAAGGCAAACAGACAAGGGAGAGATAGAAACATGGATGAGAAACATCCATCAGCTGCCTCCTGCATATCCCCTACTGGGGATCAAGCCCAAAACCCAGGCATGTGCCTTGACTGGGAATGGAACCAGCGAACTCTTGGTGCCTGAGTCGACACTCACCATTGAACCACATCGGGCGGACAAGAACTACATTTTTTAATACAATACCAGGTTGCCTTAGCAATGCCATTCATATTTCTGAGACACACATTACTTATAAGATGCAATCGTGGTACTAGAGTCATTCATACAAAAAAACTTTACTTAGTGTCTACAAGGTTGAGCTCTAAAGCTTCTCATAATTCTAAGAATCTCTGATTCTTCACGACACGAAAAGGGCATTTTACCACATGGATAGGTCTGTAATGGCTAGTCGACACTATTTTTATTCTAATTTTTCCTTCTTAAAGGAAATGTGGGGGGCATAATAACAAGAGACAAGATCCTAAAGAATATTTGAAAGGCTTATAAAGTTGTTAAAGAGAAAACCACAGACCCCAAAAGACATCACTTGTGCTGAAAGCTCATCAGACCAAACCTAGATTTACGACCTGATCTAACTGCAGTTTCAACCTGTCCCAGAAATACAATCTTAATCAACTGAAATTTTCTAGGCAACACCAATGAGGCAATCAGTCACATGGGCCCTATCCATCCCCCAGAAAGAAGTCCACGACTAGAAATTAACATTTTTCTTTGACTAATAATTCAGCTGCTAAACCCTTCTCATATAAACATTTCACTCTGTAAATCCCCTGGGAATGCCCTTTTCGTTACTAGATGGGATGGTGCAGATTCCGGTTCATGAATTGCTTAATAAAGCCAATTAGGTCGTCAAATTTACTCCACTGAATTTTGTGTGTTTTTTTTAATACAGTATTGACATGCAAGTCAAGGAATAAGAACACGAAGTCTGATAGCTATGGCATTAATGAATAGCTCATTAGCAGCCCATTAGTAGTTTATTAAACAAGAGATATAAACTCTCACACACATTCTTATCCTATTAAAAATTCCAAAATGCATAATATAACTATATAATTATGTACTTATTTTAAAAAATAGTAACTATAGCAAGGAGAAAATTAAAACGTTTTAAGGAGGGGTGTGGCACCACCAAGAAGCCAACATGGATCATGCCTCACTTCATTCCCTCTCACAACAACGAAAACAAAACTAACAACCATTCATGGACAAGACACCCCTGAGAGAATCCTAGAACAGGGGGTTGAGGCAGAAGCACACCCATGAGCCACAGAGTCACAGACTGCATTCAAGGGCAAAAGGAGCAGCACACAGCTGGTACTGCCCCTCCCCCATACTGAGGGGTCTTCTCTGAGCCTACAGTTCCTCCAGCAGGAAAAGAGAACCTGGGGTGGACGTCCATCTCCCCCAGTGTGGTGGGTCACTTCTAGGGAGCCCCAATTCTAGTCTTGCCCTATGGGGATTACATGGCAATCAGGAGCACTTCACTCCTGGGAATCCCATGTGACAGAGAAGAGGCAAGGAGGTTGCAACAACCGGCCCCTGAATCTTGGCAGACCAAGTTCCGACCTGCAGTGCCCAAGTAGATGCCCCGATCCACGCTTCTGCTCACCTGCAGAGCCAAGACGGTGGCATGGTCCAACCAGGGAAGGCAGCAAGGTGAAGGTCGGCCTGATTTGGGTTCTGGAACAAAGAGCTTTCCCAGCCTTGGAGCCTGGTCTGCCTCTCTGCTCTGCCTCTAAGGTTGCTGAGTCATGGCCACGCCCACCACTGAGGTTAATTACCTATTGGCCCCTGTTGACCAGAAAGCCTGCGGGGGAGCACCTCGGGGAGGCTGCTCGGACCTGGCTGTACTGTCTCTCCGTGCAAGGGAGCTAAATCTTATGGCCTGCAGCTGAGAATAGCTCTCAGCCCCTCCCAAACAGAAAAGCTGATTGAAAACACAGGGAGCCCGCTTGGAGCTGGCCTTCCCATCCCAACGCCACCAAAAAACTGTTAGATCTCACCAGCAATACCGCATTTACAATAGCGTATAAAGTAACATCGTACTTAAGAATACATTTAACCAAGGAGGTGAAAGATCTCTATATTGAAAACTATAAGACATTACTGAAAGAAATAGTAGACACAAAATAAATGTAAATGTATCGTGTTTGGAATCGGATTGGAAGAATTAATATTGTTTAAATGTCCATATCTCCCAAAGCCAACTAGAGAGTCAATGCATTTCCCATCAAGATTTCCAATGGCATTTTCTAGAGAAATAGGAAGACAACCCTAAAATGTATAGTATTGTTTGGATCCACAAAAGACTCCAAATAGTGAAAGCAATCATGAGAAAGAAGAAGAAAGCAGGAAACATAAAACTTTAATCAAAACACTATGGTATTTGGGATAAAAATAGAAACATAGATCAATGGAACAGAATCAAGAGTCCAGAAATAAAACCATAAGTTCAGCTAATATTTGTCAAGGGTGTCAAGAATAATCAATGGAGAAAAGAGTTTCTTCAATAAGTGAGAAAATTGTATATTTACATGGAAAAGAATAAAACTAGATCCTTATTTATACCTTCACAAAAATTAACTCAAGTTCATTAAAGACTGTGGGACCTGAAATCAAGAAATTCCTAGAAGAAAACATGGGAATAAAGCTCCTGACATGGATTTTAGCAATGAATTTTAGATATGGCACCTAAAGCACAAGCAACAAAATAAAATATAAAATAAGCAAGTGGGACTACATAAAACTAAAAAAACTAAGAAGCTTCTTTGCAGCAAAATAAAGTATCAACAAAATGAAAAGATAGCCTACAAAATGGGAAAATATATTTGCAAATCATATATCTGATAAGGGATTAATATAAAAATACATAAATAACATATAATTCAACAACAAATTTTTAAAATTAAAACATGGGCAAAGGACCTGATTGGACATTTTCTAAAGAAAATATACAGATGCCCAACAGGTACATTAAAAGGTGCTTAATATCACTAATCACTAGGGAAACAAATCAAAACCAGACTGAGATGTCACCTCACAATTATCAGAATGGTTATCATCAATAAATCAACAGCCAGCTAGTACTGGCCAGGATGTGGAGAAAAGGGAACCCTTGTGCACTGTTGTTGGCATTGTAAATGGATACAACCACTATAGAAAATATATGAAGTTTCTCAAATAATTAAAAATAAAACTATAGTATGATACAGCAATTTCACTTCTGGGAATATATATGAAGGAAACCAAAATACTATGTTGAAAAGACATCTATACCTCCATTTTCATAGCAGCATTATTTACAATAACCAAGACATGGAAGCAACTTAACATCCACTAATGGATGGACAAAGAAAAGTGACATATATCTATATACATACGTAGATATAGGTAGATACCTATACACACAATGGAATATTTATCATTCAGTGATAAAAAAGAAAAATCCTATCATTTGCAACAACATGGGATGAAATTTGAGGGCATTTTCCCTCACATAAGTCAGAAAGAGAAAGACAAATACTGTATGCTCTCACTTTTATGCGGAATCTAAAAAGAAAATAAAATTAAAAACCACACAGTACTTGCTATAATGTCAATTATATCTCAATAAAACTAGAAAAACAAATAAAATTAAAACATAAAAAAAGAACATGCCATACACTTAAGTTATTATATGATTGTGGCATACTAAGAGTATAGATGGAATAATACAATAGCAGCAGTAATAATAATTAATAATTGGCAGAAGAAAAGTTCAATGAATTATAGCACATTACTGTCAAGGTTTTTAATGTATTTTTACCTTCATAAAACTCACTGGAATGCAATTTGGAGTGTATTAAAAAATTAATATGTATGTACTTTAATTCCTATTTCCAATAACTAAACTTCTATCAGCAATGATCAGAGAAAAACTACATCTATAAAAATGTTCAGTGAAGCATCATTTATTTTAGCAAAAAGCTGAGGGAGAGCTTAAATGACAATAAAATGGGGAATGGTTGTCAAAATTATGGTATATTCACTCCATGTAATTTTCTGTGTAATTTCAAATTCTATTTAAGAAACAATGTTGCATAAGAGAAAGAGTGATAATAGTAAGTTAAAAAAAAGTAGTGTGAAAATCAGAAGCGTAGCCATGTAATGTCTTTATCGTTCTTGTGCATCAAGATGAGACAATTAGATTATGACTCTTCCATCTAACCTGCTAGTCAACTATGGTTAACTTTCTTGCTGTCTATTTGCACATCTTGATTGAGGGAACAAGAAAAACACCGGCAACTTGTAGATTAGCTCACAACTCTGAAAACATTTAAATGCCTTTCTCTCTAAAATCTTCATTAATGACAGATCCCTCAGTTTGGCACCTGAATAAACATGATCACTGGCACTATATCATACATCAAGATCAAAGTAATCAACCTAAAGTGCAGTCCCACTTCCACTCTGTGAAAATAAACGTTGTTTATTGTCACAGCCCTTTAGAAATTCTCATGAAAAAACTACCCAT
>NW_006383018.1:1532596-1545521 GCF_000327345.1 Myotis davidii | reverse complement strand
ATTGCCTCAAATCAACCAACAAGGCAAGAATCTTATTGGACTCATGCATTCTTTACTAACTCAACAAATGTTTAGAGTGCTTACTATGTTTCCAGTGTGATTCGAAGTTATTTTTTGTAAAAAAAAAAATGTATTGAACAAGAAAGGAAAAAAAAAATTCTGTTCCCATAAAATTTTCCTCTCAAGTAGTTTATTTTTGGAAGAATAATTTTAAATATATATAAACACAGATATATAAATAAGTGTATAATAAAATAGATCTTTAATTGTAAAAAAAAATTCAAGGTTAATGTTAGCAATTGTAATGTAGATATTCTTTTAGATTGGGTAGTTAAGAAAGGTCCCTCTGAGGAGGAGACCTATAAAAATCCCTGAATGAAGAAAGGAAAGAATCATGAGAGTACCCGAGGAAAGAGCATTCTCTCAAAGAAAACAGCAAATGCCAAGGCTCTGCATGGGAAATGAATGGTTTACTTCACCAGAGTGATAGACAATGGAAGAGGAAGTGGTAGAGATCGTCAGAGGTGGGATGAAATTGGATGTTAAAGGCTGTTGTCAGAACATTGGATTACATTCTAAAAACAATATGAAATTACTTAAGAGCTTTATATTTTTAGACTAGCACCCTGTCTCCTTTCTGTGGATTAGGCTCTAGAAATGGGAGACCAGGTAGGAGGTTCTTGCTATATTACAGGTGAGAGAAAATGATGGAATGTACTAAGAGGGTAACAATGGGAATCATGATAGGAGGTTAGTTTTAGAATATTGTGAAGGTAGAATTGGCAGGACATGCTGATAAGTTGGTCATAAGGATGTGGGATATGAGAGAGAATGAAACCCAAAAGGACAACGGGTCTGATGGAGCTCTTTACTGAGACGTGGAGCACTGGGGAAGGAAGGTTTATGGAATCAAACCCAAAGCTCTTTTTTGAACATTAAGTTCCTAATGACTAGTAGACATTCAATGAAGGTTTTGAGGGAGCTATTGAACAAACACGTGCGGAGGCTGAAGGAAATCATAGCTGAAGGTATACAGTTGAGAATCATCAGTGCATGAAAGATTCTTAAAGGGCTGGTACTAAATAAGACTGCCAGTGTGTATAGGTTGGGGAGAAAGTAGGTTTACAGTGGTTCCTGTGGAATATAATACCTTAATAAATAATAACATAAGAATAAATTCTGTGTTTCCTGTACTCACAACTGTAAATCTACTTTTGCCCCACCCTGTACTAGTAAAGGAGAGACAAGATGATGTCCAAGCACTTGACATTTAAAGGTTGGGGACATAAGGAAGCTCTGGGGGAAAATAAGCTGCAAAGAAGAAACCAGTTCAGACTTAAGGAAAATGAAAGTACATAGTGTCCTAGAGTCAAAAGAAGAAAATAAAGTGAAGAGTGACAGTTAAGTGAAGTCTCAAGTCATATTCCCATATTATTGGTCACTCCTGAATAAAGAGATTTCCTGGTGAGTTGAGTCCTTAGCAATGAAAGTATTTCCAGTTTTACATTAAAAATACTATAAATGGGAAGACTGTCACCATGTGTATATAATATTATCAGTTACAGAATACATTCTGAAAACTTTATAGAGCTTTGGTAGAGTATTACAAAGTATGAGATCACACTTTTAAAAGCAAACAAACAAATAGAAAAGGAAAGGCTGTACACAATGTATGCATAATAGATTTCAATAAAGAATACATCTATATAACTTTTAAATTCATATTTATTTTCAGTTTGAGGAAACAACTTTATTTTATAACACTAAAATTTTAAGAAATAGTTTAGAAATACCAGCCTTTAAATATATAATATAAATATATACAGTAATAAATAAACTGTTAAATGCATTTTAAATTCAGCAGTGTAAAATACAGAATATTTCCATACCATATTTCTCTTTTCTTATATTTTGGTATGCTTTGTGTTAGAAATACATGACCAACACTCTAAATACCATTAAGCTTTTTATTGAAAAAAAATATTGCACTGAACTATAGTCCAAATAATTTATTGAATAACCTAAAAAATCTGCTTTGCATATATAATAGTGCAATTTACTTAGCCACAGTATAATAAAAATGTTTGTACAGAGAATAAAAAATAAAACTATTGAATTAGGCATCATATTGCCAGACTATCACCCAGTTTACTTACAAAGCAAATACTTCAAATAGAACTGAGTAAAATGGGAATCTGTTTTAAACAGTGACATAAGCAATTTACATTACTAACTATTTTATCATCTCTCACAATTAAAATAAAACAACTGACCATTGAGCATGTTGGGAAAGAAATTTCTTCTTGAAGTTGACTGTTTCAGTATGTGAATATTTTCGGAAAAGCACTATTTGAACAAAGATCATGGTCTACAACTGAAAACTAAAGAGCATATTAATTAAGAACACACACTCCCATGTACACAGACACACACACATTTTGTATATTTTCAGTAGGCCTGATTTATGACTCGGCCAAGATGCTCTTGCTCTTCATACTTAAGGAAAGTGGTGGGGTGCAAAGTGAGGCAGTGACTTTAGGAGTGGAATTAAGGAAGTGAGTTGGGAATTCTCCCTCTGATACAAAGCTGCAGAACATATTAATTTGAAAAGACCCTTTGACTTATCAAATACTGGCTTATTCCAAACCTAACCCATTCGGCCACTGCTTCCATTTTTAATACAGCTTTCTCCAAAGCAATACAACAATAACCTTCATATGTCCACCAAATAGAAGAGGTGAATAATATCTTTGCAGGAATGAAATGACAACCTTTGAAAAGCCTTTAGACCGAGGTTGATTGACAGCAGAACTGATATTTTAGTAGGAACTTCCCATGTTATTGGGAGGTAGTTCCAGTCTGAGACAGGAAGGACAGTGAAACTGCTTTCCTGAGGACTTGTCACTCACTTGCTTTTTAATAATGTTTCTATTTTTCCAAGAGAGTGCATTTCTCTTCAGGAGTTGAGCAGTATGAAGAACCAACATTAAACCTTTCCCTGGGCCCTGCTGGGCCAGAGATAAGCATTACATCACCTTTGCCTCTAAGTGCGTTAACTACATACTGACACATAAATGTCAAATGTATACTGATGTGTGAGTTTCAGGTTCTTTTCATTGTGCTTCTGGCAAACTGGATCTGATATTTGCATATTTTTCTTCAGAATATTTACATCTCTTTCTGAAATCTCATGGGGAAATTTCTAGGGAAGATTGAGAAGTGTGCTACAGGTTTGAGATGGTCAGCAAGGTCATGTCACTAATAAGGAGGCAGCGGACTCTCCCCTGTAGCCCAGGGAAGGCATCTGGACCCTTCATTCATAGACATCTAGAACACTGGCCTACCAAGTGGTGCCCTAAAGGGTAGAGGATCTTCGTATCTCCAATCGTTGTTCCAAAAGTTTGAACTATGTGATGTTTTAGGATCAGCTTGAAAGCGTTACAGGAAACTTTAGAAGCTGTGTTGCTGCCATTACAGGGAACTTTGTAAGTGAGCAACAACTTATGCACAAAGGAGATAAGCCAGATCTGGAAATATGGTCCTGAGTAATTTTACTGATGAAATATTCATTTAATGGGAAAGCTTTATAGGATTAGTTTCTTTGAATATATTTCTATTCAGAGATAACAGGGAGATTTCCATTAAATCCTGGCAGAAACTGAAGAAAAGGAGTCACTGTGAAATCTATTTTCTGTAAGTGAAACAGCAATTTCAGGTGATTATTCTGTGTAATGTCTGCCAAATAAAAAAACTCTGGGAATTAAGATCTTTCCAAATTACTCCTCACATATTAGTCATTTCCTATATTTAACAACACATGTAAAGGTAAACCCAAACCTGGCAGGAAATGATTAAGAGGTGCACATTCGCAAATTTCTAGTTTTTCATACAAAACATTTATTTTGGTTAACCATACCCTGAATCCAGTGAGGCTATCTGATGGTGGACCAGTTCTGAATCTCTAAGAAAAATATATAGATAGGTATGTATGTCTGTGTGTTTGCATGTGCATAAAGAGTTTATAGTCTTAAAGTATTTTTAGTTTTAAATTAAGAATTTATAGTTTAAGACAGACCCAAAACCTTGCCCCAATAGCCAAGTTTGAAAGAGTAGTCCCATACAGGGATTTACTCCGTAAATATTAGTCAATACTCATAAAACACTTCAATGCTGAAAACCAACTGTCTAATAATTGTATAAGTGGAAGAAAACAATGCTGAAAATATAATTTATCAAAGTGGCAAATTTTAAAAATTGAGTTCTGTATTTTATAACTCAATATATAATGAAAGTTCCTTCTATTTCATTTTCTTCCCAAGTATGGCTCCCTTAAGTAATATAAAATAAAAAATAAAAAGTTTGAGCCTGCACTCACTATTTGGGGGGAAGTAAGAAGATGGCTTAGAATGTTCAACAGGGCAGGAAAAGTATTTTGAGTGTTATCAGAAGAAGTCCTAGGAATCAACCATCTGAAATTTGGAAATTATGCTAGAGGGTAACTAGATATGCCATTGATCACAAGCAACATTCTAGAAAAAGGATTCTGAAAATCCCCAAGTTCTTGTTCACCCAAAATGTGCAAAGTTCTTAAATATTTCAGTGATGAAAATTTTACAACTCGTCAAATTAATCAAATTGACTCAAAACCTAACTTTCTGTGATATTTACCCTATCATTTACCCCTTAAGAGAGTAAATATTATCTTTCACAGTACACAACTCCATGCTACTATTCAGATATTTAAAGTTAAAATGTTATTCCCATCTTTTTTCTTCCTCAGTAAGCACTTTTTTTTTTTGGTGGGGGTGGGGGCCGGGGGTGGGAGAATACATATATTTTTTCTTCTTTGTGTGTTTTCTCAACATGGCATTTCCCAGAGTCAAAAATTTATTTCTACAGTCAATTTTTGTTAACTTACAGAATTCAAGTTATTCATTAATATAAAAACAAAATTGGCCGAAACCGGTTTGGCTCAGTGGATAGAGTGTCGGCCTTCAGACTGAAGGGTCCCGGGTTCGATTCCAGTCAAGGGCATGTACCTGGGTTGCGGGCACATCCCCAGTGGGGGGCGTGCAGAAGGCAGCTGATCAATGTTTCTCTCTCATCGATGTTTCTAACTCTCTATCTCTCTCCCTTCCTCTCTGTAAAAAATCAATAAAATATATATATATAAAAAATAAAAACAAAATTGATCTGGTCTCTTAATTAGTCAGGCCTGCCACTTATGAACCCATTTCAGTTTGTCAATAACTCTCTTACATTTTGTACCAAAACAATACATAGTTTTCCAAAAGTGGTCTAATTTTTCCAAGTTCTAAAAGAAATCCTTAAAGAATGAAACTGCATTGCTATCTTACACCATTCAAAAAAATTAACTCAAAGTCTTGAATATAAGGCCTGAAACCATAATATTTCTAGAAGAAAACATGGGCGTAATACTCCTTGACATGGATACCGACAATGATGTTTTTTATTTAATACCCAAAATAAAGGCAACGAAAGCAAAAATAAACACGTGGTACTAGAGTAAGCTAAAAAGCTTCTGCGCGGCAAAGAAAACCACCAGCAAAATGAAAAGGCAAATATCTGGGAGAATAATATTTGCAAATCTTATACCTGACAAGAGGTTAATATCCAAAATATATAAAGAACTCAGACAACTAAATAGCAAAAACCAACCGAACAAACAACACACACACACACACACACACACACACACACACGCACACGCACACGATCTGATTTAAAAATGGGCAGAGAATCTGGATAGGCATTTTTCCAAAGAAGGCATACAAATGGCCAACAGGTATACTAAAAACTGCTTACATCACTCATCATCAGGGAAATACAAATCAAAACCACAATGAGATATCACTTTATACCTGTGATAGTGGCCATTACCAAAATGACAAAAGAAAAAATTCTGGTGAGAATGTGAAGAGAAGGGAAAACTTGTTCACTTTGGTAGGAATTGTTGCAGCCACTATGGAAATCAGTATGGAGGTTCCTCAAAAAGTTAAAAATACAACTATCATAGATCCAACAATTCAACTCTGGGTATTTATCCAAAGAAAGTGAAAACACTACTTTGCAAATACATCTGCACCCCCATGTTTATTGCAGCATTTTTTATAATGGCCAAGACATAGGAACACCCTAAATGTTTATCAGTGGATGAATGGAACAAGCAAATGTGTGTGTGTGTGTGTGTGTGTGTGTGTGTGTATGAATTATATATTTATTATATGTAACATAAATAAATCTAGAGTTTCATTTTTCTACATTCCACTATCACTGAGCAAGTCACTGAATGCTCTTGCCTGAAACATTTCATTCTACTAACCAGCCTCATCCTTACCTTGACTCCCCTAGAGATTATTCACAATACAATAGCTGAGTGATTTTCATAAAACTAAGATGAATCATGTTGATCCTCTGCCAAAATTATCCAATAGCTTCTCCTCTCACAATAAAAGCCAGGCATTATAACGGCTCCAAATTACTTATCTCCCACAATTCATCCTCTGAAACCTAGTTCTAAGCCGCAGTGCCCTGCTATTTCTTGAGCATGGCAGCACACCCGACAGGTTGTTGGAACCTGATCTTTTCTTAGCCTAGAATATTCACTCTCTCACTTCAGGTCTTTGCCAAAATATCACTTTCACAGTGAAGCTTCCCCTGATGACCCGATTCAAAAGTACACTTTACTCACTTCTCTCCCTTGATCTCCTTTAATTGCCTTTCCTACTTATTCCCCTCAACAGCATTTATCTTCTGATATATTATATATTTCACTTGTCTATTCTGCTTTTTGTCTTCAAGACTCAACTACAATTAAACTACCTGTGGTCTTATTTTTTTGTTTGTTGTGATTATTATTATATCTCCAGCAATTAGATTGCTGCCTAACTCATGGCCCTTAATAATTATTCGTTGAAGGAATCAGAAAGAAAATAAAGTAGATAAATAAGAAATAAAATACTTTTTTGTACTATTTGTTTTTAGTATACCTGTTATAGCTACTAGTGATTGTCTCTTTCTTTTCATTAAAGCCATTCTGCTTAAAATTCTATCTATAAATCAGTAATATCCATAGTCAATATTCTTCCCATTATAAAAGTAGAGATAACATTTTCTAGCTCATTCCATTTTCAAGGACATTTGGTTTCATGAAGCCCACTTTTGAAAATTCTAAATGTGAATATTTAAATTCATTTGAAGTGGTCAGGAAATCATTTTCTCTGTATTGTCCAAATTTCTTATACATGTTGTTTATATGATTTCCACACTACAGAACTTTATTTATTAGGAAAATGAAATCAGATTTGTACTTTTTTTATTAGATTATTTGCCCCTACCAGTAAGCAAAAGGTCAACTTTTTTTTATTTTCCCAATAAATGGAATATTCAAAAGACATTAAACTAATAATCTCTGTTGATGTATGATTGTTGTGTTACTATTTATGGATGTATGGAACAACAATTACTATTAATATTTTCCCTTTTCAATTTATATTGGATTGTTTAAAGGACTACACTTTCCCACCTCATTGGAATATTTTAAAATTATAGCTTTCCTCTTGTGATGCCAAAACTTTTACAATTTCCCACCCTGGAGTATAAGTTATCTTTTATTTAAATGGCAAAGTCTGCTTTCCAATAGTTTAAGATAGTATATCTAGTGAACATTTTCATCATTCATAATACGAGATAGTCATTTCAGTGCCATCAATTCATACCCATCTATCTTTGTTAGTCAAAATTAAGTGCCAATTAGAGGTTCTCTGGTTTAACCTTCTGAGAGAATAAATTGTCAGAAAGACAATTATAAAAATTAATAGGACTTCTAGTGAGTTCTCCATAGTTACTCTGTCTTGGCTCTATGTCAACTTTGTAATCTGCTTTAGGAAACAGTCATCCGCATTACCTTTTTATGTGCTGGAACATTTGTCATTAAATTTTATAAGAAATACTTTATTTATTTTACTTCCTTTGAATTCACTCAATATTCATCAATGTTCTTTTCATAATCACTTTTTTATGTCAATGCAATAATAGAGTTGTTGCAATTTGATGCTCTATTTCTATTCCCTTCAAATAGTTCTATTCGCTTTACATAAGTTAGATTTTTCCTGCCATATCCAAGGGAAAATTCCCATCCCATGTGTAATATCTGGGAATATCTAGGAAACTACAACTTTTTACTTTTTATGTTAAAATTTCTCTCTCTTTCTCCCTCCCTCCCTCCATCTCCCCTCTCTTTTACTCTTGCCACCTTTTACCAGCATCAGAGATGTTTTCTCCAAGTATTTTTCAAGTATTCAGAAATTAACCATTTCCCTCATCTTATCCATGACACAGAGGTACAATGGGGGTAAAGACAGTCTCTTCAATGAAACTAGACAAATTTCTCATACCCTATATAAGAATAATGGGTTAAAGACTTACATTTAAAACTCTAAACCACAAAACTCCTAGAATAAAAGGATGGTAGTAAATTCTTTGACATTGCTCTGAGTAATATTTTTTTTTTAATGTATCTCCTCAGGCAAAGGAAACAAACAAAATGGACTTTATCAAAATAAAAAAGTTTTGCTCAGTAAAAGAAACCATCAACAAAACAAAAAGACAACCAACTGAATAGAAGAAGATATTTGCCAATGATACCTCTGATAAGGAGTTAATATCCAAAATATATAAGGAATTTATAGAACTTAATACCAAACTAACAAATATTCTAATTTAAAAATGGGCAGACGACCTGAACAGACATTTATCCAAAGAGGATATATAGATGACCAATAAACATATGAAAAGGTGCTCAGCATAACTAATCATAAGGAAGTTACAAATTAAAATCACAATATAATATTGCCTCACATCTACAACCTACAAGTGTTGCCGAGGATGAGGAGAAAAGAAAACTTGCATGCACTGTTGGCAGGATTGTAAATTATTGCAGACACAATGGAAAACAGCACGGAGGTTCTTCAAATAATTAAAAATAGAACTACCATATGACTGAAAAATTCCATTTTGGGGTATTTGTTTAAAGAATCCCAAAACACTAATTTAAAAGGACATATGCACTTCTATGTTTATTGCATCATTGTTTACAATAACTAAGATATGGCAGTAACCTAAGTATCCACTGATAGGCAAGTAGATAAAAAAAGAGGTGTACATATAAACAATGAAATACTACTCAATCATAAAAAGACTGGAATCTTACCATTTGCAACAACAGGGATGGACCTAATGGGTATTATACTATGTAAAATAAGTCAAACCGAGAAAGATAAAAAACAACAAAAAATAACATCACTTATATGGGCAATCTAAAAAACAATAAACAAAACAGATACAAACTCATAGATACAAACACGTTGATGGTTGCCAGATGTGAGGGGGCTGGGTGAAATAGAAGAAGGAATTAAGAGGTACAAATTGCCAGTTATAAACAGTCATGGGATGAAAAGTAAGGTATAGGGAATATAATCAATAATATTGTAATATTGTATGATATCAGATGGTTACTAGACTTATTAGGGTGAGCACTTCATAAGACACATAAATGTTAATCAATATGTTGTACACCTGAAACTAATATAATTTTCTATGTCAATGCTAATTGAAAAATAAATAAAATGTTCAGGAAAAAAAATTCAGTTGGGAAGTTTAAATGAGATAACATAGACGAAGTCCTTAGCCTGACTCTCTTGACACATAATAGATCTTCAGTAAGTAGAGCTCTCCTCCTCATGAGGCCAAGGTTAAATAAGATGCCCCTCTTATGGTCGGGTGGTGGAGGAGTTTGCAGCACAATACACAGCAGTGGATAACTGATGACCTCCTTTTCTGTTCAGTTTGATTTTTTCTGAAACCTGTGCTTACGAGGAATGTACAGTCACAAAAGTTTTTCTCTCATTTTAAGAATATAAAATAATAAACCAATCTGGTGGGCCAATCAGAAATATAAACGTAAGAAATGCAAATTCTATGAGCCAGAAACATTTTGAATGAATATTTAAAATCATTTGCAAAATTACATGAATGATGATTTTACTCATCATCATTCACTGTTTTATAAATATCTAGGGCAGTGGTCGGCAAACTCATTAGTCAACAGAGCCAAATATCAACAGTACTTCTTCAAAACAGACTTGCCAGGCCGAAAACCGACTTCTGCGCATGGGCCACAAAGTTTCAATCGCACTGTATGTACACGCCCGTGTGGTATTTTGTGGAAGAGCCAAAGTGCCGCATGTGGCTTGTGAGCCGCAGTTTGCCAAACCACGGATCTAGGACAATTGAATAAAATACACCAAATTCTTTTTATCATTTTTCCAGTAAACAGCATGTAAAAATTCTGACATTTCCAAACCCTTACTTCTCCACTTATACATATATTGGCTGAACACAATAACATTTCTGAGAAGAATAAAGAAAAGATAACATTTAGTCCCTTTAATGTTTAAAAGATTGGCCAATATATTCAAATGTTATTCTGAGTATATTTCATTTCACACCACCAAATTCTTATGATAGTTGTTATAGGTTTTCTCATACAAAAATTAAACATTACAAATTTTAGATATTGGGGATTCTTACAGTTACGAAATTATCTTGACATAGATGTGTGTCAAATAAAGACAACATAATTTTTCACAGAAACACAATATTTATAAGTGTAATCTCTGTAAAGATGGTTTTTCATTGAAGAGTAGTTTTTACTATCAATTAATCAGATAGTTTCTTGCCTTGTCTTATTTCCTTTGAAAACATAATTATATTGATTGAAACAATTATATGAATAGAAAGCTTTAATAGTTAGCCATAAAATTATTTTTAATAATTAGTTCTTTTACTGGCCTTTTATTATCTGATGAATGAAACCAAATGCCCATTCATTCATTCACGCACTCAACCAACACCTAGATCATATGACATTTTGTTCCATTTGATTTTCTTTGTAATATTAATAACCTGCCTGAATGTTTTCTGTTATCATTTTATAATATTATGTGAGAATTCATTCAAAGGGATCTTAGACACTTTTCCCTCTCTATTTCCATAAAATTGTTTTTAAATGTGCCCTATTATTTTTGCAAGTTAAAAGAAATTCTAAAAATGCTCCTATTTCATTATTGGCAATTCAGCTCATATTTATATATTGGTCACATTTTAAATTGGCAGCAATATTTAAATCTGATAGTAATCAGATAGAACACTGTAAATGTATCATTTTGTAGGTAGTGACAATTTGTTTTAATTATCCCCAAGAGAGGCTTTCATACTTATTAGTTCAAGTGCGCTGACACATTGAAGGCCTCTTTCACTCCATTATACTGTTGCACCTGACTGGAGCAAGAATGATGGCAAAGATCTTGACCTTGAAACACTGGTTGAATTAAAGGATTCAGGTGGATGATAGAACCTGTGGCTGGGTTTAAGTGAGGGCTAAACAAAGTGGGGATGAATGCTGCCGGGGGCAGGGGCTGAAGTGCTATGTGAGATGGGTGGAAGGGGGCAGCAGTGACTAAATGTAGGGGATGACCCGCCATGAAAGTGGGGTGTGCAGGGATGAGGGCTGGAGTCAGCGGAGGAAATGTAAACGGAGTGAAATGTGGCTGCGAAAGAGGGTGCAGGTGAGCTAGAGGGAGGTGATTGCTCTGGGAGTGGAGAGAAGCTGAAACTGCAAAATGCTGCAGGAACGTGTGGTGGATGGTGGTGAAGGAAGTGTGCTGGTGAACTGGGACTGTCTGCAGAGCTGAGGCCGGGGAGAAGGCAGCCGGCCCTGCCGCAGGCAGAACCCGGAGATGCTTCGATAGGAGCTGCTTCTGCATATGCTGCTGGGCTTGGAGCTGGAGGAGCTTATATTTATCTATTTCTTCGGGAGAAAATGTTACTGGCTGTTGAAGTAAAGGGGGAGAGAGAGATTTATGACACAATTCTAATTCCTCTGCTAATCTGTCATGCTTCTGCATAGCTCTGTCAGAGTAAGGGTTCATATTCCCCTCTGCATGATTGGTGTGCGGGCTTACATTCTGCAAGTTTAGGTTTATTTGGTCCTCTTTGGTCTCTGCTGGATCAGCAACACCAGTGTATCTACTAGATGGAAAAGCACCAGGGAAGTCATTTGGTACTGGGTCCCAGCTTTGAATAAAAGGCTGGACTTCACTTGCCAAAGGTTTGGGTTGTTCTTTTGTTGCTGGCTTCTTTTTCGTGTTCGGTGACCGAGATTCCGCTACTATGTGCACTGTACCTTTGGAAAGATGGTGATCACAATCAGTGTCTACTAACACAGTGCCGTGATTGGTCTGTGAACTGTTGGTTTTGCCTGTCTCAACAGTTCTTTCCATTGCACTGCCTCTGTCATTTGTTCTTTCACTTGGGGTTCGTATTTGTTCAGACAAAGGCATTGCTGGTCCGTGACCGCCTGGTGGTGCAAATTGAATCGGGCATTGGATTTGTGAATGAGGCTCGGATTGATTTTTACAACTGTTTGCAGAGACCTCAACATTGGCTGCTTGCTCCTGACACTTTTTGGCTTGAACTCTTTCTAGAAGGCTTTTGGCTGTCACAGAGGTCTCCTCTCCTTCTGGGAGGTTTAACTCCGTGGTTTCTGAGAGGCGGCTGGAACAGTTCCTTCGAAGACAGCTCATTTTCCCAGAGTTATGCTGCATGGGTTGTACGTTTCCCAGATCACAAATGTGAGGGCGGTGCAAAGACTGCTGACTTTTTTCTCTTTTATTTAGGTGATCAATTCTCTCCCTGGAGTAAGGGCCCAACCGGCTGTGCTGCGGTCCCTGGCACTCAGATGGCCTCCCACCACTCCCAGCACAGAAAACCCGCGAGCTGGCATTGCCTTGGGTGACGCTCCTGGATTTGGGCCCTGAAAACTGTGGTTGGCTTGCGCAGTTTA
>NW_006383018.1:1531090-1532543 GCF_000327345.1 Myotis davidii | reverse complement strand
CAGTGACCAGATCTATGCTTTGAGTGTTTTTCATATTTAAACGATTCCCACAACTTGCAGTTCTTATCTTGCTGTGTTTCAGGCTGCAGGCAGCCACTCTTTGCTCTCTCACCAGAGGAGCAGAGGCAGCTGTGCTTTCGGCATTTCTCTGTGTGCCGTTTCATTGAGCTGCGGTCTCCTTTACAGAAGCAGAGCGATCGACCTCTGCCATGACCTCTGGGCCTGTGACTTGAACAAGTACTCCTCGGGCTGGACGTGCTATCAGGGGATGTTTCTGAAGGACTGGGGCGTCTCTCTAGAGACACCTTTGGGAGACTTCTCTTGTAATTTTGGGTTCTACATCCGGGCACCTTGTTGGTCACACTGATGTGGTTACTATTCAAGATCACACTGAAGTCCTGCCCGTGGTCACTGGGACCCCTGACTGTGCAAGGACTAGTTTTCCAGGTGAATGGATTTGCATCTTCAAATTCTGAATGAGGATCACAGGGAAGCCGTTTATGTTTTTTAGTCCTCGAGATGTAAGGAGCAAAGGACAGGCCCTCGTTGGCATCGTTTAGAACTACCCTTTGGCAGCTTTGCCAATGGGCCCTTAAAGGTTCCTTCAGTTCATTATCAGTATTATTATTGTTTCCGACACAGTTCTTCAGAGAGAGATCAAGGGAAGCAGGCACTTCAGGGTTTTTCATTTCTAAATCACTGGCACTAAAATTGTGTCTACTTGTGTTTGGCTCAGAATCGCTGTATCCCACATGACATTTTCTCTGGACCTTTTCCCAATCTGGATTAGCTGTCATCATCTTTGGTTTCAGAGGTTGACTATTATCGCCTTGGATCAATCTGTGTTGGTCTTTGATTAAACCTGAGACTCGGCTCTCTAGTTTAGTCTTCGTTTCTAAGGGCTCCTTAATCAATTCTGTTTGTAAGTCCTCTGGCTCATGGCCATCCTTTGTGTTCCGAGAAATCTTAAAATCAAAATATAATGGATTGCAGCCATAAGAGATACAGGGCTCTGTTTTTGTAAAGAGCAGCAGTTCTGTGGGCCATTGGAGAGTGGTGTGGCCATCCTTGCTCTGTACATGCAGGTAAGGCAATGGTTTGGACTTGACGTCATGGGAACGTGCTTCTCTGAGGAGCCTTTGCACATTTTTGCTAACTCTTTCCGTTTCATCTACGGATTTTTCTCTCTTCTTTCTGGAGCTGGAATTCGGATGCATTGGACTCTTGTGCCCGCTTGGCTCCAACGATGGAAACTCATCCAGACATTCAAATACCCTGGCATCACTGTGCTTGTAAACGTTTGGTGGGCTGGAGGAGGCATTTGCTTGGCATGCATGATTAATGCCATTTTCTGAAAGGTTTTTAAATGTTTTTCTAGTTTCTTTTTCTCTACTGGAAGGAGGAAAGTCCACAGCTGAAAGATGAATGTTAGATTTAGAGAATTAAAATGGGG
>NW_006383018.1:1513075-1531079 GCF_000327345.1 Myotis davidii | reverse complement strand
AGTCTTCTACTGTTTCAGTAGGGTCACTTTTGTCTTGCAGGAGCTGAGAGCTTAAGGAGAAGCCGTTGTGTAAAACACTTTCCAGATGGCTTGAGGAGCTCCTTCTATCTCCTTCCTTAGGGAGGTGTGTACTCGCGCTTGCAAAGCCGCAGCACTTGCATTGCTCCACAGTTCGTTTTGTTTTATAGACGGGTGACTTGTTACATTCGTGGGTTTCTTCTGTGTTCTCACTAAACACCGATGCTGAAGACTCTAATTTTACGTGTACCTTTTTGGAAAAAGAAAAGGATACCCCGGTCCGGTGATTTGCATTACTGAGATCTGAAGATGTTTGTGGGACCCGCTTCCCAAACACATAAAGTCTGTCTGTCTGTAACTGGTGTCGGTTGGGCAGGGCAGGCCGCTGTTTATCAGCAAGGCTCCGGGGGAGGTTCTTTCCTTTAAGGAGAAGAGCACTCTTCAGGCATGACCCTTTCCTTCCGCTCTTAACGGGGAAAATTCCTTGTTGCAGTTGCTTTTCTATGGCTACCCTGGGGGCTTTGTATGCCGGTCCATTTCCAGAAACACTGTAAATACAATAAATATTAAAATGATTAAGATACTGGATTTGAAATCTTCTCCACATGTGAACATTTCATAGTGTTTCAATGATAGCTTTTATAAATTCTGCCTGCTGTAATATAACCATTTCACTGCACTTGTAACTCAGAATATCTATGTTTCAAAGTGGCTATTTCTGAAGTGCATCATGTAAGTGTATTCTTTGGAAATTGGGATAAAAACAGTAGCATGTGAATATCTCATGCTAGGGCCACACAAGAAAATAAAGTATTGCATTGATATTACAATCTATGTCCTCCAGAATGCTTCACATTTGGGAATATAGATTTAATAGTCTTTCACAAAGAGTTTTCCAATTAGTGCTTTCATTTTTGGTGCGATGGTAAACGGGATTGTTTTTATAATCTCTCTTTCTGAAAGTTCACTATTGGTGTACAGAAATGCCTCAGATTTCTTGGGGTTAATTTTGTATCCTGCTACATTGCCAAATTCATGTATTAAGTCTAGTAGCTTTTTGATGGAGTCTCTAGGGTTTTGTATGTAACAATCAGTGCTTTCAGATTAAATAAGACATTAAATAGAGCTGTCACTTCCAAAATGTATCTTTATTTTGTTTGTTTTTTCTAAGTTCTAGCATTTTGTAATTTTTGTTTCCTTAGTTTTAAAATTCCTTCAAATTTTCTTTCTTTTGAAATGGGGTGGTTAGTTCTTTCATTATGACTTGTCACTGTTATGAGTAATTATAATAATGTATAAAAAAGTAATACATTTACAGGTCATCTCAATATCTTCATTTATCTTGAAATCATTTCTTCTGCTTTTTACTCACCCAAATATTTTCTTTCTACCTTTTGTGCAAATATATACTGTATCTTTTAGTAGATTTAAGCAGATTAATCATTTTACTGAGCTTAATTAGTAATTCAACTAGAAAATGGGAAGTAGAAACATGTATATACTAGTATATTAGGTTAAAATTATTTCTTTTTAATGTTTTACCTGTAAAACCTCTACCACAATACAAATCCCATCAATTATCTGATTGTTTGTTTGGGAGCCTTTCTTCTTTCTTTTCCTTTTTCACATGCTTCAATGTGTGTGTGTTTGCTTTTTTTCTATTTTAGAATATTACTGCATTTCTATCCGGTCATTGGATGCTGAAGTATTCACTACTAAAACAACTGATACCTTTCCCACATGTAGTTAAATTCTAATGGAGAGGAGTGCTTTATGAGCCCTTAGCCTGAGAAATTTCTTCCTATTGCCTTCACTTATGACTATTTGGTCAATCAGCATGGAACTTGAAGTTACATTTCTTTTGTCCACCAAATTCATGTCTTTTGTTCCATTTTCTTTACATGTTTAATATTGCAGAGACATATTTAATAAGCCTCCCTTTATTCATTTCTGTAATGAATTAGCTTGAGCATTTGTATGATTTTATAATTTTTCATTATGCATATTTTATTATTTATTATATATGCTATATTTTTATTCTATTTATTACATATTATAAATCACATGTCTAAAACATTTTACCAGATTATGGTTACAGATTGATTTTTTTTTTGGGGGGGGGGTTAGTTTTTGCTAGTACTTTTGGGCACTTTCAATTAATTTAATTCAGCTCAGACACTTCTCATATTTCTCTGATTATTCCATCTTCTCTGTTCTGATTTCTTATCTTAGAATTATATGTTAAATATATTGGCACTCCTAAATAACTGTTTTAGATCTTATTATTTATCTCAGTATTCTAGTGTTTAGGTGTTGTTGTTTTTTCTAGTTCAGAAAGAGTTTCTTGTGTCTGTTTTGTTTGTTTTTTAAATAGCATATGCTGCATTCATTCATTCATTCATTCATTCATTTTTGTTAATCCTCGCCCAAGCATATTTTCCCATTGATTTTTTTAGAGAGAGTGGAAGGGAGAGGAGGAAACAGAGAGAGAGAGAAACATCAATGTGAGAGAGACTTATTGTTTGCTTCCCGCACGTGCCCTGACCAGGACCTGGGATTGAGTCTGCAACAGACAAATGTTACCTCGACCAGAATTAAACCCAGGACCCTCCATTCTGTGGACCAATGCTCCATCCACTGAGTAAACAGGCCAGGGAAGAAATTCTTGTTTTTTATTCCCTTTTTATTGATTATTTTACAAGTTCAATCTGTTGTTTACCACGTCCATATGAATTTTAATTTCCAAACAAAAATTTTAGCAATCATCTGGTCTTTAATAATTTCAGACTGTCCTCTAAATTTTGAAATTTTATAAAGCTGCATTATTTTCCTTATTGTATCTTTTCTGTAATAAAAACTTTCCTTTTCATCACATTAATCTCCTGTTTTGAATCTTTTAAAAAAATGTTCTGTAGAGAAGGTATTTACCCATCTTTATTATAAGGAATGAAGAGGAACATTATAAGATACTAGAAGCCTGGTGCATGAATTCCTGTATGGATGGGGTCCCTAGGCCTGGCCAGTGATCAGGGCCGATCGGGGCAGGGTTGATTGGGGCCTGCCGGCTGGGGGGAGGGACAGAGCACAGGAGGTTGGCCGACCCCAAGGAGGGAGCTTGCCCTCAGTGCCCCTGGGAAAGGGGCCACATCTGCTGCCACCCACCCCCAGTTCCCCATCCCAGCCCAGGGCCCATTGGAGGGTGGCTGTGGGAGTGCACTGACCACCAGGGGGCAGCTCCTGCATTGATGCCCCCTGGTGGTCAGTGCGCATCATAGCGACTGATTGACCGGTCGTTCTGGTTGTTCAGTAGTAATGGTCGCTTATGCTTTTATATATATAAATATGGTCTTTGAATATTTCTTTCAAAAATAAAGGGAAATAGAAAGCATAGAGGTTTATTATAGTTATTGGCATTTTAAAGTGCCTGCAGCCTTGGGATAGAAGGATGAGGTGCAAAAACATCTGCAGCACTGAATTTTGCCTAAGTACCAAAGCGATCTTTTTCCATATTTGTTGCCATACTTTGGATTAAGTAGGAGCTATATTTCTGCATTAAATTACCTTCTCCAGGAACTTCAGTCACTCTGATATTATCTGCACTAAACTTAGCAGAAATTATTACAAAAGCCTAGTGTATAAATATTATCATTCTACCTCTCCTGATTCCATTATGATGCAGATATTTTACTATTTTTATATTCTATATATTTTCCTTAATAATATTTTTGCTTATTATGCTGGTACTGTTTTGTGTATTTTCTTGCTTCAACTTATGTTAGTCTAAATGTTTTTTTTATTGCAGTTTTATTTCACCATTTATCTTTCTAATGTGCAAGCTTCTTCCTTTTATATTCTTTTAAATATTTTTAAAGCTCTTTGTATTATACTTGGCTTTTGTTGTCCTTAATTTTTTTTGTTCATTTTATCATTCAATGTACACTTGTCATTATATTTTTTCACAAGTTTTAACATTTTATTGTTTATCTTTTGTACCTCTTATTTTGTGCTTTAAACTTTTGATCTTATTGCTTTATAAGCTTTAATTTATTTTTGCTTAAATCCAATCAATTTTTATTCTTTTGGAAAATCCTAATTTTCTATCTTTGTGATGTTTTAAATTCTACTATTTTAATAGAAGTTTATGGCCTTATAATATGACTGAAAGTTTAATTTTATAGTTATACCCATATGCATGATTTCACTCCCTCCTCTAGATAGAACTTTCTTCAGTTTTTGTTTTTTACCTAATTATTTTTGTTTATAATAAAAATGTGACCACAGAGGTAGCCCTTTTAATTTTTATTAATGGATTGTCCATTCCAATAGTTCTCCAAAAATTTTAATTTGTGGCAACTCAACACATGTATAATTTCATTCTCTCTTGTGCAAAAAGTATACTCTCCAAATAGGAAATAAAACATATCAAAACAAGATGATTTCTTTACATGATATAATTTCCTAGTGTTATACATTATTTATATATAGAACTTCATAGTCTCAGAATTAGTGGCCCTATAATTTTTGAAAAATGTTTTTATTGATTTTTTTAAGAGTGAGAGAAACATCCATCAGTTGCTTCCTGTATGCACAGGATAAACCTGAGCAGGAAGTGAATCGGCAACCTTTCTGTGCATGGAACAACACTCAGCCAACTGAGCCACACTGGCCAGTTTTTAAAATTTGGGAAAATATCCATATCAGGCTACACGATACTGAAACTTATACATATAGAAGTTTACACACACATTGAATCTTTCTGCATACAATAACTGGTCTTGTTGAGAAACCAAGTTGGATTGAACTACCCAAGAAATGGCCAAAGTTGACTGTCTTTTATAAGATCCATTAACAGTTTCTGCCATCATTTTAAAAATCAGTTTGATACAAATATTCATACTATTAAACTCACCTCTCTTTTCCATGGTGTCATGAAAGAATCATTTGTTATCTGTATCATCCTACTCAGAAGCCCTCATTATGAATAAAGGACAAAAGCGTTGTCAAGGAGAGGGGTAAATACAGATGACCCCCTCCCCCAAATTGTATTTCTTACTTTCGTTTGTCAATTCAGCTGCCAAAATGAAAATATTTAATTATTCTACTAAGTGACTTCCCTTAGGTCATGAGGCTGTTTAGCAGAGAGAAAAATTATCTGGCGGTCAGATGGTGGGTAGTAAAAAAAAGAAAGGAAGAAAAGAAAAAAGAAATACTTTTCCTAGTCCCAAGTTCTGTAGCTGGAAAGCTGAAAAACCTACCGTTTTCCTAACTATATGAACAGGCGGGGATCTAGGCCTGCCTACTGTATAGAGGTTGTGTTTAGGTTTGTATTTGTTCAGTTAATAAGATTTCCAAAGGGACAGCTAACCACAATACGGTGGAATTTTAATTTATTTTTTTTTAATTCAGAAGACAAAGGGTAGCTCTGCTAACTTAGAACTCTTAAACAAAAGCATCATCACCATCACCATCATCATTATCAAGGCTCCTCTGATCCTTTGTCTATTTCTTCCAAAAGAAAATATGGAATGGATGAGTAGAAATGTAGGTGTGACAGCTTTCATAATAAAAAAAAAAAGAATCAAAATCATGTTTATTGAAGCGACTTGGATTTCTGTTGTGTGTGTAGTTAGCATTGGCCTTTTTTAATAATCTGACTTATTGCCCCTCATAATCAATCACCCAGGAATTAACATCTAACCTAGTTTCTTTTTTCTTGCAAGATATTATACTAACCATTAGATGTTTCCTTCTAAGTTCTGTTTTGACAAGAACTGTCTAATATTTTATTTATAATGGGTTCAAATAACATATTTTAAGATCCTTCTTGCATTTTAAAGTACAAAGGTAGGTACAAAATGTGTGCCCTAGTTCTGACCTCATAGCGTGCATTTTGTATCAACCTCACCTCTGGATACATACATTTACAACCTTTATTTTTACTTCATAGCAAATTTCTCACTTACTTTTAACATGACTATGTTTTTATATATTTTTCATAACTTAAATTAACCTCAGATAATTCATGTATAAGTACATGAATATATGCAAGCTGAGTACTGTGTTTTTACTCATAATTAATCCTAAAAATAAATATTTTTATAATCAAATTTTAGGCCTAATATTTTATGGTACTGTAGGGTGTCCCAAAAATGTAAACACACACCTTAAATAATTATAAAGGTAGTGTTTATTAAAATGCATCTTATTTTGAAAATTGAGCTACCAGCTGTTAGTGTATACATTGTTGGGGGACACTCTGTATAACTGAGTCATTCACTCCCAAGTTCGTTGTATATTGCTTTTCTTTTTTTAATTGAATTTATTGGGATGACATTGGTTAATAAAATTATATAGAGTTAAAGTGTACAATTCTATAATACATTGTATTGTCTTTTTCCATCACCACTTATACTCCCTTTACCCTTGTCTGCCTCCCCCACCTCCCTTCCCCTATGGTAATCACCATACTGTTGTCTGTGTCTATGAGTTTGTGTTTTTGTTTGGTTTTGTTTTGTTTTGCTTAATCCCTTCACCTTTTTCACTCAGGCCCCAAACCCTCCTTCCCTGACAGCTGTCAGTTTTCTGTCTATGATTATGTTTCTCTCTTTTGTTCATTTGTTTATTTAGTTCATTGATTCCATATATAAGTGAAATAATATGGTATTTGTTTTTCTTTGACCAGTTTATTTCACTTAGCAAGTATATGACTTTTCACTTGCATAAAAAAGGTTTCAATTCTGGCACAAAGCTATGAATTTCACAATTCACTAGGTTGCTGTCAACTACATTAATTAGCTACATTAGTGTTCTATATTATGATTTATATGAACACTAGAGGCCTGGTGCATGAAATTTGTGCACGGGTAGGGTCCCTAGACCTGGCTGGCAATTAGGGCTGATCTGCAGGGTGACCAGTGGGGTGATGGGGGGGGGGGCCCTGCTGGCACCCGCCTTGGCCAGCCTGGCACTGCCTGCTTGCTGGCCCCACCTCCCTGTTGCCACTGCTGGTTGCCTCCCTCTGCGAGGCGACTGGCGGGGTGATTGGGGGTCTCTGCGGGCACCCGCCTTGGCTGGCCTGGGGCCTGTGGGTTGCGGAAAGCTCCTGCATTGAGCGTCTGCCCCCTGGTGGCAGTGCATGTCATAGTGATGGGTTGTTCCACTGGTCATTCTGTTGTTCGGTCTCTTTGCATACTAGGGTTTTATTATATAGGATAAATTAAAATCTGAAAAGTTTATAGTGTTTCAGGTAACAATCTTGTTACTTTGAAACATTCAGCAGTTCCAAGCTTAGGTAAAACTTCTATTTTTCAACTGTGAGAATGTGTTAGCATCCTTGTTATAATTATAAATTTAAATGGTTAATGTAACTGCATTAGTTATCTTACTTGTCCAGGTAATGATAGCATCATTTATTCTAGATTCAGGTATTTACAGGGAAATGTACAGAAGCTTTATATTCTCACCAAAATGATGCATTGCTATTTATAAGTTTAAAAATTTTTATTACAAAACTTAATTAATAAAAAGCTATATAGGTCCCTTTAAGTCAACTGGATATAATAGATGCTAGTATTTTAGAAACATTCTTGGATCATTTCATTAAAGAGCACATTAAATTAATACTATTAGTAAGGAAAAATAATCAGATGTCAAAGTAATTAATTTATAAACATTTAACTGTTAGGAACATTTGCCCTCAGGCACATCTTTTGATTAATTATAATTTGTTTATGTTGTTACAGTGAACCAAGTACATTTATCACTGAAATTTCCCCAGAGGTTGAAGAGAATTTTGAACAATCTGAGCTACCTCTAATTCTTACCATTCAGACTGTTGTCTTAACTCAGCCAGCTGATGAAGCCGTTTAAGTGCTTTTTCTTGTTTCTTCTCATCTTTCCATGACTTAGAAGCTACATTTCGTGCAAATTCCCGTTGCTTTAATTCTTTCAGTCTCTGTGGACAAAGAAGAAAAACAGAAAGGATGCTATAAATAAGTAATATATTCTCTTCCTCCCACAACACTCCTTATTAAATGTTGTCCTGTGTGCAGAGGTGATTTTCTGGATGGGGAGAGTAACAGTACCTTCTCCCTGGGTGCTGTTCTCTGCTCCAAGACAAATTTAGTTGTCAGCGGGGTTATTTATCAAAGCTTGTCACAGAAGTGTGCTGCAAACCTGTACCCAGTCCTTGCTAGGACCATTCTACCTACATAACTGCAATAATGTGTATGCCTGTGAAAAATATAAATGGGAAAAATGTGCACTATATGAATGGGTATGAAGGGAGAGGAGATTATGGGACACACTTTCTTCTACTCACTGGTCCCAGACCTCTCACTTGTAAAAGGTACTCTTATTCATAAAAATCGATGCTATTAGCCATGGCCAGGTGCCTTAGTTGGTTAGAGCATCATCCCATACACCAAAAGGTGGTGGGTTCGAGTCCTGATCAAGGCACATACCTAGGGGGCTGGTTTGATCCTATCAGGTTGCATACAGGAGGCAACAGGTTGATGTTTTTCTCTCACATTGGTATTTTTCTTTCTCCCTTCCTCTCTCACTAAAAAAATCAATAAAAACATACCCTTGAGTGAGAATTTAAAAAAGAAGAATATTTTTAAAAATTGATGCTATTAAATATACTGAATGAAATTAGTTTGTTTTAGTGAAGAGAGTGTTACTGTGGAAGATTTAGTTCAAAGCTCTGAAGCCAATTCTCAACTCATTTTTTTTTCCTGATGGAGGTAGTTAATATTTATTCAATGCAGACCTTTCTATATTGTATCCAGGAGAACAAAAATAGTATTGGGGATTTAAACTCAGGATAGAGGGTAGGTCTTGCTTGATTTAAATTAACCTACCACTTCTCTTAATTAATCTTTTCTCTAAAAACAATCAGCTTACGTTCAAATTGTATCAGACCCATTACCTGTTTGGATTTCTACTTCAGAATCTGCCACTAAGCACACCTAATGATATTAAACAAATTGAGAAACAATCACAATCAAATGAGTATCTTGCAGTTTGGGGCTTACTTCTGAATTAAAAGTATATATGAAGATGAGCCTCTTTGATTCCGTACAAAGTGACTTTAAACTGCCTGAAATCTGTGTCCTTTTAATTTGTTTCCATTTCCCAAATCAGCTATAAAAGATGTTTCCCAGGAATAGCAAAAAGCACAGAGCTATCAAGTGAGGTAATAACTCTCTGGTAGACTACTTCCCACCCACAGAGCCAGGGCCAAGGCCTTTGGTGATCATTAGTGTCGCTCTTGAAAGAGAACAAGCTCATGGGAGATGGTAGCCAGATAAACTGCTTCTAGGCTAAGTATCTGAAGAAGGAGGCAGGCCAGTCTTCCAAAGAGAGAATTCTGAGCACAAAAAAAACAAAAGTTTCACAGAACTAGAGGCAGCTACAGGGAGAACAGCGGAGTTAATCCGAATTCAATTTTTGGCAAACATTTCAGAACCTTCTAAAAAATAGAAAATTTCAAGAATAAAATTATGGTCCTGATATTATGAGAAAAAAAGATCAATTGTTCTTTGGAATTGATAAACAGAGAGGCCAAGCCTTAAAGGATAACCTTGGTCAGAAGGCAGAGAGGGGCTTACAAAATCCCCAGTTATGCTTAGCTTCCTACTCACACTTCCTTCGCTTCTAAGTGTATAATAATCTAGTTCTTGGAGTGAAGGCTTATTTTATGAGCAATGACCTTTTGGGGGAAATTTTCTACACAGCTTATAAGCCCATATAAAGTGCAATTCAACTGTATCAAAGAGAGATGTCTATTTCGGTAAAAGGAGAGGGATTTTTTTTTAACTCTCAGTTACTACTGAATATAAATACTTTACATTATGTTACTTTAAAAATATTTGTTATTAATAGCCTAGGAGAGGAAATTAATTCATTTACTCACAACATTGACTCATTGGAGTCTTGTTTGAAACTCCTAGATATACCTGTTTCTTTCATTACCCTCCTAGAATCCAGGACTGCACTTCTCTCTCTGAGTTATAGACATGTTTGAGATTTCTGTCTCATTCATTCAACAATAAATACTGTTAATTCCTACTATGTAATGAGGATATAGCAATTTAAAAACCAATGTTATTCCCTTTATGGGAGACACACAAGTGAAACAGATACTTACATAAGATAACACTGACTTTCGCTTTTTAAAAAAATATTTTTATTGATTTCAGAGAGGAAGGGAGAGGGAGAGAGAGATAGAAACATCAAGGATGAGAGAGAATCATTGATTGGCTGCTTCCTGCATGCCCCCTATGGGGCATTGAGCCCGCAGCCCAGTCATGTGCCCTTGACCGGAATCAAACCCGGGACCCTTCAGTCCACAGGCCAACGCTCTATCCACGGAGCCAAACCGGCTAGGGCAGCACATGAACACCAGATATTTTGAAGCATATAAGGAAAGTTAAGATAGATTAGGGGGTGGGGGTGAATATTTGTTGTATGGAGGAAGTCAGCAAAGTTGAAATACTTTTAAGAATTACACAGAGGTAAAGGGGGAGGATGGGAGATACCTATAATATTATTAACAATTTAAAAAATGTAATGTGGGGAAAACAAGAATTACACAGAAACTGGAAGACGATATTTTGTTTAAAGACATCTAGCCATAGACTTGGCTTAGGTAATGCTGAGTACTCAAGACTGCAAAGAGAAAAAAACAAAAAAAAAAAAACAAGCAAACAGAGACCTACATATAGACCCCCTTAAGTTTTCAGCATACTAATTAGTAGTGCATGAGTATAAGGAAACTATGCAGACCAAGAAAAAACCAGATGAAAGAGTTAAGAGCAAGAGTGACTAGCATTCATATATGGTCAGGAATAGTGCCATTTCTCACCAGTAAAATGGAAAAAACTCATGGGACATGGAGTATAGACTTTAGGGAGTGTCTCTTTCACTAGAGAATAATTAATCTTAAATTGAGCACTACTTTGGATTTGCCTAACAAATCATAAAATCAAGACATAAATCTGATTCGAAGTAGCCTAGCTGTGTATCAGAACCAAATCCAATAATACAAAAACAGTCAGCAAAAACAAGAAAAAATTAATGACATCTAATATTCAATTAGATTATCAACCATGCAAAACACCAAGAAAACAGCCCAAAATAAGAAAAATAACCAACCAACCAAGACTAATGCAGAACTGATGCAGATGCTAGAATAGGCAGAAAAGTGAATTGAAGCAATCACAACCATCTCCCATATGCTCGAACAGTAGACAAAAAATGGTGACCTATTGAAGAATCATGTAACTAAAGTACTTGAAGAAATGAGAGGGGATTTTGCAACAAAATCTCAACAAACCCCAAGCACAGAAAACCACGTCCTAAGCTTATTTTGAGTCACATTTTTCAAGATCAGGAAAAAAATTGAAAAATTTAAAAACATTCAGAAAGAAATGACATTTATGTAGAGAAAAATAAATAGTAAGATGGAAGAATAATTCTCACTAGAAATAATACAAGTGAGAATACAGTAAAGCATCATCTTTAATTTTCTAAAAAAAGATATATATATAAAAGACTTGTCAAAAAAAATTATACCCAGTGAAAATATCTTTTAAAAATGTGAAACAAATATGTAAGACACGAAAAGCTGAAAGAATTCAACACCTATATGGTAAGAAACATTAAAGAATAGTGTTGGGCAAAAAGAAAATAATACCAAATAGACATATCTATATATATAAAAGCCTAAGCCACCGAATGACCAAACAACCTGTCAACTGGTGGACTGGTCGCTATGACATGCACTGACCACCAAGGGGCAGACGCTCAATGCAGGAGATGTCCCCTGGTGGTCACTGTGCTCCCACAGTAGAAGAGCTACTCAGCTGACTGACCCGTCCTGGTGGCCCACCAGCCTGGGGGGCAGCCACTCACTCCCTCAGTAGTCCTGCAGGTCCAATCTCCAGAGAATTGGCTGGGCACTGACGAACCAGAGCTGTCAGCATGATCCCAACAGCGCCATTGGGCTCCTGGAAGTTGGGCTTGGGCTGCTTCCTCTCCCTAGACACTCAGCAAGGAATATATGACATAAAAGCAGCTGCCAGGTGGCTCCCAACAACTGTTGCAAAGTCAGTGGGATGGATCTGGATTCCGGACTGGCAAGGGCGTCCCACCACCCACCCAAGTGCTGATCGCATTCTGGCCGCTCCCCATACCCCTTGGGACAGAAACCAGATGCAGGGCTCATGGCTGGCCAGTACCGCTGTGGCAGCGCGAGCCTCTCCCAATTGAGACTGATTGGACGTGAGCCTGTGGCAGGAGCAGCAGGGTCAGGATGAGCGGGAGTGGCAGACAGGAGCAGCAGGCAGCATTGGACTGCGGGTTTTGGCCTGATCCCTGTAGGCCACTCCGAAGGACCCCACCTGTGCACAAATTCATGCACCAGGCCTCTAGTATGCCTATGATAACCATTATAATAATAAAGCACAGTGTTTAGCCAATAGAACAGCAAAACAGAAAAAAGGAAATCATTTAGTTTACTCAATCTAAAAGGAGGCAGAAAAAGTAAAAAGGAAGGTAAAATATATGGGATAATTAAAAAACGTATAGCAAGATAGGACCTAAAATCTATACATACCACTAATGAAATTAAATGTAAGTGGTCTAAACACTGGGATTAAAAGATAGTGTCAGATTGGAATAAAAAAGCAAGTACCACCTATATGTTGATTATAAAACAAACTTTAAAATAAAGACACAATTGATGAAAAGAAAAAGATAAAAGAAGATCACAAACACTGTACTTCTTGAAAAGCTTACACCAGGTGATCATGCCTATTATAAAAGACCCTTCCAAAGTTGATTTGTGCAATGAAAGGAGGATTTTTTGACTCTGGACCAATAAGGATAATCTCTAAGAATCCAGAGGTCAAATTTTGACAGCTTTATATTTTAATTTGGGTTTTCTCAATTTTCTTCTTCTGATCTAATAAAAATACATTTTTTTAAGTAATGGCATATACTATTATTATCAATAATCTTACTCAGTTTGAAAAAAAGATAAATCAGCTCCAAAAATAGAAGTTCTTTGAGGGTATATAGATCAGCTCTTATTGAGAACAATGCAAAACAAATATATTTAAAAAAATTGCTTTCTCATACGAAGAATATAAGGAGCGCAATCACCAGCTGGTTATCAGTAGGGACTCAGGGTGAGCAGAACAGAGGAGTGGCGGAACACCACTGGGCGAGGGAGGAAAAAGAGAGAGTGGGCCCTAACAACCGGGGATAAAACAAACTGTCTGGTTTTCAGAAGTGTTTGGGAGAAAGACAACACAGTGTATGTTTTAACAGCGGGATTCTAAAATCCCTCAGACATGAATTTGCATCTTGTCTCTGTCGCTCACTAGATTTGAGACTGAGAAAGGTACTCAATCTTCTCCAACTTTACTTTGCACATTTGTAATTTTGCACTTTATCTCTATTTACTTTGTAGAGTTCTTGGAATTATTTGAGCTGGGAAAGGTAAAACACTAAACATAGCACCTGACTTACAGCAAATACTCAGTGAGTATGAACTGTTGCAGTTTAAAGGTAAAAAACAGTCAGATTTTATGGAATTTGGGGAAGCAGGATGAGTAGGTGTTCTCTCTATTTTTTTTTTTTTATCCTCACCAGAGGATTTTTTTCCCCCATTGACTTTTTTAGAAAGAATGGAAGGGAGATGGGAGAGGGGGGAGAGAGACAGAGAGAGACATTGATGTGAGAGAGACATGTCGATTGGGTACGCCTGGACCAGGCCAGGGATCAAACCTGCAACCCAGGTATCTGCCCTTGACCAAGAATCAAACCCAGACCCTTTGGTGCCCAGGCCAATGTATACCATTGAGCTACCCAGACTAGAGCTAGAAGCTCTTTTTAACTGGCAATGGGGAGCCATTACGATCATGTGATTCATATGCTTATTGAAAATGGAGTTTGAGTGTTTTTCACCTGGATAGTTCCCAAAGCTGGTAAGACTTGTATGCATGCATATAAGCATAACCAATGGACATAAGACACTGGGGGATAGGGGAGGCTAGGGGACTGTCTAGGGCGGGGGGAAAAATGGACACATATATAATACCCTTTGTAATAAAAAATTTAAAAAAAAAGAAAAAAGTAAAGGAAAAGAAAAAGGAAGCATGTTGGGTACCTTATCTGGAATAACTTATGCTGTTTTTTTTTTGTTTGTTTGTTTGTTTTTTAATATATTTTATTGATTTTTTACAGAGAGGAAGGGAGAGGGATAGAGAGTTAGAAACATCGATGAGAGAGAAACATCGACCAGCCGCCTCCTGCACACCTCCTACTGGGGATATGCCCACAACCCAGGTACGTGCCCTTGACCAGAATCGAACCTGGGACCTTTCAGTCCGCAGGCGGACGCTCTATCCACTGAGCCAAACCGGTTTGGCATGCTGTTTAATTGAACCACTTATAATTTCTGTAAGTTTAAGGACATATGTCACTACTGAAGAAGAGCATAATTTTGGGGTTAAAGTATGATTTGTTACCAGACTTGTCTTTGATAAATCTTATTTGAAGTTTGTCCTTGGGTATTAATTCTATGCAAAATTGATCTCAATCTGAAAGGAGAGTAAAAGAGTAGACCTCTAGTATTTCCTAGAGGGAAATAGGGACTCTAGGTCGGGTCTTTGTACTTTTTGAATGCATTTAAAAGAGAAATGGCAGAACAGATGGTTTCCTGATCCTGAAGAGAGGCTACTGTAGTCTGTGCCAAGATCAAAAGCAATGCAATAAAGGGCTGATGCCAGGGTCAAGATAAAGAAAAAAACAGCAGTCCTCACATATCTCCTCCAGCTTTCACAATGAGTTTTATCCTCTCTCAGCAATAAATGAAAGAGGCTTATGGAGATATATTTGCTAAAATACACTGATGGAATGTAATTTTCTTCTCAGGTTCATTTTAAAAGCACAAACTAAGTAATTTTTATTTCCCTACCTGCCAACCAGAATGCTGTCACTTGCATTGCAAGTGGAATTCAGCTGTGAATAAATAAATGAAGAGGCAAACTGAGCAGGTCAGCGAGTCGCGATGTGTTCAGAGTAACAGTGCTCATATTATCGCTTACCAGTCAGCACATGCATGTGAACATCTGCCCACTCCAGTAATCACTCTCCGTTAAGTTCAGTGAAGCAGAACACACATGTGAAGTGAATTTACTCATGCCTAGCTACTTTTTCTCTCAAACAGAATAACTCCTCCCATCTTGCACTTTCATCCATAGAGCCCAGCGTATTTTCTGCAGGCATTAATGTTGTTCATAGCAGAGCAAAACCCCAATATACCAGGTCAAGATGATTAACCTTGTTTTAAAAATGAAGAAACAAATAAATAGATTACATAACTTGATCTACACCAAAGGAAAGAGAAAGAAAAGATCTGTGAGTTGGAAATAGAATCTATAATAATAAAAGCATAATATACTAATTAAACCAGATGTCCTTCTGGACAACCTTCAGGATGAAGCCGGGGCTGCGAGGGAAGCTTGGTTCCCAGGTGCCAGAGGGAAGCTGGTGCCAGCAGATGGGGAAGGAAGGCCTGCTCTTGCATGAATTTTGTGCATCAGGCCTCTAGTGTCTAATATTTATAAGAGTAAGGTAAAGTGAGAAAAATGTATGTAAAATTCTAGACATTTATTAGTTTCAGTTTATGAAATTGAAAATCTATCCAGTTTCGTATATTGTTCATTGTTTGGAAATGTCTTTATCAAAATGATTTGGAGCTAAAGTCTATAGTACCTTAGAAAGCCATGTTATATCAGGTAAAAAAAATAGCTGGTACTATATCAAAATCACTATCTCTAGCGACTACTCTTGTGAAATGATTAACAGCATTACAATGGAAGTCCTTGGTGAAGAGTGAATGGGAATCACTGTTCAGACTGAGTAAGTAGAAGTCAAAGGGCTTCTAATCACTGCCCATCTCCATGTTCACGTGATAAGAATGCATCTACCACATTAGAACGATAGTAATTCGCATGAAGTGTCTGCAGAGCATGTTGAGGCCTGGGGAAGTCTGGCTTTTCTGGAATGACTAAAGAAAATTCATTAATTAAAGATTATGACTTGAGTAAATATTTCATAGACTAATAGTTTGTTACTAAGGCCTCAGAAAAAGCAAATTTCATCTAATCTGGACCACGAAGAATAACTTCAATGTGAGAAGCATAAGAACGATTCTAGGCCAGAAAACCTGCACACTTTTCCTCATGAAACAGGATTTCAAAATTATCACAACTTCCTTAGAGAAAAAGTGGAGTGTTAGAATCTGTAACATGCATTCTTTATAATCTGGCGCACTTAAACTAATTACTAAAATTATATGGCACACCAAAAAATATATTGTACTGTTTTTGCCAAACTGATTTAAAAAACAGATGTAATTTTCATTCATTCACACAGAATGACTAGTGTTGGTTTGGCTGTTGTCATTGTTTAATTTGACAACCTAAGGGAAAAGAGGTCCGTGCCCCTGACTAAATAGTCAGGTATTGCATGTTTTAAAAATTCTTGGGGTACACCAGTTGGAAATCACCGGTCCAGTATGTACATTACTTACAGTTTATCTTTAAAAAGTGTTATTCATACAAAAATTCTCAAATACATTTGATAAATCTCCATGTTTTAGATATACTTCAAAAGGTAGACTTAGAATGGGTATCAAAAGAGACCTGTTAAGGATATTTTTCTCTATGGGTTTCATTTCTATCTCCAGCGCTCCCCCCCGCCCCCCCCCCCAGATACATGTGGATGAGACCAAGCCCTTAAGGAATCTTTTAGTAATTCATTTTTAAAGATCACGAGAATTACTCAGTCCTTACGGGAAAGTTTTAGGAAATAAGTGTTTTTGCACCAAACCCGAACTGTCTAAAAGGTTTACCTCAAGAGAATTCAGTGGAGAGGCTCTGCTCTCCCAGAAGATTGTGTGGTTGCTGTCAGGACGCGGTTGTTGCTTGGCAGGTTATTAACCACTCTGCAGCATTCTGTCCCAGTGGTGTGGCTCCTGCATGGTCACCTCCTCCCCAGTCAGTTCATAAGGAAAGCAACTTAATGTGCCCAGACCCATCCATCCAGCTATTTTTTTTAAAGCAATTTCTTGTATTGCTCCATTTTGTACAGCCTAACATTATATTGATTTTCAAAAGCTCTTTCAATGCCTACTTCCTCCTCCCCACTCTTTTCATACCCTACTTTAGGGTCAGCAATCCTTCTACAGGTTGTGTGGAAATAGAGCTGTCTTTGAGAAAAACGATTGCAACAGAGGCAGGATGAGAAATAAGAAATTAATGAAATTAGACTGGTGTAAAATTGAATTTTGGATCCTATTACTCTTACACAACAAACATAGATGATATTTTAAAGTCTAAGGTGTCAGTTAGCAATGAGTTGAGCAATGTCTGTCAGAAACTTGGCTGCAGAGATAAATCAAATAGGTTTATTTTATTCTTAACCAAGAATCTATATTCAAACATACCTCAGTACCTGTACCTGCTCCAGGAAGTCTACTGCCCATTTTTATTTTATTTTAGTTTTTTACCTTTCAGCTTCTTCCAACTTAAACATGCGGGTTTATCCCCCTGGTTGCAATATACCTGAGAGGTCTCAGGTCTCAGGACTGCA
Source organism: Myotis davidii (assembly GCF_000327345.1). Classification (NCBI taxonomy): domain Eukaryota; kingdom Metazoa; phylum Chordata; class Mammalia; order Chiroptera; family Vespertilionidae; genus Myotis; species Myotis davidii. Next base: position 1,513,394 of record NW_006383018.1, on the reverse strand, counting down.
TTCCACGTAGGAAGAAAGAAGAGCTAAGGGCAAAAGGTGACTGTATTTTTTTTTTTTTTGTCTTCAAGAGGACAGTTTTTTGGAAGCTGCATCAAGTAATCTTCACTCCCATACCATTTGCTAGAGGGATATCACATACTATTGACATGTGAGGGTGGAAGGGAAATTGAGTAGGTAACCAGCAGCGTCTGCCCTACTAATGTTGCTACATGTTGCCAAAAGGGATGGCTGTCGTCAGTGTTCAGCCACATTTACTGCTTCTTTCCCCTCTCCAAGTTCTGTCATTGGCTGCAAAGCAGGATACAGAGAAGTTTCTAGA
>NW_006383018.1:1493313-1513033 GCF_000327345.1 Myotis davidii | reverse complement strand
ATAAAGGCCCTATTTAAAAATGAGTAATTTTTTCGAAAAGATTTGGAATTGAGTTTCTATTCAGGTACAATGTTAGATGTTAGCAGACTGAAAGCTAAGACCCATGAGTCAAATCTAGCCCTCAGCCTGTTTTTAGAAATAAAGTGTTATTGGAACACCATGACAAGATAGGAATTTCTGCTATGTTCTAAATTAAATTATAGCAGGGCCGGAGAGTAAGAGAAAGACACAGAAAGTTGAGCCACAGTTGATTCTGTGGACCAGATCTGACAAAAGACTGCTTACATTCCTGTATGTCTGTTGGTAGTATTAATTTTCAGGTGGCTACTTTTAAGATTACAAAAAAGAGAGGATAGCCAGGTGCCACACAGCTAATCCACAGGGGCGGACACTTCCTTGCTGACTGCACCTACCAGCCCTCAGCTGCCAATCTGATGCATAAAAATGCTCCACCACTCCAGGAGCAAGGACATGCTGTCTTTTGACTGAGCTATGCAGCTGATGGTTCTGACGTCATGTCCAGGACCTGGTATTTCTTACTAATACTGGCCTAATAAATCCTTGCTTTTTTTGCTTGTTTGTTTACATTTTGAATTTATCTTTTATTGTTGCAAGTGTTACAGATGTCCGCCTTTGTACCCCATTGATCCCTTCTAGCCCATACTCGCCCCACACCCTAGGCCTTCACCAAGCTATTGTCTGTCTCCGTGGGTTATGCATACATGTATACAATTTCTTTGGTTAATCTCTCCTCCCCAACCCCCCCACCTTCCCTCTGAGATTTGACAACCATTCCATGCTTCTATGTCTCTGGATCAATTTTGTTCATCAGTTTGTTTTGTTCTTTAGATGCCACAGATGAGTGAGATCAAGTGATAATGTCTTTCTCTGGCTGGCTTATTTCGCTTAGCATAATACTCTCCAGGTTCCTCCATGCTGTCTCAAATGGTAAGAGATCTTTCTTTTTTACAGCTGCACAATATTCCATGGTGTAAATGCACCCTACCACTGGACCAACAACATACACCATACACAAGACTTAAATCCTTGCTTTTAAAAAGACTTTCACCTGTGAAAATTAATTTTTTGTTGTTGTTGTTTTTGTTTAACAACAGCCATGTCCATTCATTTACATCTCATCTCTGGCTATTTTCATGCTATAAGGGCAAAGTTAAGTCCTTGCAACAGAGACCATGTGACCCACAGAGTCAAAAGCGTTTACTACATGACCCTGTTTAGATTGTCTGCCAACCTCAGTGAGTGAAATACTGTTTCTTTAGTTCTGTATGGGGAAGGTGGTTAGTTCCATATTTATACCAGTACTTTTAAGGGATAACTTTAAGTATTACTATTAAGATGCTGACTTAACTTAGCTTTAACATTCCCAACTTCCTGCAGGAAGTCTGACTGAACCAAGCCTGACATTGCTAACAAATCAAGCCTTGGATATTCTCACTAAAAAGATCACACTGAGCTATTAAATGCACACCAAATTTTGGAACTCAACAGATTGAATCATCACTTAAGTCAAGAGTGTCTGGATGTTCTAATAATAAGGATCATTGTATTTTAATGACACTAAAAAGACTCAGTGGTTTTGAATATATATAGAAAATAAAACTGATAAGTAGTCTTTTAAAACACCCTAACCACCAAGCAACACCATGTAGGGCACGCAAAAATAATACTTTTAGTTTTGCCTATACTTTTTCTAAAGCTGTATGCATAATTCCTAGTGTATTTTATATCTCCAAACATGTGACACAAAGCTTTTAGATTGACATGTAGAAACACCAAGAAAGGCTGGTTAGATTCAGTTTGACTTTTAAAAATAAAACAACTTAATTCATAAAGAATAAAATACAATCATTAAAGAGCCCAATTTCTTCAATTTCAAACTAGTAAGGTCATAATATTTTACAATATAACGTCCAGTAGTTTTGAGTAAATAAGGAAACAGCACATTCATTCACTCTTAGTGTGAGTACAAACTGATGTGATTCCTCCAGAGGGTAATTTGACAATAGCCATTACATTTCTATATGTATCCTCCCCTGGCTCAGCAATTCCACTTCCAGAAATGTATCCCTCAGATAGAATTACTCATCTGAACAAAGGCTGTTCCTTGCAGTATTGATAGAAATAAGCTTGGGGGGTGGGCAGGGAACAAACACAAAACTGTCTAATTTTTGAAACCTTATTCTTAACCACAACTAAAATTGCCTATAGTAGCTTTTCTTTTCTTTTTTTTTTTTTGAATGATAACCAAGTTACCACTATGTATATAAACTCTATTATTCCCTTATACATGTCTCTTCTTTACCCGAAATCCTGCAATGATCTGAATTACAATTTAAAAAAGTGAGAGTCTACTACATTACTTTTGCTGTTTTTGTTGCTTTGAGAAATGCTTTAGTATAGAGAAGAATTCTATAAATTCAGTGCCTAAATAATCAGTGGCCTCACAATTTTACTTTCTCGAGACCAGTCGCACATCGCTGTTTTTAACACTTGTAGAAAACAGAATAACATAAAATAAATAGAGCATCACTTGAGATGAGGCTGTTTAAAGCAGCTAAAAATTAAAATTCACTATTGTGAGCCAAAGTAAAATAAAAAGAAAGACTGCAAGAGTTGGCCAAAGAAGAGCAGAGAGTGAGACACAGGCAGGTAAAGGGTGGTATTCTGGGCCGTGGTGGAGCTAGCATTAGTTATTTTTCTATTGCCTTCCTTATGAAGTATTCTACCTGCTTTCATGTTTAAATCTCTGAAAAATATCATGAAGATACAACTAAAATGGAATAATATATTTATTTAATGTGATAATTAACTGACATTTGTAATTCCAGTAAAAACCATCTTCTTTGATATCTGAATTGGTTGTTGATTAGAGACAAATTATGCCTGGAGATAATATCTATTTAGATAACTCAGTTATCAGCAACTATTTAATTATGCTCTTTAATAATACCTTGTTTCATTTAGCCTATTTTTAATGAAATACCCTAAATGCTATTAGCAATGATAATTCAAACTTTAGACACAAAATTATTATATCCATTAAAAGTGGTTACTTTAGAAGGCCATACATTTTAATCATCTTAAACAAAGCCATCTAACCGTTAGTTGATTTACAAATTATTATAATAAACATGGAGATCACGAAAAAGCACACATCATTATTCAGGTGTAAATAAATAGGTATGGCCCTAGCCAGTTTGGCTTAGTGGATAGAGCGTCAGCCTGAGGACTCAGGGGTCCCAGGTTCGATTCCGGTCAAGGGCATGTACCTTGGTTGCAGGCACATCCCCAGTGGGGAGTGTGCAGGAGGCAGCTGATCGATGTTTCTCTCTCATTGATGTTTCTAACTCTCTATCCCTCTCCCTTCCTCTCTGTAAAAAATCATTCTCTCTGTCTTTCCCCTCTCTCTTCCACACTAAATAAATAAATAAATAAATAAATAAATAAATAGGTATGATACCATAAGTAAACAGATTTCGCCTTCAAATAAATACCAGTGAGCTAAAAAATGCCTCCCTTTGAAAATTAATAGCAGAAATAAGAAAAAATATGAATATATAAAATAATCTGCTGAAGACTCAAGTCTCTCATCAAAGCCTTAATTTCCCTTAGGGGGTACATAATATTTATGTGTATATTTTTATTTTCATGGTGAAAAACTAAAAATCATCCAGAAGTCCAATTATAGATAATTGGTTTAATAAATTATGATGTAGACATTTGATAAAACACATGCCACCAGATCTATCCTGAGAAAGAATACTTAATTACCTTGGAAATGTTCATTGTGACAGATACACTGTTTATTCAAAATTACACCCTATCACATCCTTCCTTGTTAAAATAAGTTTATTTTTTATTTTATTCATGTATTTTTTTTAGGAATCATGTAGCAATTCCTTGAATTCAGATGAACATTTGACCTTGATCTTGCCACCACCATTAATAAATTCCTACAATTTAGCCCAAAGAAAATCATGACAGACTCAGTTTTCAGTGTCCATGTTTAAATCAAATTGCCTAGTGGCCACTGTGTTCTACCTTACAATGTTTTAAGGTGTTTAACAATTATATGATATTAGAGCAAATACATAAAGCAAGGATGACGTCAGAGTACTATGTACAAGGCTCAGTTAAAAGTGCAACTGCTTGAAGTATAGTAATTCCTTTAATCTTCAAGACAAATGTATGATATAGATGCTGTTATTATCACTCCCATTTTTACAGCCAGAGGATAACAAAAAGAAAAGTTATAGAATTTATTTGAAGTCCCAGCTGCCGGATTCCCAAGCCCTAGCTCATAACATCTATACTCTATTTTCTCTGGTCGGTTCTTTATGTACTTTGCAAACCCTCATGACTCTCCCTTGAATCATGACATTGCCATGCTCACAGGGCCAAGATTTTTAAATTACATTTCAAAAGTTATGTTTTCGATTCCACATAAACTATAGTTTTAAAAACATACATCTATGAAAGCTCTGAAATGTTCATTTGGGATTTAGCATCTGAAATTTATCATGTCTCTGTGCCAATAACTTAAAAACATCTGCCTTCTGCTTGGTTAACAGTGAAACCTCTGGGATATAATTCAACTTCAGAAAATTTATTTACAAGAGTAAGAGTCTAACCAGGAAGTATCTTTACTTTTTCCAAAGGCATGTGATTTAACTATGAGAAAAGCCAATTATGTTCCTTATTTTACTCCAGTCCAATTTAGTAATTTCCAACGCAGGTTTGTGGCAGTCTAAGGCCTTAGAAAAAAATCTTAAGGAGTTTTGTAAATGCTACCAAAGTTCTCAAAAAATTTAATTGAATTCTGTAGAGAGCAGCTATAGGGTGAAGCTCAGACTGATCTGTGCAGAGACACATACAAGTCCCACCTTGGAGGGCAGAGCCCTCCTAGCACAATTAAGCTTGACCTATATTCCTCCCTTGTTCCTAGGTAGCTAACAGGCTGTGGGAGGTGCAGCAAGTGCTGCCCAAACAAGGCTTGAGTAGCAAAATATATTTGAAAATCACAAGAACATTGTAAACTCCCCTTGTTTCGCTTTGTGTGATCTGACTATAAAATAAAGTTTCGGCTTACAGGTTGTGTCAGTTTCCTCATCCAGGCAGTGATCCACCTAGTCCCAACTGTATTCTCTTGTCTGTCTTCTTTAATCATTCACTGCCCCTTCTCAGGTTCACCCCTGGCTGTGGTTCAGAATTCACTTTAAATAAGTCTGACCCAGTATTCTGAGCAGTGTGGTGATAAATTCAAGATAACTAAGAAGTGATAGAAACAATTGAGAGTCATCCAGGTTGTCATTGCTATTCTGTGAGGCACTGCGTTAGGTGTTGTGTTTGAGAGAAGATGAAAAAGATGCTCACGCAACTAAGAGCATGCAAAGGGAAAGGTGATATGCTCTGTCTCCAACAAGGATGGTTTTGCTTAGTAACAGAAATCTAAAACTAGGGGTGCTCTCATGGAAGGGTACAGGGTATCTCAACTCAGAGACCTTGTAGGAAGTATAGCTATGCTACAAAAAGACTGACACCAAGAACTCAGAAACTATGAACTGATGACTTTATCTGTCAACTGAGGATTGCAGTACCTCCCATCTCTTCTTCTCTGGGCACACAATATCATTCTCCTGCCTCTCCCAACATGCCATTCTCTGTTTTGGAATGTAGTAGACCTGATCATGGCCACTCCAGATTCGGGCTTTACTATGCCTCAAAGTGACAGATTCTCTAACCCTGATTTCTAATCATGGAGGGAAAGAATTTGTACCTGGCAAAACTAGGAACAAGGTTCCATCCACATTCCAATTACCTGTGACAGACTGGGTGAGAGCTGTGGCTTAACTCTCATTTAGCAGAAGTTGCAGGTACAAACAATGTGACGAAAGGACATGAACAAGTTCTCTAAGAACTGGGTGTAAGGCAGAGGAAAAAGTGTTTAGCATAGGAAATTATTGAGTGTTTGGTTACATACATGATCTCAATGGAGAGCAGAATGTGTTAAGAAGTATACAAGAGATTTAGACATTGTTATAACAGTGAAAATTAAGAGGTTATTTTTGGTCATATATATATGCATAAATATACCAGCATATGTATTGTGATGTATGTACTAGAGGCCCAGTGCACGAAATTCCAGCCTGCACCCTCTCCAATCTGGGACCCCTTGGGGGATGTCCGACTGCCGGTTTAGGCCCAAACCCTGTGAGATCAGGCCTAAACCAGCAGTCTGACATCCCTCTCACAATCCGGGACTGCTGGCTCCTAACCACTCGTCTGCCTGCCTGCCTGGCTGCCCCCTAAATGCTCCCCTGCTGGACTGATTGACACCTAACTGCTCCCCTGCCCGCTCGATTGCCCCCAACTGCCCTCCCCTGCAGGCCATCTTGTGACAATGTGGGGGTGTCCATCTTGTGATGGCCATCTTGTGATGACGTGGGGGTGGCCATCTTGTGATGACATGGGTGCAGCCATCTTGTAATGCGAGGGCATGAGGGTCAATTTGCATATTACCTGTTTATTATATAGGGTTATATACAAACAATTGCAATAATAACATGTTTTGAGTTGATTGTTCAAACTGATGCCATGAGTTTTTCAGACATAGTTATAGCATTTAAAGTGAACATTAATAAAGATATTAATAGCTATCTTTAATCTAGTGCTTCATTCATGCCAAACATTGTTATGAAATGTGTTAATGCATTACTTCATTTAATTTTTAGAGCAACATTGTAAGGTATATCCTACTATTTTCCACATCTTAAGGAAAAGTAATTGGCCCTTAGAGAAGGTAAGAACTTGCCAGAGATCACACATCGATAAAGTAACAGAGGAAAGATTCTAGCCCACATTTCTTTAACTAGTTCTCTTCACCACATGCATTAATGCTATTCCAAGCCCTGATGACAGTAGAATTTTGTTAGAGACATAGGATTCTAATATATCTTGTGGAAGAGTGCAATAGTAAAGGTAAAATGGATAGTAAAATCTTTCTAGAGTATTCAAGAAACACTAGGGGTTATTTATAGTTGAAACATGGTATATATAAGAAGAGACAAACTAAGCCTAAAAGAGAAATCTGGTCCTGAGCATGGAGGGCCATGCCACCATGTTGAGCAGAAGAAAAAATTGATTAAAATGGTTTTTGAGGAAAGTAAGCATGATACTAGTGAATACAGTTTACAGGGTGAGCTGCGGGGGTGGGGGCGGGAATAAGTCATATATTTCAGGCAAGCAGATAATTGCACTGTGCTGTCAAGATCACCTACTACAGTCCATTTTATTTAGTTGATATAAATAATAAGCATCTTAAAGCCATTCATTAATGAAGTTGAGTAGTCAAGAGATAGGCTAAACTCTAATAAGGTAAAAAGTTGTCAAAATAAATAAGTGGCAAGCTTAGGCCATCTATTACTGTTTTTATCTGTCAAGAGTTTTCATTCCAGGAAAAAAGAAATTGTAGGAAAATGCTAGTCTCTGAAATGTTCTGACTAAATGCAAAATGATTTTTCTCAATTCCCTATCCATTAGCAAGCCAAATTTGAATCTTCCTCTAAATTATAGCCTATATGAGTAGCATTTCCCCCTCAATGCTTCCACTTGAACCCAAGCCATCATTGTAACTTCCTGGATATCATAGTAACTTTCTAGCTGGACTATAACCTCCCAGTTTCACCCTCCTCACTTCTATTCACTGTTCACAGAGGAAACAAAGCAGTCAGTTCAAAACTTCCTTCAGAGTGAGCCTCTTTCTTGATTACAGCTTACCAATGGTTCAGAAGTGATCTAAAACTAAAATTCAAAATCATCAGAATCATCTGGACATTACACATGATTTAGACCCTGTATCCCTTCAGCTTCATTTTCTATCATTCTCTCTACCCTGGTCTCCCATTCTATTGCTCTTCAGGTATGCTGACTTCTTTTCTATTACATAAATACTCCATAATTTTTCCCAACTCAGCAACCATGCTCTTGCTGGACCATATTGATTTCTCTTTAGAAATCTAGGATCATGCTGTCATAGAGGCTTCCCCTACCCACTAATTAAAAATAGTTTTAACCTCATGCCCCTAGTCCAGCCGTGGGCAAACTATGGCCCGCAGGCTGGATTCGGCCCGTTTGAAATGAATAAAACTAAAAAAAGACCGTACCCTTTTATGTAATGATGTTTACTTTGAATTTATATTAGTTCACACAAACACTCCATCCATGCTTTTGTTCCAGCCCTCCGGTCCAGTTTAAGAACCCATTGTGGCCCTCGAGTCAAAAAGTTTGCCCACCCCTGCCCTAGTCACTAGTATATCACAGATGAAAAGTATTTATTAAATGGTAAAGGTTAAAAGCTCTTCAAGAGTGTTCCAGCTCAAGGAAAGAGCATGCGCAAACATTCGTACGCAAGATAAGGGAACGTATAAGGCTAGAAAATAGTGACATATTGGAGTAGGGATGAAAGCAGGGGAAGGTAAAAGATGAGATAGGAGAAGTGAGTTGATATCTTCAGGCTTTTAAAGCAAACCTAAGGGGGTCAGGCTTTAGTTTGAACTATACTTTCATGTATGAGATGAAAGGTGATGAAATGTTTTAAGTTGAGGGATGATGTGGCCATAATTGCATTTCAGAAAGATGAAGGATTCTGGTATAGAAGTAGGGAGGGGGCAAGGCTGGAGGCATGGAAACTAAGCAAGAGGAGGTGAGGGTGTCCTGACCTACAAGGCGAGGCACTGTGAGGAGGCGGAAGCACAGGGAAACACTGAGGCAATAGAATTAACTTTAGAGAAATGATTCATCAATTAGAGATTCATTTGCACTCTTGCCACTACTATTACCAAAACAAATCATTTATTTCAGTAAAATGTTTTTTCCTTTGGTTAAGCCCATTAGTGATTTAATTAAACCCCTTCCCCGGCAGAAACGTGTATACTCGTTTTCACAAAATGTTCTTTTCAGTCGTCGACGAGTATACTAAGAAAATATGGTAAAAAAATATGGTTTATAGGAAGACGAGTTACAAACTGTTTTCATAACCAGCATCAAAAATACTATATAGAACCAAAATAAAAAAAAATTAGTCTGAAAAAGAAACGTTTTTAACAAAAAATTGTTGGGGAAGGGGTTAAGAAGTAGTCCTATTTTTTATAATGAGAAGGATATACTATAAATAAACTTATACCTTTTATTTTTAAGAGCTAAATGGGAAGAAACAGTTAACCCTCAGACCCTTAGGGAAAATAAAGCACAACATTATTTCAGTCGCTGGGGGTTTTAGAGCAGAGAGTCAGGTTAGAGGTGTTCAATGAATGAACATTAGATACTCCCAAAGTGAGCAAATTGCTGATAGGTGAATGAAACAGTGGAGTTGGCTTATTGTTTTTTTGGAATTTTTATTCATGTTTGGTTTTGAAGAAGTAAAAACATGATATCTCACTTCTTCCTAAAAAGCTTTTAGTTGTGATACATACATGAAACTTAAAGTGGTATTAGAAAGCAGAGCACTAGAAAGGAGGAAGAAGCCAGTGTTCTCATTCTAAAAATCAATACAGATTCCAGGAGTGATGTCACCAAGATGCAGACATAAGAGACTACAGCTTTGTCTCCTCTACAAAGATCAGCGATCAGATAACTATCCACAAACAAAAACAGCTCTTGAGTGCTCTGGAGTCCACTTAAGAAACTTCAGGAACACAACAGAACAAAAAAATTGAGAATAACCACACAAAAAAGAGAGAGACAGCTTCATTTGGTCAGCATTTCCCTATTCCCAGTTCACATTGCTTAGTTCCTAGAGAGAACTCCCACACTGAGAAAGACGTCCTCTCTCTATGAAGGGAGCGTGGGGTGAGTTACCAGCATCACCAGGACAGCATGAGGGTCCTGTCTCAATTCCCCTCCACCCAGATTGGGAAAGCTGAGACAGAGATAACTAGGAACAAAAATGAAAACCAGAGTCTACCAATAGCAGACAGAGCAGGTTTTTTTTGCAGGAATGACCATAGTTCCAAGCGATCTTCCCTGCAGACAGATCTAGCAGTCTCTCTACTGAAGAAACCAATGGCCAGCATACTACTACAGACATTACGGATTTCAACAGTTTTTGCCGCACAAGAATCTGCATTCACTGACACCAGCCACCTGAGTCCCTCGTCTTCCCTTTCCTCCCTGCCTGCAAAGAAGCCCAAGAGCCACCCTGGCAGTCATCCCAGGCTTATATGACTACACAAGTGCAAGATGCCAGCCTAGAGGCCTAAGAAAGACCTCCACCATGCATGCAATCAAGGCTAGCCCCTCCAGCTGCGCACGTGCATGCTGCCAGCCTGACTCCTTGTTATTGGCCTCCGCTGCTGTCTGCATGCCAGAGGGGAAGAGACGACGTGGCATAGGAAAGCTCACCAACAGGCAGGGTCCCAGAACTGCTTGTAGGCCAGGATGAGTCCTGTTTTCTGTCATTGGCCTGTAGCACTGTGCTAACATAAAGCTAGTCCCTCCGGCTGTGTACCTGGTATGCCTCTAGCCTGGTCTCTGTCACCAGCTTCCACTGCCATGTGCCTGTGGCCAAATTTCAGACACGGTGGTGCATACTGACAGCCTGGGCTTCCACAGCCACTGGTATGCCTGCAGCTGGCCCTGCCCCTTTCGGCCTTCCCTGACTCCTACCCCTACTTGTGTGTTTGCAATGGTCACAACCACTACACAAATACCTGCAGCTGGTCCCTACAGCCAACCATGTGCACCCCTAGCTTTGGCCACTAGTGCAGCTTGCAATGTGCCTACCAGCATGACCTGGAGGCACTGATGAGGACACAAATAGTCCTTGCAGACTCTGTGGATCTCTCATAGAACTCGCCCAGGATCACACAGTTGTTGATGCTGTGGACCACAGTGATCTGAGCCAATCAGACACAACATCCATCCTATGTTAGACCTGGTACCACCATATGTTCCCACACTTGGTTTCCCTACTCCACTAGACCCAGGGTCACAGCATACCCCCACCTTCAGATGAACTTTACCAAAGTCTGTTCATGAAGTCTGGTAGAGGTGACTGTTTCTTCAAATGTGCAAACATCTATACAGGGCTACTGAGATCACAAAGAATCAGAGAAACATGACTCCACCAAAGGAATACAGTAAACTTCTAGGAACTGGTCCCAAAGAAATGGGAATACAGGAATTTCCTAACAAATAATTCAAAATAATTGTTCTATAGATGCTCAGAGAGCTACAAAAGAACACAGATGAACAATTTAATGATATCTGAAAAACAACATGAGACAAACTGAGAACTTCAACAAGAGCATAGAAAGCATACAGAAGAACAAAACAGAAATTTTGATGCTAAAAAATACAATGACTAAACTGGGGAATTCAATAGACAGCTCAAAAGCAGACTTGAACAAGCAGGAGTAAGAATCAATGAGCTCAAAGGTAAATCTTTTTAAATTATTCAGTCAGAAGAACAAAAAGAATAAAAGAATGAAAGGAAATAAAGGAAGCCTATGGATTTTATGGAACACCATTAAGAGAAAATGGAATTCATCATTGGAGTCCCAGAAGGAGAAGATAGGGAGATAGGGGTAGAAAGCTTATTTAAAAATTAATGCCTGAGAACTTAAAAAATCCTGGGAGAGATTTGACATCCAAGTTCATGAAGGTGATATCTCATCCTGAAATTTCAATCCAAAAGATCTTCAAAGGCACATTCTAATAAATCTGCCTAAAATAAAGAGAATTTTAAAAGCCCTGAGAGAAAATAAAATTCTCTCATACAAGGGAAAGCCATAAGGCTATCAAAAGATTCCTTAGCAAAGACCTTTCAGGCTAGGAGAGAATGGGATAATATATACAAAATGCTGAGTAAAGAAACCTCCAACTAAGAATACTCTACCAAGGAAAGTTATCCTTCAAATATGAAAACAAGCAAAAGTGGAAAGAATTTATTACCACTAGACCTGTCTTACAAAAAAATGTTGAAAGGAATTCTTAAACTGAAATGATAGAATGATAATTAGTAACATGAAGACATATGAAAATAAACTATACACTGGTAAAAGGCATGTAGAGTCAGATTCAGAATGCTCCATATGACCCAAAGAAATTTACAGATTCAATTCTATTCCCATCAAAATTACAGTGATATTTTTCACAGAAATACACACAATCCTAAAATATGTATGGACCACAAAATTCTCCAAATAGCCAAAACAATCCTGAGAAGAACAAAGCTGGAAGTACGTTCCCTGATTTTAAAGTATATTTCAGATCTACAATAATCAAAACAGTATGGTACTGGCAGAAAAACAGACACAGAACAGAATTGAGAACCCAAAAATAAAGTCACAGACACATGGTCACTGATGTTCAACAGGAAGCCAAGAAGACTCAATGGTAAAAGAATAATCTCTTTGATAAATAGTGTTAGGAAACGTAGATATTCACATTTAAAGTAATGGAATTGTATTGATATCTTATACCACTACTCACAAAAATTAACTTGAGTGGATTGAGTATACAAAATACAATAAAACTTGTACAAAAAGTTTCAAAGCAACTTTATCATAACAGTCCAACAAAAGAACAGTTTCCAAATAATTCAAAATGCCATCAACAGGAGAATAAACAAATTGTGACATTTACAGATAATGAAATTTTGCTTAGTAATGCAAAGTATGAAAAACTGATAACTGCCATAACTGATTTGGCTCAGTGGATAGAGCGTCGGCCTGCGGATTGAAAGGTCCCAGGTTCGATTCCTGTCAAGGGCATGTATCTTGGTTGTGGGCATATTTCCAGTAGGGGGTGTGCAGGAAGCAGCTGATCGATGTTTCTCTCTCATCGATGTTTCTAACTCTCTATCCTTCTCTCTTCCTCTCTGTAAAAAATCAATAATATATATTTAAAAAACAAAACAAAAAAACCCTGATAACTGGAAGAACATGGGTCCATTACAAAGACATTGTGCTGAGCTCAAGAAGGCAACCGCAAAGTAGCATATACTGTATGTGTTCACTTGAAAGAAGAGCTGAGGTGATGGAAATTTCCTATATTTTGATAGTAGTGCTGATTACAGAGCTATAGGCATTTGTCAAAACTCATTATATATGTGTACTTCAATGTATAGAAATTTAACATGAAAAATGAAAATAGACTAAACATGTAGGGGAAGGGTTAGAAGTATTTCAGATTTGAGGAGACTACAGATACATAAGTTATGGTAATGTCTGGCCAGGAGACAATTGCTCAAAAGGACATTATTAATATAATGATGAAATTTTAATATGGAGATTAGAATTAGCATTATCTCAGACTTAAATTTCCTGATTTTGTACCTCTTCTATGTTTATATGATATCCTTACTCTTAGCAAATACACACTAAAGCGTTTAGTGTTAAAGGGGTTTGAGGTCTCTAACTTACTCTCAAGTGGTTACAAATAAATTACATCTCTATTTCTCTGAGAGAAAATAATAAAGAAATAGAGATAAAATATAAATAACTGGTGAATCTGGGATATATGGGAGCTTTTATACTACTCTTATAGATTTGAAATTACATTAAAATAAAAAGTATGCCATACATACTCCTCCAAAAAAGTGACACATTTCCAATAGAAATTTCAAACTTCTACAGCATACATAAAAGATGGCAGAATTAATTTTGATCTAACCCCTTTCAGAAATGATTTTATAATTTTCCTTTTATTAATATAGCAGAATCTCAGACAAGCTTCTGTAGATTGTGCTTAATCTTATGGTTTAATCTTACGAGTTTCCAGAACTGATGTATGACTGAAGTGGACAATTTATTTTGGGAGAACAGTTTTTAAGGGTGATGACTGTAACTTAGTATAATTAATAGTAAGTGATTCTTACCTATTTAGAACCAAAGTCAGTTGCTCTGGGAACAACTGATAATCCCCAAAGAGAAAACATTTCATCACACATGAAAGAAACACATATATTTCTAATTTTATTACTCTAGGATAGCATGTGTCCAATTATTTGAACTTAGTAGGAGGCCATTAAAAATGAGTTAGGGAGAAGAGGAATTAAAACACAGTCCTAGTGTATTTGAAATTGTCACTTGGTCAACCAGAGCACTTTTACCTATACTAATTAAGATGGTATTAAAAGATTTAGATTTCATTATAATATTTAACAACTCAAGAGCTATGTTAAGTGTATATTACTTGGCTCTTAGCCCAATTCTGTGCACTTAGTTATTGGTTAATGCAAAGCAATAAAAGCTAAAAGTAGTCATATTTGACTCTTAATTGATTTCTTAACAAAGTGCCTAGCCAATCAATGTGAAAATAGTTGAGACAGAAAAACCAAGCTCTGCAACCATATAATTTCAGTCATATGAGGGATATAAAACTAAAATTCATGAACACAAACCGTAGTGTGGTGATTGCCAGAGAGAAAGGGGTAGGGAGAGAAAGGGGTCCTAATACATGATGATGGGACAAGATTTGACTTTGGGTGATGGGCACATGGTGCAATATATAGATCTTATAACATCGAAACCCACACCCAAAACCTATATAATCATGTTGACCAATGTATTTAATTAAAAAAAAAGAAATACCCCATGAAGTCTATACAGGTATATTTCTCAAATGCATTAAAAGCTTTTATATCTTAAAAAGAAAGAAAGAAAGAAAAGAAACCCAAAGTCTCCTCAGTTAGAGCTGGAGACAGGAGACTTGGGCCAGTGGCTCATTAGGGAGTAAGTTGTGTGGCTCTAAAGAGTTAAAAAGAATTTTATACAATCTAACAAAAACATAACTTAAGTATATTTTAAAATATATCATTTTTTAGCTTTTGATTATTACTAAGCATAAATCTTCATAAGACTGACAATTAGAAGTAAAGTAAAAGGTCAGGAAAATAACTTAAATCTAGATAAACATGATATCAATAGGTTCAGAGTTTTGTTTGTCTTATCTTGAATAGTTCCATTTACAATATTAATAGATATATTTAACAAGAGAGTTTAGAGTGTTCTAAAAAGCTAATTTTTATTATAAAATAAGCAAAATACATATTTTAAAACCTTGAGATTGATTAAGGTTTACTACATACTATTAATACAATCTGTATTGTCCATTCTGCCCCAAATCCAATAACACGTGAGAAAATAGAATTTTATAAAATATTAAATTATCAATCACAATTAAAAACAAAGAAAAAAGAGTACTATTAAGGGACTGATTATTTTGACCATTTCAGGAAAATGAGAAACTGAGAGGAACTATTCCACAGGAAATAGGAGCACAAAACATTTGCAGAAAAAATAATCTCCAAGGTGAGAAAATCTCCAGCTAATATGCAAAGTTAGAGTCACAAGAAACAGCAATTCAAAGAGTGAGCACCGCATGCATTTTGAGCAACTGTTCTGCCCAGCATCTTGTACTGAACAATGATTGACAGTGATATTTGCTCCTACATCAGGGGTGGGGCAAAAGCACTGAGAGCAGAGAGAGAGGTGAAAATGAGTTCAGATAGTTCCTGGCTTTCGGGAGAAACAAGAAGCCCTCACCTTTAAAATAAAAAGTATCAGAATTCTCAGAAAATAGAACACACTCTGATATCCTACAATATTAATTACCAGAGGCAGGATAAAGCCTGTTGAACTACCATTAACAGATTGGTCAGCAGAAATTTGCAGAAACAAAAATTATATACTGCCAAGAACAGTCAAATAGTTGAGGAAACTCTTCACACAGAAGAACCTGAGGAAACACTTCTCATTATCAAAATTGGTTACTAGGTTACAATGGAGCAATATTATAAATGGCCTGAAGGAAAATGATTTTTTAAAAAATATGCTTTAATCAAGAGAGAGAGAGAGAGAGACTGCACATACCCTGACTGGGGACTGAACCCGCAACCTGGGCATGTGCCCTGACTGTGAATCCAACCATTGACCTTTTGATGCCCAGGACGATGCTCAACCAACTGAGACACACCAGCGAAAAATGATTTTGAATCTCAAATATTGTGCTTGGCTAAAATAGCATTCACTTGTGAGGACAAAATACCTTTATTTTTCTTTTCATCACCTTTTAAGTTACCTGTCCCTAGTTAGTCTCTATCCTGATTAGGTCTCAATGTGGAAATTAGCTTTCCCATCCCATTTTGATACTTGCAATGTCATAGACACAGACACAATTCCTAGTCATGGTTTTGGTAGGCAGGCCTCCTGGCTGGAAGCTTGTTAAGGCAGGAGGCACAGTTGGAGATTTGCCTTTGGTTAAGTTATGTTTTCTGTCTCCTTTTTCTTTAGTGTGTGGACATGTAATTCAGGGCCTTATTTCAAGCAGAGAGTTTTAGATTTCACCTGAGTGAATTGCATTTATTGCCCTTTATTTTATAACTAGAGGCCCAGTGCATGAAATTCATGCACAGGAGGTGGGGTGTCCTTCAGTCCGGCCTGCACACTCTCTAATTAGGGATCCCTCTTGAAATCCAGGATCACTGGCTTGTAATAGCTCTCCTGCCTGCCGGCCTGATCTTCCTAACTGCTCTCTGCTGCTGGCCTGATCACCCCTAACTGCCTCTGCCTTGGCCCCGCCACCATGGCTTTGTCCGGAAGGATGTCCAGTCTAATTAGCATATTACCGTTTTATTAGTATAGGCTGTGAAATACTTTCACTTTCTTTAGGATCCAGAGCCTTTCAGGATGATATTTTGTGTTCCTGATCTATTTGTAGTCAACAGCAGAATTTATTTCATTTAGAACCCTGTTATGTAATTTGTTGTCGTTGTCTGTGTTCACATTGTATTTGGCTTTGCCAGATGTTTGAACCAAGAGTGGTGTCTTAACCTAGGCTTTCCATATAATCTAGACAAGAAATTTTGGCTATTTTTATTATCTTACTTTCTTTTATTGTATTAATTTAAAAAAACACATAATATTATGAAGTTTCAAAAATTATCCTGAATTATCTTGGATAATTTATTTATTTATTTAAAAATATATTTTACTGATTTTTTACAGAGAGAAAGGGAGAGAGATAGAGAGTTTGAAACATCAATCAGCTGCCTCCTGCACATCCCCTCCTGGGTATGTGCCCTCAACCCAGGTACATGCCCTTGACCAGAATCGAACCTGGGACCCTTCAGTCTGCAAGCCGATGCTCTATCCACTGAGCCAAACTGGTTAGGGCTATCTTGGATAATTTAATGGTTATGTTAAATTCTATATAATAAAAGGCTAATATGCAAATAGAATGAACGTTGGAACAACCAAATAACTAGTTGCTATGACATGCACTGACCACTAGGGGCATGCACGGAACATGACGGGCGTCAGCCACGGCAGGATGGTGGCGCAGGTGAGCAGTGGCACCAGATCAAGGTGGGGCGCCAGTTGCTGCCATCAGGGCGAGCCTCTGGTGGTTACTGAAAATTCTGTGCTCCTGCATGCTGCAGTCCCACCTGGCACTTGCACCTGCTGCCAGCACTGGCCTCACTCACACCAACTGCTGGCACCAGAGCCACCGCACACACCCACTGCTGGTGCCCAGTGCTGGTCCGGATTGCTCGATGCCATCAGCTGGTTCAAGCAGTGGCTTCCGGCCCTGATTGCCCCTGAAGGCTTCTCCACCCAACCTGCTCTGCACCTTCAGCGTGTGTGAGTGCTGTCAGTGCATAGGAGTGGCAACAGTGGTAGCAGGGCTGCTGGCAGATAGGAGACTGGGGCCCGCGAAGGGAGGGGCCAGGCAGGGGCAAGGAGGATGGATGGAGACCCGCCCCTGTGCCTACTGCAGCCTTGCAGCCCACAGTTTCTTTTAAGGTGCATGAATTCATGCACTGGGCCCCTAGTGTATGTATATATATATTTATAAATATATATATATTTCCTTGGGTATTTCACTGTAATTTAGTATTAGTGATGAATATTTGAAATGTTACAGCATTTGAGAAAATACTGGGGAAAATCCAGTTCTTCAGAAGTTGCTAAGATTCTCATATAAAATAATTAAAATGTAGGTGTTATTTATTTTCCTCCCCTGGGAGCCAAATAAAAGATTATTAATTAACAATTGAAATCCAACTTTATAATTATGCTGCTAAATTCTCAACATCAATCATGAAGTAAAGATGCAGATGGTCATGATATTTATCAAGTTTTCTACATGATATAATGGCTGAATAAAAATTAGATGTTATTCCACAGATATTAAAATGTAAGCATTTTGAAAAAAATGTTCCTCTACATGTTTTTAATAGTACTGATAAGCTAAATATATACATGGACACACTAGTACTAAACTGAAAAAGTTAATTAAATTTGACAACCAAAAAAATTGTTTTAGATTATTTGTGTGTTTATTTCTATGTGCCCATGCAAGCAAATTTAAAATATACATGCAGTTTTCTAATTAACTCATCTGCTAATGGGCACTTAGGCTGTTTCCAACTCTTAGCTATTATATATTGTGCTGCTATGAACATAGGGGTGCACATATCCTTTCTGATTGGTGTTTCTGATTTCTTGGGATATATTCCTAGAAGTGGGATCACTGGGTCAAATGGAAGTTCCATTTTTAATTTTTTGAGGAAATGCCATACTCTTTTCCACAGTGGCTGCACCAGTCTGCATTCCTACCAGCAGTGCACGAGGATTCCTTTTTTTCCACATCCTCTCCAGCACTTGTCGTTTGTTGATTTGTTGATGACAGCCATTCTGACAGGTGTGAGATGGTACCTCATCGTTGTTTTGATTTGCATCTCTTTGATGATTAGTGACTTTGAGCACGTTTTCATATGTCTCCTGGCCTTCTGTAGGTACTCTTTCGAAAAGTGCCTATTTAGGTCCGTTGCCCATTTTTTGATTGGGTTGTTTATCTTCCTTTTGTTAAGTTGTATGAGTTCCCTGTGAATTTTGGAGATTAAACCCTTATTGGAGAGAACATTGCAAATATGTTGTTCCCATGCAGTGGGCTTTCTTATTGTTTTGTTGATGGTTTCTTTTGCTGTGCAGAAGCTTTTTATTTCGATGTAGTCCCATTTATTTTCTCCTTAGTTTCTATTGCCCTACGAGCTGTATTGGTAAAGATATTGCTATGACAAATGTCTTCTATTTTGCTGGCTATGGTTTCTTCTAAGATTTTTATGGTTTCCCGTCTTACGTTTAAATCCTTTATTCATTTTGAGTTTATTTTTGTGTATGATGTAAGTTCGTTTTCTAGTTTCATTTCTTTGCTTATATCTGTCCAATTTTCCCAGCACCATTTATTGACGAGACTATCTTGACTCCATATTATGCTCTTGCCTTCTTTGTCAAATATTAATTGAGCAAATGGCTTGGGTCGATTTCTGGGTTCTTTTTTCTATTCCACCGGTCTGTATGTCTGTTCTTGAGGCAGTAACAGGCTGTTTTGATTACGGTGGCTTTGTAGTATAACTTGAGATCTGGTATTGTGACTCCTCCAACTTCGTTCTTCTTTCTCAAGATTACTGCATCTCTTCAGGATATCTTTTGGTTCCATATAAATTTTTGGAATATTTGTTCTAGATCTGTGAAGTTTTAATAGGGACTGCATTGAATTTATAGATTGCCTTGGAGTATGGACATTTTAATGATATTGATTCTACCAATCCATGAACATGGTATATTCTTCCACTTGTTTATATCTTCTTCTATCTCTTTTTCAATGTCCTGTAGTTTTCTGAGTACGGTCTTTT
>NW_006383018.1:1463973-1493275 GCF_000327345.1 Myotis davidii | reverse complement strand
GGATTTTGTCAAATGCTTTTACTGCATCAATTGATAAAATCATGTGATTTTTGTCTTTCAATTTGTTTATGTGATGTATCATGTATATTGATTTGTGAATATTGCACCATTTTTGCATCCCCAGAATAAATCTCAGTTGGTCATGGTGTATGATCTTTCTAATGTAATGCTGGTACATCTACACAATGGAATATCACGCTGCTGTAAAAAAGAAGGAATTCTTATTACCATTTGCAACAGCATGGATGGAACTGGAGAGCATTATGCTAAGTGAAATAAGCCAGTCAGAGAAAGATAAATATCACATGATCTCACTCATTTGTGGAATATAAAGAACATCAAAACTGATGAACAAAAATAGATACAGAGACAAAGAAGCATCAAAGAGACTGTCAAACTTCAGTGAGAAGGCAGGGGAGGGTTAAGGGGGCGGTAAGAGTTCAACCAAAGAACTTGTATGCATGCATATAAGCATACCAGTGGATACAGACACTGGGCAGGGGGTGGGAGGTGAGGGCATTTGCCAGAGGGTGGTCAATGGGGGAAAAGGAGATATGTGTACTACTATCTCCCCCATAAAAACACAACAGAGCTTCTAGGATTGACAAATATAAAATTCAAGCTATATAAAGTAGATGTTTGCATATCCAAAAAGTATTTTATGTAAATCAACTACTAATACACTTGTACATTGGGTAATTTATGCAAAGCCAACAGGTCATTTTTAGAATTTCTAGATGCTAAAGATATATTAGTAATAAGAAGAAAGAATAATCTCTAGCCTAATGGAGCTTACCTTCTTGTAGGAGGAAGGCAAAAAATAATTAGTAAGTAAAATATATAGCATAATAGATGATAGAAACTGTAAAAAGTAGAAAATGTGAAGTGAAATCACAAATGAGTAGGTTGCAAATTTAAGAGGCAGTCAGGAGAGCACATACTGGGAAAGATAAAATTGGATCAAGCACTGTAGATATTAGAGCAAGAACATTCCTGGCAGAGAGAACAAACTATAAGGGCAAGAGCCCTGAGGACAGAGGTGCTAAAAGGTTGATGTGCTGAGAGAGCAATGAATTAGAAGAAAGTTACTAGGAGGGGCAAATTCTTGTCAGCTTTGAATTCTACTTTGAGAGAGGTGATTTGAAAAAGTCATCTAACGGAGTGAGGGAGTGCATATGAACGAGTGGGCTTTAATTGTGACTGTTCTTTATTACCAAGACCCTATTTGGAATATTAGGTATAGAATGTGATGACTAGATAAAATCTTTCATCAAGATTAATACATAAACGTATCGATATAGAAAATAACTGTCCCAAATATTTAAAGTCATTATATCATTTTCTAAGAGAGATGCATATATTTATTTTGTTTCTACTCTAATTTTTTATTTGTTAGAAACACTGATGACCTAAGAAATGAGAATTAAATGGGAGTTCCGGGGAAAACTTAAATCGACCAGTCTAAACACTCACTATGAGCTGCAAATCCATAAAACATTAAATATTTGAGCCTATAGCATGTGTTAAGTATCAAAGTGAGATTTCTAAAAGGGGCTCATGAACAGAAAAAGAATATTCCAGATGTAGTGAATAAAGTTTCCTAACCAGGTTATAATTTGCAAATAAAGAATATCAAATCAGCCGAAACTGGTTTGGCTCAGTGGATAGAGCTTCGGCTTGCGGACTGGAGGGTCCCAGGTTCGATTCCAGTCAAGGGCATGTACCTGGACATCTGATCCATGTTTCTCTCTCATCGATGTTAAAAAATATCAAATCAAGTAAATCATTTGAGAGTTCCTGTCAGTAAATATTTATAAATTGGATAAATATGGATAAAATTCTAATATTGAATTAAAAACTGACCAACTTAAATAATTTTTAAGTTGGAAGGTAATTGTAATAAAATGAAACATTTAATCAATAACCGCATCTAACAACTTCCACATGCCTTTTATCTATAACCCAGAAGTCATTAGAAACCCCAATGAAAGCAGTCCTGGAAACAAAGAAGCTTAGTGCTTTCCTGGCATTAGACTTGGCATGGCTCCCATTTTGATGGCCCCGCTGCCTCAGGTTGCCTCTTGGCAGTGAGTGGGATGAGGCCGCTGCTTTAGTCTGGCCTTTGAAGTTGAATTTTTCTTTTAAACTCTGGTTTTAGTATAATATACTCAAAATCGCTGGTAGGGCTGTGCATTGTTATGGGTCACAGAGCTCAGAGTTGTAAAAATTGATTGATTTTTTTTGTAATTATCTACATGTGAGAAGTAGTCTTAATCAGTTAAAACAGTTTTTAAAATCATAAGAAAGCACTGTGTTATTTTTTAAAACCTGAAGCTATTTAAGCATTTAAAAATCTATTTAATCATATTTGTTTTTCTCTGCTTCACAAACTGTCAGAAAATATAAAGGCAGTATGAATATAATGCTTGTCTAAAAGCTAGGGAGTAGATGAACAGGATTGGAGTTATTCCTTCCAATGTTCTGTATGGGACAGTTAATTAAATGCTCTTTTGTTTTCTTGATATGATGGTGTGTGTGTGTATATATATTGTTTCTTAGAAAGAAAAAAAAAAGACTTCCACCTATACGGAGTGAGATGAAGATAAAAAGCATTTTTTCCATTCTATAACTCACAGAAAGTTGCTGTGCTACAAATACAGTTCAAATTATCATTTTATATAAAGGGATAGCTACAGAACTCAATAGTTATTTTGTGCAATGTACTCCAAAATCATATTTGGAGAAGATATCTTTTGTGGCCTTCAATCTCCATTACCTTTACTTGGAATTATTAGAATATCTCTCCAATAATTAAATCATCGCTATATCCATTGGGTTTTCTGGCTTCTGTTTAATTGTGTTTATGGAACAAGTTTACCACAATACATATCACACTACCATGTAATTAAGACATATTTTAATTAATATATTTTCATCAATTAATAAACCCTCACTTATGGCTATGAGATTCACAGGGAATAGGGGAGTCCCAGGAGAGGGAGGGAGATGGGAGCACAGTCAGTTTGCGGAACAGTCAGAACACACACATTTATGGAGTCTGCAGTCTTATATGGAAATGGTTCACTGAACCCAAAACCAATTACAATAGTAACAACAAAGATCATTGATCACAGATCACTATAACAAATATGTATTATAATGAAAAAGGTTGAAATGTTACAAGAATCCTCAAAAATCTTACATAGAAGCATGAAGTGAGCAAATACTGTTGGAGAAAATAGCATTAATAAACTTTTTCAGTGTAGGTTTTCCATAAACCTCCAATTTGTCAAAAATGCAATATTTGTGAAGCATAATAAAGTAACATGCAGTAATGTAAAGTATGCATATATTATGGGTTTTGTGTGCGCCTGTTGATAGGCAGTTGGAAATGCAGGTTTGTATTTCAGGGTGATGTTCTGGGCAAAAGATACAGAATTTGCACTTATTGTCATTTAGATATAATCAAAGATACAGAAAGAAAATCAAACAGAAAAGGAGATTGAAATAAAATTATAGCGCCCTGGGGAACATTTGTTTAATGTATAGATAAGAGCAAAAAAAAAATTTCAAAAGCAGACACAAGTTAGAAAGATATACAGAATAAAAATGTATTATAAATGCTAAGAGAAGGAGACAGTGTCAAGAAAGAATCACTCCTGAACAATGCTGAAGACAATGCAATCGAGTACTATATTAAAAACAACAACAACAGTGGTTGAGTGTTGACCTACGAATGAGGAGGTCAAGGTTCGATTTCCAGTCAGGGCACATGCCTGGGTTGCAGGCTCAATCTACAGTAGGGGCATTGCAGAAGACAGCCAATCAATGATTCTCTCTCATCATTGATGTTTCTGTTTCTCTCTCCCTCTCCTTCCCTCTCTGAAATTAGTAAAAATACATTTAAAAAACCATCCAAAGTAGTTAAAAACAGTTATTAATTTTAGGGTGAATGATGCCCCTAATAAAGGTAGGATGAAGACTTTCAGTGACAAAAGATCCATCACAGAAAGATAAATAGCAAGAGCAAGGTGAAATGTGAGCAGCATGGAGATGACCAAAGAGAGAAGGTCATTTTCAGGAAAAGGAATAATTAAATAGGGAGCAATATAGGAAGTTTAAAAAACAAACAACTTTATAGGACTCCTGTTGCTTGCATATTCCCTCCTTTCTTTTAATAAAGAAACAGCCTTCTATTAGAAAATGAATTTATTCACTACCATTCTGTTTGACTCTGGCAGTAGTTCTAATCCATGGCATATTGACTGTCTCTGGACAACCCAAAGTCCTCTCTTCTGTAATTACTGACTTATTGGAAAAGGGACTGAAGCTAAATATATCCACACTGGGTCCCATGTGGAACCATATTTGGTGGAAGCCATTTGGCCAACACACACAAGGTAGTAGAGTGAAGAGATTGAAGAAATGTTCTAATTTGAGTTCCTGCATATAGTCATGTCTAAGTGTAGCTCTTTCTTTGGCCTTTAAATTTGTGACCCAATAAATTTCCACATATACTTACATTAGTTTGGTTTGTCGTTTTCAACCATCAGAATCCTGACTATAGCCTCATGTCAAATAGATACCATAAAAAGTTAGGGTACAGAAAATAGAAATGACAATGGGGAGAAAAAGGGGATCCCATCACCAGGAGTGGGAAGCACATCCTTGAAAATAGTTGGGGCAGGTCATAATCTGAAGATAAAAAATGATGAAAGAAAGTTATATCAACAAAACAAAGGGAGGAAATCCAGGGATATAAAATAGGGTTTAAATAAAGATCTGCAGAATGTTAAGTCACCAGTTGGCCCAATCACTCCAAGCAGTTAAGAGTTAACTGCTAATTCTGCAAAATTTTAAAATAAGTAATTCATAAGATACTGGTCTACTTAGTAAAATGCAATTTTAGTAAAATTCTTTGCACTGGCTTCACACACACACACAAAATAGTTTTACTAATTTTTTGAGCCATTTTATTGCTGTTTTTATTTTATGATAAGGAGAACTAAATATTTTTAAAATTATATTTCTTAGGAAAACTCTACTTTCCACAACACCAATAATTTTGGAACCAAGTAAGGATATATAATGAGCAAGGATGTGTGAACAAAGTAACAAATGAAGTACAAAGCCTGATTCTTCAGAATAAGAAAGAGCTCACCCTGAAGTTAAAGGAGAGATCAATGTTAAGATAACATCTGTGGGAAGCTGATTCATGAAAGAGGAACTTTAGAATTACTTGGACTATACTTGCCACTTTCGTTTTAAATATAGAATTGTATGTTAGAGAAAAGAGTGTTATAATGATTAGAACTACATCTTTTTAAATGGTAAGGATCATTGATATGTAGCCCTCCTACAGTTCATGCTTAGGTTTATGTACTTACAACCAATGCTACTTGGAAATTTGGAAGGATATATTGTTTATAGTATACATTAACATCTGGCAGTTTAGTTCCTCAAAGTTCCGAAGTATAAATATGACCTTTGTCATGAAGAACCATTCTTTTTTCCTAGCTGTCTTAGGATAGGGAGAAAAGATCAGCAAACCTTGGTGCTAAACCGCTAATATCAGAAATAGCAACATCAGGGCAGTTAGGGCAGCTATTCTGGTAGTTTTTAATGACAAATAAGCAAGTTGCTCAGAAGAGGAATAGAAATGGCCTTATTCCAGAGGTCAGTGCAAACCCTGAAGGACATCTTCAAGAATCTATTTGTAAACCTTAAATCTTCTGACAGTGGGAGAAAAAAAGTCTAAGCATAGATAATAGTAGAATATTTCCATCAATTACTTGTACTCATGGCTGTACAGAATCCATAATACTATCACTTATTCCATTAGCCAAGCTATCTGCTGTGAAGTAGAGTGAACAGAAGTCTCTCTCTTAAAAGGATTGTGATATGGGAACTTGCTCTGAGGCCCTAGTGACAACTATGTGGCTGCCCCCACCCCAGGGCTGGTTTCGGTCTCTGCCTGGAACTACTGTCAGGGGTCAAGGAACAAACAGATGGTGGGAGACACTGCAGACAGAAGACATACCACTCCTGTTACTCTTATTTCCTAATTAAAGTAGAAAAATAATCTATATTTTCACAAAATGTCTCTATTTTCCTAGCATAATTCTTTTTTAGCATTGCATCATTTGTTCTTTCAAATTACATAATAAGAGATGGTTTTTGAAAAATATGCTCAAATGGAATAAAACAATAAATTTTATTTATACAAGCAAGGACAGGATTCTATTTAAACACAAACTCTTTTTTTACATATATTTTTATTGATTTTTTACATAGAGGAAGAGAGAGAGATAGTTACAAACATCGATGAGAGAGAAACATCAACCAGTTGCCTCCTGCACACTCCCCACTGGGGATGTGCCCACAACCAAGGTACATGCCCTTGACCGGAGTCGAACCCAGGAGCCTTCAGTCCGCAGGCCGATGCTCTATCCACTGAGCCAAACCAGCTAGGGCTTAACACAAACTCTCTAACTTGGTATGAATGGCCTTAACCAGTCAGGTTCAACTTAAAGTTGTTCTATCAGCTATGTTTGAACATAGCTTTGGCGCTATGCAAATGAAGTTTTAAGCTTCCCCTTAGTATTCCAGCCACCCCTTTCTGATTGCATTCCCACTGCTTAAAACATCCTTTTCCTGCTCTTCTATTTATTTGCTATAATAATTTATTACAGATCACAAACATACAAATACATACTAGTCCTGTGACTTATAGTATATGATCCTGGAAAATAAATTCAGGGCCAAAGACTGCTCTCCCCTGCCCTTGCTCTTTTGTCTACCTACCATCAATCCTAGCAGTTTTCCTTCTGCCTCTGGAGGTGACCCCACTCTCCTTCTCAACCCTGTACTTTAGACAGACCCTGCAAATCAATAGCACAGGGCGGTTGAGATAAGATCCATTTATTATTCTAGGTCCAATTTTATGTCCCACGCACCAGAATAAAATAATTACTTAATCAAGCAGTACAAAGATATAGGCGGGCACACAGAGAGTGATGGTGACAATGTTGTTTTTTCCGTTGTCTGAATGGAGAATGGGCTGACTAAAACAGTAATATAACAGAGTTACAGGATACAGTAGAGATGTCAGGATGTCAAAGATAAATGGTAAAGTTTGATATGTCCTTGGACCATCCTAGTATTGATGTGTAGGTGACAGTTGTATGTTCCTGAATGAAACCCCAAATGAAGTTCTAAGTTCAGAGCTATATTTGGCAGTATCCAGAATAAAAATATAAGATATATTATGGGTTTGGATAAGATCACCTGGAGATCATGAAATTTGGCAAGATGAGAGGGACATAGGCAGAACCTTGGATAATATTCCTGACATTTAGAGGGGTGAGGTGGTAAAGAATCCTATCTGTGAAATTGAGATGGGACAGTAGCCAATCAGAAGGTAGGCTAGGGGGAGACAGAATTTCCACGATGGGGGCAGTGGTCAGAGACAAATACCAATGGGAGGTCAATTTAAATGAGAATCAAGAGTGGATAGAAGCTTTGGAAATGTGAAGGGTGTTGGCCTGGTCAGCTTTAGGTGGCATGTTGGGCTTCAGCAGAAACTGCATTAGGCTGAGATACATGATGCAGAAAGGACAGTGAGTACTGCCTGCTCTCTCTGATGGGTTGTGAAACAAAGGCAGAGTATAGGGCAGAAGTTGGAGGGTAATGTGTTAAACCTGAAGGGGTTTTTAATTTGGAGGAGGCTTATCCATGTTGAAATGTAAAGAAAGTTGTTCAAATGGGACCAGTGAGGTCAGTTAGTGAAGCAGAGGCAGAAATGGGTTAGGGTCAGCAACATAAAGTTAACTTTGAATAATTAACAGTTAATGGGAGGTAGGCATGGATGTAGATAAAGATATGTTTGTAGGTGACAAGAGGAAACTGAGGAAGCCTTTGTGTACTGATCTTAATTTTCTGTGTTAGGTAGGAGGCAATATTTTCTGCCGATAATGGTGTTATGGGTAGTCATGAAGGAGAATATCTGTGTTAGTTTCCTAGGTCTTCCATTACAAATTACCACAAATGTGGTGCCTTAAAACAACAGAAATCTGTAGTCTCACAGTCTGGCAGCCAGAAGTCCAAAAGCAAGGTGTCAGCAGGCTGCTCTCTCAAAGATCAGGGAGAGTCCTTCCTTGCCTCTTCCCGCTCTGGTGGTTCCAAGTTTTCTTGGCTTGTGTCTGCAGAATTCCAATCTTTACTTTCATCTGTGCTGGCCTTCTCTTTCATCTCCTTGCATGTCTTACAAGGAGGCCTACTGGATTTAGAAACCATCCAGATAAGGTTAGGACAGGGACATATCTCTTGAGGGGGGTTGGGGGGTGGGGGTCACCAATTCAACTCACCATAATTTCTATTGAATTTTGTTTCATGAAGCCAGACCAAATACATTATACAATTTTCTCCTCCTGCTTCACATTCATAGACATGATTTTGTCATATATAAAAATACTTAACACCACTTCAAAAGTAAACGGAATGACTCAAAGTGAACTAGAAGCTCTAGAGAATCCATGAGAAATAGAAAGCAAGGAGAAAACAAGCCAGAGAACATACCATAGCAGCAAAATATAGAAGCAGCATGCTGATAATCTATGGGAAGGCAGGAGCCTGTAACAGGAGGGGCTGAGGAGGAACTCACAGGATTATTGGTTATGGTATCATGGCAGGAGTAGACAGGTCAGTCACCCTTGGCAACAGTAATGAAAAGTTCTCCAGGTAGAAATGTCAAGTGAAGGACTTTAGGAAAAGAGATGCATGGATGTACACTGAATAGCTAACAACATGTGGTTGTGAATGCCCATCCTCAGAAAACCTACAGCAAGGGAAGCTGCTCGCTCAGATGCCACTGAAATACAGAACAGCCACACACCAGCTTGCATGCTTCTCTCTGAAGAAAAAGAGAAGGTAGGCATATAGGACATTTCACCGACAAAGATAAGTGCACAAGTAAGCAACAAACGTTTAATAGAACCCTAAAAAAAAGAATCTAAACAATGGAAAACTTACATGTGACAAAAGAGTTAACAGTAAGCATAATAGAGGTTTAAATACTAGTATAGATAGAATATATCAACAGATATAGGAAAATATCGCTCCCACAATAAGAAAAAATAATTGTGAAACAAAAACTAGAGGGTTTTGAAATGCAAAAATATAGTTGCTGAAATTAAACACACACACACACACACACACACACACACACACACACACACACAACAATACCTTGATTATATGGACTATAAAGGAAGACAGACAAAGTTGAGCACCCAAGCACTCTGAGTACCAAGGAATAAGTTTATAATGGAACTCAAAGGTTAGACAGAAGGGAAGCATGAGGGAGACATGGAAAATGAATGAAACGTTTACACATCTATGTACAAGTAATTATACTTGTAATAAGAGCAAGCACTTACATACTATTGAAAATGCACCAAACACTGTTCTAAGCACTTGTCCTGTATTAATTTATTTAATCCTCTCAACAAGCCTGTGAGGAGGTTATAAACTCATCTAAGATCCCATAGCTAATAAAGAGAGAAGCTTGGATACAATCCTTAGCACCCACGCTCCAGAAAGCAGCTCTTGACCATCATGCTAAACAGCCAAAGCATGAAAATAACCAGCTTATGCAGGAGACACAATTGAATAAGTGATAGTAGAGAAACCTCCAAAACTGAAGAAAGTCATGGAACTTTTCTGAGAAGAAGAGCAACAAAAAAAAGCAGATCAAGCCCTGACCAGTTTGGCTCAGTGGCTAGAGCGATGGCCTGCAGACTGAAGGGTTCCAGGATTGATTCCAGTCAAGGGCATGTACCTTGGTTGCAGGCACATCCCCAGTAGGGGGTGTGCAGGAGGCAGCTGATCGATGTTTCTCTCTCATCGATGTTTCTGACTCTCTATCCCTCTCTCTTCCTCTCTGTAAAAAATCAATAAAATATATTTTATAAAAAAGCAAATCAAAATGATAAATGATCCGTTTCTACTCCATAGTTTTTCTTTTTTTAGGGTTCTGGGCTAATCAGCAAACATGACAAGGAGGAAAGCATGTGCTTTGGTAAACACAGGGTATTATCATTCCTTTAAAGATTCTCTAAAGCTACCTTCTTCTTTAAAATTAGGGTTCATTGGGGAGATGTATTTAAGCCCCACAGTTGTATTTTCAAAAATGAATCAACACAAAAACATACATTTAAGCATTATACCAAACCCAGGGAGAGTGACTCAGATGAAAGGAGGATTCAAATGACTAAGCTATAGAATATTATACCCATCAAACATATATCTCTAAATTTTCTTACTATCTTGACCTGTATTTGATTTTCTAATTACAAAGAGTGTTTTCTTCTCTATAGAGTAACCATTTATTCAGCCTAGTTTATTTTTCCTAACTTATTTTGTTACAATTCAACTATTAATCAAAATTAATTAAGCTACCATAACAGTATTGCACATAATCTCACAGACATGGGTAACTGTTCGTGATTCATTAGCCCAGGAGGGCAAGATCCTGATCTATAAGGGGAAAAAGGTATATTCTGAAGGGGTATTACTCAAGGCTGGCAAATTTGGATGTGGTGACTTTATTAAGTATCAAGGTCTATATAATGCATCTGAAAACTGTGTAGAGATTCTCAATGAAAAATAGAGTGAATAAAGTTGAAAAATAGTAACTCCTTTCATAAGTAAAGGACATTACTGTTAGTATAATTTCATGTGACTGTTTATTTACCCAACACAACAAGGTATGAGCATTGGACAGATGATGAAATTAGGATTCAGACATTAGGTGTGTAAGAGGCAAAACCAACATAGACTAAAGTTGTTATTCCTTTCCCAGTATTCTTTCCATTACTCGTGAATATAGCACTTTATTTAGAAACAACCATGCAATATTTTATATGCAATATACTAATTTGAAAGCAAATTTTTAAATAATTCATAGAAGGATATTCAATAATTTCCTTCAGAAATTAATTCCAGGATTGAATGTCACTGTGTAATTGAGGGACATTTCTCCTGCTACAGGAGAGAATCCAGCCTCTTAGTTCAGGTTATTAAGAGCATTTTTAATTAAATTCTGCACAGCTGATGAGAAAGCATCCTAAAATTTGGTATTTAACGAGCCATTTTATGGAGTCTTAACACAGCAGGAACAGCAGCAACTTGTCTAACTCAATCACCTGGCTCACAATGACAATTTAAGCTTCAAATACATATGTTACCTAAAAGAAAATGGCTTCTGATATATATGATAAATTAAACTAAAATAAAACATAAGAAGTTTCGAGAACAATACTTTTAAAAGCACCTATGTAGTCACCACTAGACTCAAGAAAGTGAGTATCGTCAGCTATGGTATTTCACTGTGTGACTCTTCCTCAGAGCACTTGCCAGCACGTTTTATTTTCTATTTTATTTTAAAGAATAGTTTATTGATTTTTAGAGAGAGAGCAAGGGAGAGGGAGAAAGAGAGAGAAAAACCATCTACTAGTATGTGAGAGCACAACATTGATCAGCTATCTCCTGCACACACCCCGCCCTGCCCTCCCCACCTTAAGGGGATCAAACCTACAACCAGGGCATGTTTCCTTGAATGGGACTCTAACCAACAACCTCCAGGTACAGCCACACAGGCCAGGGCATCAGCACTTTTGATAGTTTAGTTGGGTTGTTTCTAATTCTTGCTGCTACAAACAATTTTGATAAGAATATATTCTTGTAAATATCTTTAGACAAATGTGCAGCAGTTACTCTAGTTTATATGCATGGGAATAGATTTGCTTGGTTACAAATCATACACATGCTAAATTATTTTGAGTATGAAATCACCAAAGTGGTTTTTGTCATTTATACTTATTCCAGTATTAATATTTTTTTTCTTTATTTTGCATACTTTATTTACAGATCAAAATAAACAAACAAAGTGCTGGAGAGGATGTGGAGAAAAAGGAACACTCGTGCACTGCTGGTGGGAATGCAGACATTGAATACTATGCTGCTGTTAAAAAGAAGGAACTCTTTCCATTTGCAACAGCATGGATGGAACTGGAGAGCATTATGCTAATTGAAATAATCCAGTCAATGAAGGAAAAATACCACATGATCTCTCTCATTCATGGATAATTTAGACCATTATAAACTTTTGAACAATAATAGATACAGAGGCAGAGCTGCCTCAAACAGACTGTCAAACTGCAGCGGAAAGGCCGGGGAGGGTTGGGGGGCAAGAGAGAGAGGGGGTAAGAGATCAACAGAAGGATTTGTATGCATGCATATAAGCATAACCAATGGACATAAGACACTGGGGGGTAGGGGAGGCTAGGGGACTGTCAAGGGTGGGGGGAGAAAAAAGGGACACGTATGTAATACACTTTGTAATACTTTAAGCAATAAAAAATAAACAAACAAAAAACACATCCAAAACTAATGTCAAATATGAGAAGGGAAGACCTGCCTTAGCAGACATAGGAGAGAAAACCCGCACTGAACATCAGCAGTACTTAAATTTTGCTCCCTTCTTTCCACCCTGCCCAGCCTGTCTCCTGCACCACCACCACACACAGGATGGAAATGTGTAGTCCCGGGTCTATCCTCCGGACTGCCTACTTTGGGCACTACCTAGTCTCTGGATTTTTGTCTCCAGGTGCCATGAAGTTGTTGTCAAAGGTGATAAGGTCTCCAGGATTACACAGAATTCTTCAGGTGCAGACCAACTTTAATTCTCATTTTCCAGAGTTCTAACTTTCTTCATATTTTGGTCTCTGGATTTCTTATGTTTGTGCAATTTCAGCAATGGATTTTTACTTTATCTGCCACTATCATTAGGAGGGTTACAATTATTCTGGCAAAACAGACTATCTTAAAAAATGGTACTAATGCTAATTTTAAAACAATGTCTTAGCTTTCCTATACAGGGTAATGTGAAAGGTAATGTTTAAAAAGTGCTTAGCTGAGTGTGTCACATATAGCAAGTTTTGAGACATTTTATCTATTTATAACCAGTATAATTGAGATGTGTTAATGTTGAATTCTCTATTCACAAGCTGCATAGAAAATCCTGAGAGATCACATATGTCACTCAAGATTTCATGACTGTTGAATATCACAAGCTCTACAGTGTTGAAAAGAGCATTATAAATGTGCAGACTTGTTACACTGACATTGTCTACATAATTAAAGCAGTTTGATTAGAAAATACTGTCAATTCTGCTTTTCTTCCTTTCAACCACATTATAGAAAAATGAAAACACTAAAGAAATTTTAAATGCTGGTAAAATGAGTTATAATTTCTTATCCTCTGAATTTATTATACAATGGTTATATTAAAACTAGCTAAAATGTAAAAAATTTCCAATTTACATGTTATAAATTTGTAAGTATTAAAAGCTGCTTTGACACTTTATACTCAATAAATACTTTCAAAGCACTGATCCCTGGTATATATCTGTGGCATTTATTTACCGTGTTAATTTTTATTTCAAAATAAATACACAC
This sequence comes from Myotis davidii, assembly GCF_000327345.1. NCBI lineage: Eukaryota > Metazoa > Chordata > Mammalia > Chiroptera > Vespertilionidae > Myotis > Myotis davidii. The sequence continues at coordinate 1,479,757 of NW_006383018.1, read as the reverse complement.
TGTATACTCAATGGCAATAGAAAACTGAAGTTAAAAAAGCAAAATAAAACTTCCCGTTTAGTTTAACATATTAGAAAATATTACATTCCAAGCTTCCTTTAAAAAATCTCAGAGATAGTTATTCCTTTATGTTTCCTTAATTACAGAATAATTAAATTATTAGAGTAATCAGCTTTTAAAAATTAATTCAACATCCTTTCCTAGTATGTAGGGTTGCCATATAAAACAAAGAATGCCCAATTACATTTAAATTTTAGACAAAAAATGAGAATGCTCTAGCCAGTTTGGCTCAGTGGATAGAGTGTCAGCCTGCGGACCAAAGGGTCCCAGGTTCAATCCTGGATAAGGGCACATACAGTGGGGCGTAAGTCAAGGCCCCACTGTACCTTGGTTGCAGGCTTTTCTCCAGCCCAGGCCCTGGTCAGGGCTTGTGCAGGAAGCAACCAATCGACACGTTTCTCTCACATCGATGTTTCCCTCTGTTTTTCCCTCTCTCCCACTCTTCTTAAAAATCAATGGAAAAATATCCCCAGGTAAGGATTAACAAAAAAAAACAAAAGAACAAAAGAATATATTTTTAGTATAAGTATGTCCCATGTAACATTTTGGACATTTTATACTAAAAAAAGTATTTTTTTGTATCTCTGAAATAGTATAGCATTCTTTGTTTTTTTGTTTTCTAAAAATAGCAACCCTACTAGTATGGTGGCACTCTATACTCATATAATATGTATACCGTATTATTTCTACCCATTTTTTCTAAAGTACCAATAAATTATATCCTCATATGCTTTCTTAAATGTTTAGCCAACCCAAAATGATTAATTTTCTCATTTGTAACAACCTGACCTCATTTATGTTTTAGTTACATATTTGAGTTTATTCACAGAGGTCAATTTTCACAATATTAGGAGTAATAAAAGGGCCTCTTTTAATTAATTAAAAAATAAATTTCTAGCCCTAGCTGGTTTGGCTCAGTGGATAGAGCGTGGGCCTCTGGCCTGAAGGTCCAGGGTTTGATTCTGGTCAAGGGCGTATGCCCAGTAGGGGCCATGCGGAGGTAGCCAATCAATGATTCTCTCTCGTCATTGATGTTTCTATCTCTCTCTCCCTTTCCCTTCCTCTCTGCAAGAGATGGCAGGGGGTGGTGGTGGTGGGGAATATCTATGTGATCAGTTGCCTACCATATGTGCCTCAACCAGGGACTAAATCCTCACCAAAGAATGTGCCTGACTGGGAATTAAACCCACAACCTTTTGGTGTATGGGATGACACTCCAACCAACTGAGTAACCAGGCCAGGACTAAAATTTTTATATTTTTTGAGAAGATTATTGTTAAATTCTTAAAAAACCAAAATATATAGCCGGCGGATTTCACCTATGATCTTCGTCACAGCTACATAAATAGATTCAATAAAGATCAAGATCAATATCAACTTTACACATCTAAGAAATACATGTATTGTGGTAGGAAGACCATTTACAAACATGGATAAATTATATTTCGTAAGATGTGTCTATTCTCCACATTAAATTATACCTAAATGTCAAAACCACACGAATAGAACTGTTAAAAAGTCAAGCAGGCATTTTCTCTGTGTGGGTGCCCGCGTGCCCATGGGCGCAAGCACATGTGAACATAATGACAAGCCTTTCACTTTTTAAGAAAGATAGAATTGAGCAGTTCAATCAGTTGTCTAGGCATCAGGAAAACATGTGTAAGTGGGCCCTGGGTTGCAATTATAAGTATATTTATGGAACACAAATCTAACTGCCACTTATGAAAACAGAGGTTGGAATTTAAAGGAGTTTTAGAAATCTAGAGTAACCACCTCAGCTTCTGATGAGGCACTGAAGCCTGTGTTGTTAAAGTCTCCGAGGGCGTGTGGCTATTCTACAGAGCCTGGCCGCTTACTGTTCTATCAGCACTAGAATTTTCTTCTTCTTACAAAGCTTCCTTCTCAACATTTTCCTAGTAGTTCATTTCAACATAGAAAGGATTGTGGGGAAAGTTGAAAATATACTTTTCAAATTACTTCCTTCATATGGAAAGACTGTCTTTTAGCTTCCAGTTTCGTTCACTGCATTCATTGGAGAACAAAGTATTGTGCACAGCATTTCTGAGACCGCCTAGAAAGATGGAAGAGGGAAGCCGACCAGATTCCATCCCTGAGTGCCAGCTTCAAAGCTACCGGATATTTTTATATGCATTTAGTGAGAGGTGGTGTGCTTTTCTCAAGAGCGTGTGTGGGCAGAAGTGGGTTTGAAGCCAGCTCTCCCTCTTTTCAGTATTGGGCACTGCTGGCCTTTCTGCTTACAAGGAGCAGCTCTACAACACTGCTGGTGGTCTCCACCCACTCCGGCTGCTCCATAGAAAGATTATTGCTGACCCTTCCTTTTTGCTCTAAACTTAAAATGTTGGAGTTCTTCAGGGCAGGCTCCTAGGGCTTCTTTTCATTCAACAGTTTCTCCCAGGTGATCTTATCCAGTCTTTTGACTTAAATCATATTTATAAGCTGGTGAGTTCCAGAAATTCTGACCTTTCCCTGGGAGACACCAGGCATGTCCACGCAGATACTGAGCTGCTTAGATTGCTGCCTTTTGGGTATGATGCATAACTTGCACAACTGCATCTAGAAGCCCGCTCTTGAGATCTGTAAGTGAATTTAGCAGATTCACTTGAAATGACTCATAGGCACCAATTGGTACTTAGACCTATAGCATTATCTTAAGGGAAGAGCCATGGCTTGGTTACAAATATAGCCCCCTACTCACATACCATCCCCCAGTTATCCTTGGTGAAGAATAGATATATGAAATATAAACTGCAAATGCATGACATATGCTTAAGGCTTAAGGAAGAACCTTCTAGTTTCCACATATTGTGATCACTCAGAATGTGAGTTTCCATTGGTTACCAGTTGAAGTTAGCTTTTCTCACTGAGATTTACAGTGTCGACCAAAAGTGTCTGGAATATTAGAGGTGCATAATAAATATGTGTTGAAATAAATATTTAGCAAATGAACAACTGATCAGCTTAGGGTTCTTCAACTAGCATGTGAATAGGGAGACCAAGACTTAAGACAGACTGATAGAGTGAATCTCACTGGCATCTCATATTTTCCAGTGCTTTCTAGTCTTAGACATGTGATGCTGGCCAGCATCAGAATATCAGGAGACCTTGTTAGCAAGAGATACACCTGACCCCAGGGACAGGGCAGGCCTGCCTTTTGAACTTGAGTCAGAATCTCAGTGCTCCAGGTAAACACTATTCCCAGAATTTTCCCAGTTCTTCGTTCCCTGGTGTGAGGAAGAATAGCATTACAACAATCCCTCCTTTAGTACCGCCCCACCAAACACATCCGCAGTTTTCAGATCTAGGTGTTTTTGTTGTGACTGTTCTAGGAGAATTAAACCATCAGTGCATAGAATAATAAAATATTCTCTTCCAGGAAGGAGTGTCATTCATTCTGCTCTAACTACAAACATCTGATATGTTTTTGTAATTTCTCATATAATGAAATATGAAGAATCATCCTACAATCACTTGGCTATCACTAACAACTATGAAATTAACTGTCCCAATGGTTTTTCCAATTTAAAGAGGGTTAAATTGCTCATTTAATGCTGGCTAGCCTTCACTTTAAAAAGTGGCAAATGTAGTTCCTCTGTATCTAACATTTAATGACAACTTTAGTTTATCTAACCATTAACTTAAAAAGGATCACTGCTCTGTTTGCTAGATATTTTTAAAATAGTAATGATTAAAATAAATCCATTGTGTCCAATGTGCTGCTTCCAAATATTAAAACTCCTGATTTATTTGCTTTGTGTGCCATAAAAAAAAAAATGTTCCCAGTGGGGAGGGTACAGCATTTCTTAATTAAGCCAAACAGTCTTTGCAAATGTGAACGATTAAAACCGAGAATTAAGTAAGCTGACATTTAAAAGTAGAATTTGTTGCCTTAAGACAAAAGCAATGACTGGCCTGTACTGGGTGGCATTTGAAAATGTAAGTCTTTCTCCTGCAGCACTGCTGCAAGACAGATCTTTAATGAGCAAATAAAGGACATTATGTAACCCTTTATCAAATTAATCTCTGTTTCAACATTGAGAAGATCAATACATAATAAATTAAGTGACATTATTATAAGCATAACAATGGAATAATTACACATAATTTTTATGTTATATAGGCTTGGAAACAGTATGCATTTTAATATTGAGGGTTATTTTTCTATTTTACTTAACCAGAAATTTTTTAAAAATAAAACATCTTATTATTTTAAGCTTTTTGAGTTTTTTTATTTTTTATTATTTTTATTTTTTTATGATGATGCAAGAGATGACCTAAAGGCTTATTTGTATTTGGAGTCAGAAATATTCTCAGGTTAACCACCAGCATGTTCAATATAGAGCACACATTGGAAACAGGGAAATACAGTTAATTACATAATGGCATAAAGGTAGGGATAATGAACCAGAAGCAGGCCATCAACCATGTCCATTTTAAGCAGTGGGTAACTAATATTCTGTAACCATATGGATTTAATTAGAACTTTAAGATCTAGCCCTAACTTACTAACTTGTCCAAAAATATCCTTAAACTTAATCATTATCTAACAGTTCAGTGTCTGCGTGTGATAGACACTATTCTAGGTGCTAGAGTGTAATCACAAATAATCTAGTGCTACCTACTAAGGATGTTGCTAATGGGCTAAACAGGACATTAACTGTTCAGTAGATTATATAAGCTGAGAGGAATAAATATTGGAAGCTATGCCAGTTTACAAAAAAATTCTAAATGATGAGGATGAGCTTTGTAGAAGACCTGTAAATTGAGTTTTATAAGATGAGTAGGAAATAGCCTGCTTGAGAAAAGTTGATGGGAAGCGTGAAAGACCATGTATATTGTTTCTCTGCGGGGAGCGGGGGAGGGACAGGCTTCTCCCATAGCCTTTTACTGAACATGATTCCTCTCCGCAGTGTTTGTCATGATTCACATGGGACTGTAGGAAAAGACTGTTTTCACTGCGTAAGCATGCATGACTGGTGATGGGATTATAGGAATCCATGGCAGAGAAATGTGTGAAGTCTTCATATGCAAACTCTCAAATTTTGTCACATTGGTCACCACTGGCAGGGCCCTGTCACCCAATGTAAAATCACTCATCCTATTAAGACATAGAGGAAAGAAAATTAGATCTGAGAAAGAGTACTCCGCAGTAAAAGGTGACATTTTTTTAAAAGACTAGATGCAATGGTATTAAGAGTTTTACTGAGTCAGGATCTGTACATTTATTTAATTCTCCCCCAATATAGGTATCTTTACTCCCTTATAAATGAAAGAAGAATAACTATAAAGAATACTAGTGAAGCAGACTCTGAGACAAAGATTAAAGGGCAAGTAGGATACTTGGGAGGCCGGGAAACACTGGCAGGCATGAGGTAGGAGTTCGAGAAGGAAAGAAGGCCGGTGATGGGTATGTATTGAACTAGGTGTTAGTGAGCAACATGGAAGGTACTTGGAAAGGGATGAAATCAATGCCTCAGAATTCTTCTGTCTGTGGAGAAAGGGACTAGGATATTTATACTCAGTAGAATCATGTGTTCGGAATCCTGGAGGTTGGGTGGTACTAGTCCAGGTCCAGCCTCTTACCTCTTATACATAAGAGTAGAATGGCCTTCTGTAGTTTCACTTAGAGAAACGAAAGCAAATGACTAAGGCACAGAGGTGTAGCTCCTGCGCATTGGGAGGAAACCAAAGACCCTGGAAAGACTCAGTGATGAGGACAGGACACTGTCAGCATCTGCTTCAGGTATTGTACAGTTTAGAGTATAATTAAAATCTAAATAAAAAATAAAGCACAACTAGAAATGGGCTATAACTAGTTAAGTCTCTCACGTTGTTAAAATAATAAGCATGTTTTAAAATATTGAAGCCCTACCTCGTTAAAACCAGTGGATAAAGCAATTATAGATAATAATGAAATGGGAAGATTTTAAGTGAGGCATAAGAAATCATGCTCTGCCCATAGGTTTGAGACTGTGGTCTAATATTAATGCTTGAAGTGGAGAGCTGAAGAAGGCGGATATGAGAGCAGAAAAAAAATAAAACTAAGGTAAAGAAAAAAGCAGTTGTACCAAATATAAAATGAAGAATTTAGGCAGAAAATGTAAGAACGATGTTAATGCTAAATCAAGCAAGACAGGTCAGTGAGGAGAAAATTTATTTCTAAATTATAAATAGCAGAGGTTATCTAGGGTGAGAAGAGATACACAGTCGACTATACAATGATTTTTCACTTTAAAAATATAGCCGTAAGATTTAATGCTAGCAACACAAAACACACCTCCAACAGAAAAAGAAGAGAGGGGCAAGGCCTTTCGTCCCACAGTGGGGTCTGTATGAATAATCATAGTCAGATCCTGACCTGATGCTCAGTTGGTTAGAGAATCATACCGATATCTAGAGGTTGCAGATTCCACCCCTAGTCAGGGCACGTAAAAGAATCAACCAATGAATGCATAAATAAGTGGAACAATAAATTGAGCCCTCGCAATCTCTCTCTCTCTCTCTCTCTCTCTCTCTCTCTGTCCCTCCCTCTCTTCTCCTCTCTCTTTCAAATCCATAAAGATAAATAAATTATCATAGGCAAAGCTCCCATAAGCATGCGGGAATTTATAGACACATCCCTTCTAGAAATAATTCAGAATTAGATCTCCAAAATTGGAGAAAGAGAAAGTATATATTCAGACTGGAAACAAAGGCTAGGTTTGCCAGTACTAACTAGCAAAATGACTTTGGGAAATTGTTGAACATCTATATACCTTAGTTTCCTACTCACAAAATGACAGTTTGCATATGATGATTTGCAAGGTAATATGTTTAAAATGGTTTTCTTTCAAACATATTAGTAATTAGAAACCAGAACATTTTATTCAAGATATTATAATTGATGAATTGTTATTTCATCCCTATTTCATGAGTAATTTACAATCACAAGGACGGAGAAGTATTAATTTTAATTTAGAATTTAAATATGATTTACTAGTGTGAGAATGTGCTTGCCTAATATTAAACACTCATTGAGAATAATCGCAAAAAACTTTGAAAAATTTCAATACATTTTTATAACCACTGGAATAAAAAAAATCAGTCTGTTAAATTATATATATATATATATATCTTAGAGGCCTGGCGCACTAAAATTCATGCACTGGGAGGGGGGGGTGTCCCTCAGCCCGGCCTGCCCCCTCTCACAGTCCTAGAGCCATGGGGAGCAGGCCTAAGCCGCAGTCTGGCCTATCTCTGTGGGAGGCAACCTGGCTGATCAGGGAAAGGCCCCCATCACCTTGCTGCTGCTGCCACTGCCGGCTATTGTGGCTGTGAGGCCTGAGGCCCTGGGCCTCGCAGCTGCTGTGGCTTTGTCCAGATCGACGTCCGGATGGATGTCCGGATGATTTCTGCCCTAATTAGCATATTATCCTTTTATTAGTATATCTATATCTATCTATCTATATCAAGAAACTCCACATTGTATAAATCTAATAAATGTATAAGCAAACTGCTTTTCTCCATGTCAGCGTACGTACAGGCATAACTAAACTGATCTGTGTATTTTCTCTGTGGATAAACGGGTCTATCACTATAACCAACCACAGAAGTAGTCTGTCAAAAACAGCTTACATATCAGAATACTTTTAATTTGAAATTCAGCTGATAAATACCTTACATGTTCACAGACAAATAAACCGATCAGTGATACCTATTTTTAAAAAAACAGGACTGAGAACAGAATTTAGAAAAGTTAAAATGCTATTCTGCTCTGAGGATATGAGAAAGCCTGAAAACCCGATGAGAAAAGCTGAATTAGGATATAAAAATGTCATGCTCCTGACCTCCAGCGTGCCAGGCCCTCCCTCAAGGCACAGGGCCACTTCAATGAGATGGGAGAGTTCAGACAATGATGCGGTGGGTCCCACTTTGTTTCCTATTTTGCATTTATGTTTACCTCTGGCTTCTGCTGATCCACATACCTATTCCATATACTCCTGGCACCCTCAAATTCACTGGATTCTGTTCTGCACAAACCAGCCCCTTACCGTGCACAGAGAGTTTGACTAATTTCTTATACCAGCTTTTACCAGTATCTGGGCATCTGAGACTTAGATTGAGAAACTACATTTAGACCCAAATAGTTACAAATGACAACAGCTATTTCGAATACATAAAGCTTCTTATTGTACAGAAGTGGTTAGAGTTATAGTGTGGCTCTACAAAAGAGAATCAGAGATATTACCAGTAGACATGAAAAGAAAGGGGAATGAAGGCTCAATGGAAAAGATATTTTCCAGCAGCTAAAACTGTTTAGAAATAGATGACTACCCTGCACTAGTCTGGAACCTCAGGTCTGCCACTTTGGACCTAGCCTCTACAACCACCAGGTCATCTTCACTTCCCTGACAATTTTGCCTCCACTGGGTCCAATTTCTAATCTTTGAGCAACATCACTAGCTCCTTTCACTAGCTGTGCTTCTGGCGTCCTGGGCACCACTGGAGAAAGGCAGGGCATTGTACTGACGAGCCCAGTATAAACCTCAATCAGCACATTGTATCCCAGCTCTATTTGTCTCTTGGCAACATCTTTATTTAGTTCATAGAGATTCTCCAATTCTGTGGCTTTTGGATTTTTTTTTATTACACTCCACAGAAAGAAATCTATTGTATGTCATGACCCAGGATACTCATTCTTAGACATTTAATTTCAACAAAATTTGTTGAAATAAAGTTTACTCTTACAAAATATAGTACACTTGGATATATTCTGTTTTATTCTATTTTATTTTGAACATATTAGTTGCAACCAACTGAAGTGATTTTATGACCCAAAAATCAATGAGCCACTAATGGATCATAATCTTTTGTTTGAAGAACTACTAGTTTCATGATTTAGGTAGGTATGTTCAGTAAATGTCTACTAAAATAAAGATGTTAAGACATAAGTAGCTTCATCTTCCCCTTCCATGCTTTAAAATGTGAATTTCTATAAACATTCTTTTATTAATGTCTTTGCTCTCAGAGTTCTGCCCCTCCCCTCCTTTCAAGTCTGCTTTGCTGGGGCTTTGATCTAATCCCACTTTACTGAGCTACTACCCCACTCTCCTCGTCCCCCAACTGCCCTCGCATCTTGACCCTCCCCTCCCCTCTTTTCTTCCTCTATTGACAGATACACTCCGGTCAGGTCTCTAATATTTTGCAAAATAAATAAATAAAAGCTTTCTTTGAGTCAGCCTTCTGTGTAAAGTACCCATTTTCTCAACTCATTGTTTGTCAATTAATACTTTATTCTTGGTAAAATTTGAAAAGTGGTTTCAAACCATTTATTCTTATTACAATTTTTCTCTGTTTACTCCACCTGGATTGTAAGTGCCCTGAGAGCATAGTGTAGCAAAGCAGCGGTCCGTATGCACTGAGTAAGTGGGTTAGTAGCATACCCAACTCTGAACAGAAGGTCCTGAAGATCTGACTCAGGCTTAGAAGTCACTGGCTACCTCATCCTTGGACTGCTATTTCTGCACTTTCTGCGTAGAGCTAGTATACTATGCAAGTGGACTTGCTTAGAAAGTTCAGATGAGGACAATAGAGCCCTGTTTGTTTGAAAATTTATGGAGTACTTTAACATTCCTCACCTTAACTCATCATCATCACACCATACTTCTTAGGTGGGTAGAAAGGATCTAGGAACCCCACTTTACATCTAAGTAAACCGGACATAATTTTCACTGCTCATTGGTGATGGAGTCACAGTTTTAGATTCAGGTCTGTCATTCTGCCTACTTTTCCACATTACCTTTATGTCCTTAACAATGTTAAAATCCTTTGTAATGCTTAACACACAATGTCTGAAAAACACATTTGAAATTTAAGAATTAATTAATTAATTAGATAAACAATATTCTAATCCTAAAAACAAGACTGGAAGATTCTAAAATTACCGATCAGGATATTTCAATGGAACTGCAAAAAGTATATTGTGAGATATAATTTACTAATATAAGCCACGTTCATTTTCTTCTGTAATAGCACCAACTCAAATCTAAGAGAAGTATTGTATAAAGCTAAAATTATAAATGGTTATACATATTTTATTCTCATATACATGAATATAATTTAAATATCACTACAGTTTAGGATCCTGAAAGTCTTATAGTTTGCCAAGAATGAATATGCTTCAAATAAATTAGAAAGGTCCACTTTTAATTATCTTAAGAGAGATTCAATTATTTTCTCTGTATGTATGGGTGGAACTTTGCTTTCCATTAGTGAATTGAATATTTATCTTGCTCTGTTTTCTTTCAATCATCATAGAAAATCTTGTAATTCTCATAACATTTGGAGTATATTAGAATTATGTGTGTATTTGTCTTACTCTCCCTTCTCATCTCCCTTTTGTAGGCATCTCCACAGTTTGCCCAAGACTTTACAAGTTTCAAAATTGAAACTGGATTGTTGATCATCATACATTTATGAGCTTCCTGTAGCCTAGAGACATACCTTACTCCAATTTTTTTCTTGAATCACATTGAGCAGATCTTTGCAAACAGTAGGGTCTAAATACATATTGTTTGAATTTATTTAAATTTGAAGGTTGAGAAATAAAAACAAATTACTCATTGTGGCCATTGGTAAATGAATTAAACTACATATTATAACTTTATTTGTATGTGAGAAGCTACAAAACTTGGGAATCAGCTTTAGAAATAGATATGTATTAAACATTTTGAGAGAATGGTTTTGAAGGGTGGTTTAGATTAAAAATATATTAAAATTTTTATTGTCTAATGAATATTTAGTACATATTAAACATGTTCTGTACAAAGACATGGTGGAAAGCATTAAAAGAAAACCATTTCATTTCAGTGCAGCCAATTGTTCAATTCTTCAAAAACACTATTTTGGCCTAAATTAAGATGGTCATCAGTTTTGTTTTTTTCCTCCAGAATACATTACATATTCATAGTTGTTTGTCTTAAAAAAAAAAATGTCCTAAAGTATAGGCGACCATCACTTAGTATTTTAGCTAATTAAGGTTTTTTTTTTTTTTTTTCAGTTATATGTGTGGATCCAGAATGATTTTTGTAAAGGGTAGCTTTTACACTGTTCAAATTTTATGCATATTAACTTATTCAAAATTGAATCTCAAATGTATTTCAGTCTCCTTAATGATGCATTGAACATATGGACTTCCATAAATTCAGAGGATCGTTCAGACTTTCAATATAAATTTAGCCCACATTTATCACCATTACTTTGTGAAAAATCTCTTTTTTGCTAATTTTCTTTAGCTTTTGACTCTATGAAGAAGAGTTGGCTATGATATAAGAAATTAAACCTCAATATACTATGCTTGTTAGTCCTCATGAAAGTTTTTAAGATTCAGACTTTTCCATATTTTTCAGCACAGATCAAATAGCAATTTCTAGTAGAGTGACAAAGTGCTTGATTATCTTTTTAATTTTTAGGTTTGTCATCTGATAATATTTGATTGGCTGGAAAAATGACACTTCAATAGAAAATAGAATGATAAGGATTCTATTATAAATAGGCTTTTTTTAAAAAAAAAACAACGCTGTATTATAGAAGTAGTATGTTATTGAGTCAAGCATTGCAGTGATCTATTTTATTGTGGCATTTCTAGTAATTTATGGAAATCTAGACTGGTTATTTCTTCTTTCAGCACTTTAATATATCATTCCACTCTTCTTGCTTGTATGGTTTCTGAAAATAAGTCCAACGTAATTCTTACTCGTGCTCTTCTATATCTAAGGTGCTTCCCCCCTCAACCCCTGGCTTCTTTCAAGTTTTTCTCTTTGTCTTTGATTTTTCTGGAGTTTGAATATAACATGCTGAGGTGTGGGGTTTTTTAAATATTTTGTTTCTGAGCTTCCTGAATCTTTAATTTATTGTCAATAATTACTTCTGAGGAATTCTCAGTGTGTGTTTTTCTGTGTGTGTGTGTGGTGTGTGTGTGTGTGTGTGTGTGTGTGTGTGTGTGTGTGTGTGTGTGGTTTCTTCTCTCCTCCTCCTCCTCCTTCTTATAATACCTTACATGTATTTTACACCTTTTGTAATTTTCCCACAATTCTTTAATATTCTCTCTTTTTCACTATTTATTTTCTTTTTGCCTTTCAGTTTGGGAGTTTCTATCTACATGTTCTTAAGTTCATTCATTTTTCCCTTTGCCATGTCCAATCTATTGAATGCCTCAAAGGCATTCTTCATTTCTGCTGCAGTTTCTGATTTCCCACTTTTAAAAAATTGTTTATTAGAGTTTCCATCTATCTGTTTACATTACCCATCTGTTCTCATTTAGTGCCCTTTTCCCATGTTTTATCTCCTCTATTGGCTTAGGGCTTCCCTATCGACTTCTTAAGTGAGGTTGGAGATAGGCTGCTCTTTGTGTTGTATTTTCTATTGTTCGGTAGGAGCTCCATTGGTGTGGCGGGAAGTGCTGGCTGGAGGAGGTGAGGTATTCTGCAGTCCTATGGTTAGATCTCACTCAAGGCTGTGATTAGTCTTTAGTGATCTGCGGGGCTATGACTTCCACAAGTGCTTCATAGGACTGGTCTGCCCCTGCCCCTTCCTCACCGCTGTTACTATTAGGAAGGCTAAACAGGGAGATGGGTATTTTCCATCCTCAATATTTGTTACAAAGTTTTTTTCCTGGAAAATATTTTTATTGAAGGCAGATCTTAAGAACGCCAGAATTCTCTGACACGTTTTTAAATGACCATCTTTCTTCGCCTTCTGACAGTAGCACAAGGGGATTTTTTCCTCCCATTTTCACTATAAGAATGAAATAGGGCTCCAGAGGTAAAAGTCATAAAAGCATGGTGGCCTGCCTAAGACTGCCCTCTCACCACCAGAATTTTAAATCAAACTTGTCCACAATGAGCCTCCAGCAATTCATTAATTATAGGTTAGCTTTTCCTACACAACTATTGATTCCCTCAGAATTCCTGCACTTCCGCTTCGGTAAGTTGTGATTCTCTCTTTCCACCTGTCATTTTTTCCCATTTTGGGTGAGACAATCACCCTCTATCCACAGTTCTGGATCTAAGAACATCTGTGGATTTCAGGATGCTCAGTTTTTGTCTGGTTATGCAGATGGGAGCGTCAACCCCCAAATTCCATACATGATAGGCCAGAAATTGAAAGTGGTTACTTATTTTTTAAATCAAGAAAATACACAGTACCTAGAACAAATGATTTTTAAACAAATAACTTAAGGAGTAAATTATTGAACAAATGCTATATATGAATTGAAGAATTCTATGAAAATAGGAGAGAACTACTAAATTAAAACTGATTTACTCATTAAATACTACTCTGTTTTCTAACCTCTGGCTTATCATTAACTAGTGTGGGCAGTGAGCTCAGTAGCAACCTACAAGTCTGCAATATTTTGGCTATTTGACTATAATGGACATAAAGTTATTACTTAAATTACCAGCAGTTATTACATATTGTTCCGTCCAGGAGCTCATTTAGTGCCAGATGTGCAGCAGATAATAATACTTACTAGATAAGAAGAATATAGCCATTTGTAAATCTTGAACAATGGGATAATAGAAGCTGATATTAAACATTGTAAGATTAATTTCATGCACAATTCATTCAGCATGGAGCTGTCATAATATGCTGAAATATTATCAAAAAGTTAGACTGTAAATTAGAAAATCTAAAAAATAGGCTAGGAAAAGGAAACGAATGGATTTACAAAGGCTGCAAGCAGATACATGCTAAAGAGCCAAGACTCTACTGTGTAGTTTTTCATGGTATCTGACATGTGACCTACATCAAAGCGAACTTGTTAAGTTGTGTTCAGAAAGTAAAAGGCCAATGAGATGGTAAGGCTCCAGGGACCTATCACTAACAACATTTGTTTTTGTCTCACTTGCTAGTCTAGGCCCAAGATGAAATTAAATGAAAAAGTTATAATTGACTACACATTTATATAATCATAATTTCAGAGATAAAGATATGTTAGAGATCCTTCTGTTTAGCCCCCCATTTGATGAAAGACTCCCTCACAAAATATTCTTGAGAAATGGCCCTCTAGCCTCCCCTGTGAAATATGCCTCTATCAGCTCTACTGAGTACTTACTATATTCTAGGCACTGGGTTAGGGTTTCTCATGCATTTTTTTTTTAATGTTTCACAACACTCTGAGGAAGGTAACATTGATCCTATTTTACTGAGAAATTTAAGAGGCATTGGCCCACGAATAAAGAAAAAAAGGAAGGAAGAGGAAAAGTAATGAAGAAAAGAAGAAAGGAAAAAAGAAGGGATGGAGGGAGGGAGGAAAGATATTCAAATAACAGATAAGGCTATGCAGACACCCAAGGTGAAGATGAGCTGATATGATGACTATAGTTAATACTGCTCTATGATATATAGGAATGTTGTTAAGAGTAAATTCTGAGTTCTCACCATAAGGAGAAATATTTTCTGTATTCTATCTATATGAGATGATAGATGATAGATGATCCTATTGTGGTAATCATTTCATAGGATATGTAAATTAAACCACCATGTTATATGCCTTAACCTTACACAGTGAGGTATGCCAATTATTTCTCAGTAAAACTGGGGAAAAGGTGATTAATCAATGATGGGTGAATATACTGATGTAGGGCAGAGTGACATGCCAATTGTAGAAAATATTGTGGAAAATAAGACAATAATTAATAAATCATAAATAAATAAATAATAAACACAAAAATAAACTCTGTGTTTCCTGTACTCACAACTGTAAACCTATTTTTGCCACATCTGTGTATATACCAGAAAGCTGGGTTTATAGAATGTAAAACACCACAGGAGATAAATATTATTTTATTTTACCAACAATTATGGTTCATTTCAGATACTCCTGTCCATATTGCTTCAATCTTACAAATCAACTGGACTTTGAAGTGTTGTTGTCACATTGAGAGGACAACTAACTTAAACATATGCCGAATATCTATTGGGCCAATTTAGACAGTATATGGAGACAATACAAACCAAATTGTAGGAGCAAAGCAAGAGGTAATTGGGTTTAATTCATTTAGGAGTTTTGGGCATCTTTTCCTCTTGGAGACAAGATGACAAACATATTTCTGTTTTGTTATTTTATCCTGAGCAGGAAGAGATGGAAGAATCTAAAACAATATTTTAAGAGTGAGTCAGTTGGAGCTCAAATCCAGGCTTGATAAGTGCAGTGCTCCTCCTGAGTGAAAATAAATCCCATTATGAAGCAAACAAAGAGTAGGAGGATTAAGCTTCACAAGTGGAGGATCTGCAAGTGGTTTTGTGTTTTGTTATTGCAAATATTTTTATGGGTTAATTGTATGGGGATTCAGCTCATTTGTTTTTTTCTAAATTGAGATGAGCCAGAATGTCTCTGGGGCAGAAGAGACTTCTACTGCCAGTAAGAATGTGTATTTTTTGTTCTAGTATTACCTTTTTGCAGCTAACAGCTTTTTTTTATTATTATTATCTAAAGTTTTACATATATCTCCTTTTCCCCGAGTTGAACCCCTCCCCAACCATTCCCACCCCAGGCAAGCCCTCACCAGTCCATTGGTTATGCTAATATGCATGCATACAAGTTCTTTGGTTGCTCTCTCACATCTCCCCTGCCCCCCCCGCCCCTATTTGTCTCTGGATCTATTCTTGTTCATCAAATTATGTTGATCATTATATACCACATATGAGTGAGATCATGTAATAT